>NW_012267395.1:1266291-1271688 GCF_000151885.1 Dipodomys ordii | reverse complement strand
CTGGGATCTAGGGAGTGTGGACACTGGAGTCTGGGGACTGTGCACACTGAGATCTAGGGAGTGTGGACACTGGAGTCTGGGGACTGTGCTCACTGAGATCTAGGGAGTGTGGACACTGGGATCTGGGGAATGTGGACAATGGACTCTATGGATTATGGACACTGGGATCTTGGTAGTGAGGACACTGGACTCTGGGGAGAATGGACACTGCTCTGTTGAGTGTAGATACTGGGAGTTGGGTTGGGTGGACAGGGGTCTGAGGAAACTGCACCCAGGGATCTGGGGAGTGTGGACGCTAGGATCAGAGGATTGTGCACACTGGACTCTGGGTAGTGTGTACACTGGGAATTGGGTGTGTGGACACTGGGATCTGGGGAGTGTGCACCCAGGGATCTGGTTAGTGTGGACACTGGGTTCAGATGAGTGTACACACTGGACTCTGGGTAGTGTGCAAATTGGTATCTGAGCAGTGTGGACACTGGGATATAGGGAGTGTGAATATTGGATCTGGGGAGTATGGACACTGTGCTCGGTTGGGTGTGGACACCAGTATCTGGGGAGTCTGCACACTGAACTCTGGGTAGTGTGGACAATGGTATCAGGGGAGTGAAGACACTGTGATTAGTGAGGACACTAAGATCACAGTCCATGGACTGTGGACACTGAAGCGTGAGGAGTGTGGACACTGGGATTTTGGGAGGGTGGACAATGGGATATGGGCAGTGTGGAGACTGGAACCTGTGGAGTCTGGATACTGGGACATGGGGAGTTTGGACACTGTATTCTTTGGAATATTGACACTGGGATATGGGTAGTGTGGATGCTGGGATCAGATGAGGGTGCACACTGGACACTGGGCCTTGTGAACACTGGGATGTGGGAGGGTGGGCACTGGGATCTGGAGAGAGTGGACACGGGGAAATGGGAGTGTGGACATGGGGATCTATGGAGTTTGGAAACTGGAATAGGGGGATTGTTGTGCACACTAGGATCTGGGGAGTGTATACATTAGGATCTGGAGAGTGAGAACACGGAACTCTGCGATTGTGGACACTGGGATCTGGGGATTGTGGACAGTGCGATCTGGGGTGTGTGGAACTTGGAATTGGGTAATGTGGACACTGGGATCTTGGGAGTGTGAACACTAGTATCTTGCGATTGTGGACATTGGGATCTAGGGAGTGTGGACACTGAGATCTCAGGAGTGGGGACACTGGGATCTTGGGAATGTGGACACTGATATCTGGGGATTGTGGATACTGGGATCTGGAAAGTGGGACTGTGCATACTGGGATCAGGGCAGTGTGGACACTGGGATAGGGGGAGTGTGCACACTGGGATCTGGGTAGTGTGGACACTGTGATAGGGGGAGTGTGAACAATGGGAACTGTGGAGTATGTACCCTGGGATCGGGGAATGTGAACACTGGGATCTGTGGTGTGGGGACATTTGCATCTGGGGAGTGTGGACACTGTGATCTGGGCAGTGTGGACACTGGAATCTATGAAGTCTGGATATTTGGAAGTGGGGAGTTTGGACACTGTACTCTTTTGGGTGTTAACATTGGGATATGGGGAGTGTGGAACCTGGGATCAGAGGAGTGTGCACACTGGACCCTGGGTAGTATGCACACTGGGAATTGTGTTGTGTAGACACTGGGATCTGGGGAGTGTGCACACGGGGATCTGGGTAGTGTGGACCCTGTATTCAGAAGAGAGTGCACACTGCACTCTGGGTAGTGTGCACACTGGTATCTGAGCAGTGTGGACACTGGGATATGTGGAGTGTGAAGATCGGATCTGGGGATTATGGAGACTGCTTGGTGGGGTGTGGACACCGACATCTGGGGAGTCTGCACACTGGACTCTGGGTTGTGTGGATAATGGTATCAGGAGAGTGAAGACACTGTGATTAGTGAGGACACTAAGATTTGGGGAATGTGGACACTTGAGTACATGGACTGTGGATACTGAAGCATTGGGAATGTGGACACTGGGATCTTTGGACTGTGGACACTGGGATCTGGGCAGTGTGGACACTGGAATCTATAGATTCTAGATACTGTGACGTGGGGAGTTTGGACACTATATTCTTTGTAATTTTGACACTGAGATATGGGAAGTGTGGATCCTGGGATAAGAGGAGGGTGCACACTGGACTCTGGGTTGTGTGAACACTCTGATTTGGGAGGGTGGGCACTGGGATCTGTAGAGGGTGGACACAGGTAACTGGGAGTGTGGACACTGGGACCTATGGACTTTGGAAACTGGAATAGGGGGATTGTGCACATTGGGATCTGGGGAGTGTGGACACTGGGATCTGGAGAGTGTGGACACTTGGAATTGGGTAATGTAGACACTGGGATCTTGGAAGTGTGAACACTAGGATCTTGGGATTGTGGACACTGGGATCTGGGCAGTGTGGACACTGGAATCTATGGATTCTGGATACTGGGATGTGGGGAGTTTGGACACTGTACTCTTTTGGGTGTTAGCATTGGGATATGGGGAGTGTGGAACCTGGGATCAGAGGAGTGTGCACACTGAAATCTGGGTCATATGCACACTGGAAATTGGGTTGTGTGGACACTGGGATTTGGGGAGTGTGCACCCAGGGATCTGGGTTGTGGAGCCTGGGTTCTGAAGAGTGTGCACACTGGACTCTGGGTAGTGTGCACACTGGTATCTGAGAAGTGTGGACAGTGGGATACGGGGAGTGTGAGCATTGGATCTGGGGAGTATGGACACTGTGCTCGGTGGGGTGTAGACACTGGCATCTGGGGAGTCTGCACACTGAACTCTGGGTAGTGTGGGTAACAGTATCAGGGGAGTGAAGACACTGTGATTAGTGAGGACACTAAAATCTGGGGAATGTGGACACTTGAATCCATGGACACTGAAGGGTGGGAAGTGTGGACACTGGGATCTTGGGAGGGTGAACACTGGGATTTAGGCAGTGTGGACACTGGAATCTATGGAGTCTGTATACTGGGATGTGGGAATTTTGGACACTGTCTTCTTTGGAATGTTGACACTCGGATATGGAGAGTGTGGATTTGGGGATCAAAGGAGGGTGCACACTGGACTCTGGGTTGTGTGAACACTGGGATATGGGAGGGTGGGCACTGGGATCTGGAGAGGGTTGACAAGGGGAAGTAGGAGTGTGGACACTGGGATCTATGGAATTTGGAAAGTTGAATAGGGGGATTGTGTACACTGGGATCTGGGGAGTGTGGACACTGGGATCTGGGGAGTGTGGACATTGGGGTCTGGGCTGTGTGAACACTTGGAATTGGATAATGTGGACACTGGAATCTAGGGTGTGTGGACACTGAGATCTGGGAAGTGTGGACACTGGGATCTTGGGAATGTGGACACTGATATCTGGGGAGTGTGGATACTGGTATCTGGAAAGTGTGGACTGGGGGATCAGGGCAGTGTGGACACTGTGATGGGGGAGTATTAACTCTGGATGGGGGAAGTATGAAAACTGGGATCTTGGGAGTGAGGACATTGAGATCTGGGGAGTGTGGACACTGGAATCTATGGATTCTGGGGTGGGTGGAGTATGGACCCTGGGATCTGGGTAGTATGGACACTGGAATCTATGGATTCTGGATACTGGGATGTGGGGAGTTTGGACACTGTACTATTTGGATTGTTGACTCTGAAATATGGGCTGTGCGGAACCTGGGATTACAGGAATATGCACACTGAACTCTGGGTAGTATGTGTAAGGTCCATTCCTGGACGGCGAACAGACCTCGCCCAGTACCTGCGTTACCTAGGCAACTGGGACACCTGGAAGAGGTCACATCCGCATCCGCTGAGGTCACATCTTAACCTGATGTGGCCACACCTTTCTCCCACCTGACCCCACTTCCCTTTACCTGGACACACCCTTCCGCACCCCCTACCCTATATAAGGCCTAAACCGCGGCCGGACGGCCCTTTTTCCTTTGCCAGCCGCGTGGAGTGCCAACCTTGCCTGGTCCCAGCAGGTCTACTGAATAAACCCCTTACCTGAATACCACGTGCGTGGTGCAGTTCTTACTCGGCCACCTCTTTTTAAAAACCTAACATAAATGGTGCCGTGACTCGGATAAAGGGCTTAAAGTCAGGATAGCTGGATTCCTCTCTGTTTTTTCTCTTTTTTTCATTTTTGTTTGTTTTTCCCTTTTTGCTCTGAGGAATACCCACAGTTCTGACGGCCTTTTATGAACCCGTCTATCTGCTGCGGACACAGTGCATCAATTCTATTGCTGGCCTCTGCATCTTCCTCGATTCTTCTACATTTTGGTGAGTGACCTACTCTCTAAGGGTTCTCTGTCGTTCAGTCTCTTTCCAGATACCATGCCGGAGAAGCTACTAGGCCTTTACTTGACTCTGGTTGCTCGTCACTTCTCTCTAGAGGGCTCGGTGGTAAGTTGGGACACCGCTTCCATTCAGTAAGCCCTCCTTCACTCTCTAAATTTTTCCCCCTACGTTTTTCTCTTTTGCATTTCTAATGGGTGGTTGTAAGTCACGCCAAAAGGAGGAAACTCCATTGAAATGCCTCCTGCGTTCCCTGGATGTCTTGTCTATTGACTGCATCGACAAGAAACGCCTGATTTATTATTGCACTCAAGTTTGGCCACAGTACCAACTGGATAATCGTTCTCGATGGCCCAGAGATGGGACTTTGGACTATGTCATTCTCAGAGATTTAGACGATTTTTGCCATCATAATGGTAAATGGTCTGAGGTCATTCATATTCAGCCATTCTTTGCTCTCCGGGACAACCCGGCTCTATGCCAATCATGCCCGGCCTTTCCACTCCTCCTGGCACGTGGAGAACCCAACTCTAGCGCAGGGCCCCCTCCGGAGCCTGATGTGCCTGACCCTCTTTTTGACTCTGCCCCTCTTCCTGCTGAGCATCTGGTGCCTTCCCCACCTTCTTCACTCTCCTCTCCTTCACCCTCTCTCTCTTCCCCCCCTGCAGCTCACACTGGTCTCGCGCTGGTGGCACACAACCTCCACCAGACCCCCTGTGCCCTTTGTGAGAGGTGGCAGGGGCTGAAGGTGTAATTAGGGTGCATGTGCCATTCTCAATGTTTGATATTGCTCAGATTGAGAAGCGGCTGGGATCTTATGCCCAACATTCTAATAATTATGTCAAGCAGTTTAAGAACCTGGCTCAGACCTATGACCTTACTTGGCAGGATATATATCTAATACTATCCTCTACCCTTACTGCTGAGGAAAAGGAAAGGGTGTGGACTGCCGCCCAGGCACATGCTGATGATGCCCACTGCCTAGACATTAACTTTCCAGTGGGAGCAACAGCTGTGCCTAGGGAAGAGCCCAATTGGAATTATCAACATAATGCTCCTGGGCGGGAAAGCAGAAATAGGATGA
>NW_012267395.1:1252337-1260284 GCF_000151885.1 Dipodomys ordii | reverse complement strand
TAGGTTTAAAAATTGTCAGAGTTTCCATTTGTTCAGGTTTCCATCAATGCCTCATGAGACTTCTCCAGACTCCGTCCAAGAGATTTGCCTCCTCCAGACTTCATCGAGGAATCAACACCCAAGTGACAGCTGCAGCCTGCTGCCTTCTCCCAGCATGGACCACATCCCAGCCTTTTACCCCTATGACAGCCCCTTGCCAGCAGGAAGTAGCCAGAGAGAGCCTTTGCCCTTTTTCATAATTATCAAAAGGCTGGAATGTAAGGTCCATTCCTGGACGGTGAACAGACCTCGCCCAGTACCTGCGTTACCTAGGCAACTGGGACACCTGGAAGAGGTCACATCCGCATCCGCTGAGGTCACATCTTAACCTGATGTGGCCACACCTTTCTCCCACCTGACCCCACTTCCCTTTACTGGACACACCCTTCCGCACCCCCTACCCTATATAAGGCCTAAACCGCGGCCGGACGGCCCTTATTCCTTTGCCAGCCGCGTGGAGTGCCAACCTTGCCTGGTCCCAGCAGGTCTACTGAATAAACCCCTTACCTGAATACCACATGCGTGGTGCAGTTCTTACTCGGCCACCTCTTTTAAAAAACCTAACAGTATGGACACTGTGATCTGGGTGGGTGGACATTGGGATCTGGGGAGATTGGACACTGTGATCTGGAGAGTGTGGACACGGGGTTCTGGGAGTGTGGACACTGGGATCTGGAGAGTGTGGACAGGTCCTGAGGTAAGACGGTGCATGCATATAGAGCACCCTCTGGCGGGAGTCAACACTCACTACAGCTCTGAGGAGGGCGAGGTGTCAGAGCTACCCTAGGGAAATACATAAATGTGCTGCTCTTTCCACACACTCTCCAGACCACAGTGCCTCCCCCAAGATTGCCCAACAAGTCTTTATGGAAAGCTGGTCCCTTCACAGGACATAGCCATGGCCAGGTGGTCACTTGAGTCTGTCTGGCATCCCAGTGAGAAAATCAGGACAAGAAACAGAGGTATGACATTCTGAGGCTGGTGAGCCTCCATGCTGCTGATGCTGGATCTCGGGATCCCAGCGCTTGGATCATCTGTACTTTGAAATAGCCAACATGTTCCTTGTAAACTCAGTGGGGAAAGTGACTCAGGAAGGTATGCGAAGACACTGTTCCAGCTGGTCATGGCGTCTCACCTGTGTCCACGGAGCACAGGCTGGCCCTTCACAGGGGGGAGGGTGGAACAGGCTGTGTATCCACACGCTTCTTCTCAGAGAGGACTGGGAAAACCAGAAGGGGGAAAGAGAAGAAAGAGGCTGGGTGTCAGAATGCTAAGGGTAGGAACTCCTCCCCACAGGAGTGAGGATTGACAAGGGGCCTCCTGCTCCATCAACATGAGGGCCTCTGAACAGTGTGGAGTGACTCTTCTCAGGAGGCCCAGGCCCAGCAATAGTCAGCAACAGGGGCATGAATGCACTTTTCTCAAAGTGCACATGAAGACCTGTGGCTGTACACAGCAAGAGGGGCTTTCTTGGATGCTAGGAAGAACACAAGAGCTGCTTGTGACAGAAGAACCTGTATATTTCTCTTTGGTGGCTTGTTAAACCAATTTTAAGGCTCCCAAGTTCTGAGTGTTCTACTCCTTCCCCAAAGGACATTCAAGCCACCAAAGAGAAATCTACAGCATCTTTCTGTCACAAGCAGCTTCTGTGTGCATCCTAGCACCGACAAAAGCTCCTCTCACTGTCTCCAGCCACAGGCTTAATTTTTTTCCGCCGAATTCTGGGAGAGCTGACCAGTGTTGGGGAACTCAGCACACAAACGACAAGATAGAGCACTCAGAGCACTCAGCACCGTGGAGATGTGTAGGAATAGTAACCTCAGCTCACTGGGCATAGTGGGAGTGAGCTCTAGGGCTCCACCTGCCCAGACGGGTGGGACTAGCACTCGCTCGACAGCAGAGCATTGCGGGACGTGAGCTCTCTGGTGCCACCCCGTGGAGATGTGTGGGAATGGTACCCCTCCATGCACTGGGCATGGTTGGAAATGAGCTCTAGGGTGCCACTCTGTGGAGATGCATGGGAATAGCACTCGGTTGACAGCAAAGCATTGTGGGAAATGAGCTCTCTGGTGCCACCCCGTGGAGATGTGCGGGCATAGCCACTGGCCACCCACTGGGCATTGTGAGATGTTTGCATTCTGCTGCCACCCTGTGGAGATGTGTGGGAATAGCACCCAGTCGACTGCAGAGCATTGTGAGGAGTGAGTTCTCTGTGCCACCCCATGGAGATTGCAGGGTTCCCATCAGGCACTAATGCTAGGCCTTATTGGAAATGAGCTCTCTGGTTCCACCCTGTGGAGATGTACGGGCATAGCACTGGGCCGTGAGCAGGGCATTGTGGAAAATGAACTCTCTGGTGCCACCCGGTAGAGTTGTGTAGGCGTAGCACCTGGCCACCAGCTGGGAATTGTGGGAAATGACCTCTCTGCTGCCACCCTGTGGAGATATGCACTCATAGCACCCAGATGCCCGCTAAGCACTGTAGGAAGTGAACTATTATCTGGTGTCACCTCATGGAGAAGTGTGGGCATAGCACCCCTCCGTGCACTGGCCATGGTTGGAAGTGAGCTGTAGGTGCTACCCTATCAAGATGTGGGGTAATAGCACTCGCTCGACAGCAGAGCATTGGGGAAGTGAGTGCCACTCCGTGGAGATTGCAGCAGTAGCACCAGGCAATACACTAGGCATTGTAGGAAATGAGCACTCTGGCTCCACCTTGTGGAGATGTATGGGCCTAGCACTGGGCCATCAGCAGGGCATTGTGGGAAGTGAGCTCTCTGGTGCCACCTGGTAGAAATGTGCCGACATAGCAACTGGCCACTTAGAAACTACACTGGCTGACTCTGTCTTTTATCCAATCTTAGACAAGAGCACTTTATGACCTTTCACATTGCTGGGACTAGCCAAATGTGCAAACCAGGCCCACAACTGTCTCTTCAGTCAGATTGCTAGAAGACCAAACCAGGTCTGCACTGCCTGTGTCTTGACTGCCACCACACAGGGAGAGGGATATAGCAGGCCTGTGGCTGGGCCCAGCCGGTGGCTGGGACTTTTATTCCCCCAGAGATGTCCAAATGAGCAACAAAAACACAGATTCACATTGAAAACTGGTACCAATTCCAAAAGTAAGACAAAAACTGAAGGCTGAATTGGGGCCTAGTGGGCCCCCAGCTCATCCCTACTGGGACTCTAAATCTGCACAGTGGGCCTGCCACTTCCACTCAGCAAGATGAACTCCCTACTGTATAGTATGAGAGCACTATCAGATAGTGGGTGGGCTGTCCAGAGGGTCCCCCAAATATAGCCAGACCAGATGCCAGGTAGAATCCAATCAAAGTCAGACTAAATGCTGTGGTGAAGGGTCTCCCTCAACCATGGCCCTACAGAACAGAACCTCCTGACGCCATCATACACTTAGAGGTAGTGAGTGGATTATGGAGTGCATCCATTCCCCATTATCTCCACTGTTCCAAATGGAACAAAAAACATGCAGACAGAAGACAAGACAGACTTTCTTCTGGAAGATTTCTGAGTGACTCTGAAAAGAATTTTTGAGACATGTCTGGTATCCACGAGCCATCGAAGTGGTGGAAAGACCACAGGACCCTTAAACATCTCAGGGGGAGTGCCTCCCCTCTAGTGATTTCTGCCCCTTGGCAGCCAGCCTGCTGAGGCCATCCACCAGTGGCCCCAAAGAACCCAAATGTCAACACAAAAAGACAGATAAGACAGACAAGTGACCAGACACTTAACTCATATGTCCCACATGTCCCAGATGACTTTTTGAGGAACACCTAGATGGCTTTTCAAGGGAACTCCAGATGGCTTTTCAAAGCAGCCACATAGACTTCTCAAAGAAGACCCAGATAGCTTCTCAAGGAAGCCCCAGGAGGAACAGGCAACGTCTTGTCTCAGACTCTGGAAGTAACGTTGCATCCAGCCTTCCACTGAGTCTCCCAGATGCTGGCCTTCCCAGCCCAGATGGCTTCTCAAGGAAACCTCAGATGACCTCTGGAGGAGGTGCCAGATGACCTCTCAAGGAAATTCCAAATGACTTCCCAAGGAGGACCCAGATGGCTTCCCAAGGAGGTCCCAGATGGCTTTCCCAGATGACCTCTTGAGGAAGTCCCAGATGGCTTCCTGTGCAGGCCCCAGATGGATTCTCAAGGAAGACCCAGGAAGCACAGGCAACATCTTGTCCCGGCCTCAGACTCGAGAAGTAGTGCTGCATCCAGCCTTCCAGTGAGTCTCCCCAGATGCAGGCCTACCTAGACTCACTCCTGGAGGGTTTCCAAATGACTTCTGTCCACGTTGGCCCTAGGGAATTGAGGGAGGCTCTCACCCGTGAGGGCTGAGACACTCACCTTCCAGGGGATTTCCCGGAGGTCGAGGTCCAATACTGTCCAGATGGATTATCTCACTGGGGCCTCTATATGTAATACCCTGCGAGCAAGAAAATCCAAGGAAGCACAGTTAAAGGTGACAAAGGAGTTTTATTAGTTGATCTGCAACCCTGTCCTGGGTTACTTCAGAACTAGGAGCAGCTGCAACCTCCAAAGAGGCAGGGTTGTTTTTTTTTTCCTTTTTCCTCCTTCCAACAGGCTTCTCCACTCTCTGCAGGCCTTCCCAATCTCCACAGGCCTCTCCACCTCTCTGCAGGCCTCTCTGATCTCCACAGGCCTCTCTGCTCTCTGCAGGCCTCTCCAATCTCCACGGGCCTCTCCACTCTCTGCAGGCCTGACTCTCCCCAGGCCTCTCCACCTCTCCATGGGCCTTCCTGATCTCTGCAGGCCTCTGCTCTCCACGGGCCTCTCTGTAGGCCTCTCCACTCTCTGCAGGCCCCTCCAACTCTCTGCAGGCCTCTTGGTTCCTCACAGGCCTTTCCACAGGCATCTTGGCCCTACCTGGCCCTCTGCAGGCCAGTGTTTCCCTGGGCTTCTCCTCCTGTCCAGGTCTCCCCTCAGGCTCAAAGAAAGCCGGCAGAGCCCAAGCACTGGTCCACTCCAGGAGGAGTGTCTCTTGCAGCGTTTCTTCTCTTCTCCCCTCCCCAGAACCCATCTTCCCCATATCCAGAGCCGCCTACAACTGCCTCCTGAGGTCCCTCCCCCTGCAGCCAGGTGACATGGCAGTGATGTCAGCGTGGGACAGGACTTCTCCCCAGCCCCCCAGGTTCTCACAGGGGCCAAATGCCCATCCTGGCTGGGCAGCTGCACTCGGTCCAGGACGTGGAATGGAGAGGACCCCTTCCAGGGCAAAACCTAGGCCACTGGGACAAAGTTCTCTAGGGAAGCTGGGTGCTTATCCCGCCTTCCCTGCCTCTGAGCCATCTGCATTCAGTAAGGCTTGTCTACGCTCAGTTCATTCGATGTGCACGGTAAGTATTTCACAAAATATCCTTGTTTAAACAGGTTTATTGTGTATTTTTCTGAGCACATACAACTGATACAATAAAAAATTTCATTGTCTTACCATAAATTGTTGGTGATCAAAGCCTTTGTTCTGGGCTGGGAAGGTGGCTCAGTGGTAGAGTGCTCGCCTTGCATGCCTGAGGCCCTGGGTTCAATTCCTCAGCACCACATAAGCGAAAAGAAAAAAGCCGGAAGTGGCGCTGTGGCTCAAGTGGTAGAGCACTAGCCTTGAGCTGAAGAGCTGAGAGACAGCGCCCAGGCCCAGAGTTCAGGCCCCACGACTGGACCAAAAAAAAAAAAAAGCCTTTGTTCTCCTTAGCCATTTATACTCTCCTTGGTGAAAATGTCTATTCCAATCTTTTCCCCTCTTAGTTAATTTGGTTATTTCCCTTCTCTTTTGAGTTTGTTTTATAGCAGTTTTTTTTAACTATAACTCACAAACCATACAATTACTCACATAAATTGCAAAATTCAACAGTTTGAGTAAACCATTCATTTTTTGAAACTACAGTAAAATATGTTAAATAAAATTTATAGGTGGTCTTTTTTCTTTTGGCATAAGTTCCTGAATAAGCCACAGCACATCAGGTCATGAACAAATAATGTCACTCAGTTAGTAGCCCCATATTCAAGGAACAGTCCAGTTTTACAAACAACAGAAAGCTAGCAGTCACCCACCAAGGAAGCAATCATCCACAACAGTGCTTCTGTCCACAAAGAATCATGTGAAGTGGCTGGTGTAAATCACCCACCTTTGAGTGGTACTGCCCCTGCAGTCTAGCCAGGGTTATCACACCAAGACTAACCATGTGCCAATCTATTTCTTAGATGGTTGCTGCAGGTATACAAGGATCACCAACACAAGTCTATTTGATCTCTAAACTCAATTTGTGGAAATTCTGGCCCTTGACATAACAAAGTTTTCCATCATAACCATTTTCAAGAATGTAATTGTGTTGACTACTTGCATCCTGGGAAGCATCTCTCATACCGGACCTACTGGGCATCAGATTCCAGGCTGCATCCCTGAGTTGAGGCACAAGTCTAGATATAGGCCCAGAATCAGAAAATTAAACTGTCATCATTTTGGCTCACACCTGTAACTCTACTCAGGAGGCTGAAATCTGAAGGTCTCAACTCAAAGCCATCCTGGGCAAGTAAGCCCATGAGACTCTTATTTCCAATTACCAAAACACCTTAAGTGGAGCTATGGCTCAAGTTGTAGAGCACTAGCCTTGAACAAACAGCCTAGGGACAGCACTCAGGCCCTAAGTTCCAGCCCCATGATGGCACCAAAAAAAAGAAAAGAAAACTGAAATGAAACATCTCCCTCTGCTTCATTTTCCCTAAAAGGCAATGTCAAAGCCCTCTGTAGTGGAGGTGGTGGAGCCCATGATCTTAGGAAAGTCAGTTGGTTGTTCCTGCTTAGTAGGTTGAGCCATGCCTTCACATCCCCTCCCTCTCCTTTTTCAAAATAAATGTTGCTGCTTATTATGGTAATAAAGGCTCTTCACCTATTCATTAATTCAGTGTTCATCCCTGAATTCATGGCTGCTATTTCTCATACTTCATTTTCCTTTATCTATTCTGCCTCAATCTTACACAGAAATGGGCTTCATTCCTCTTAAAGGACTAATGAAAATGCTGGTGTAATTTATTTGCTCCATTGGGTATTTGCAACAAGGCGTAAGCATCTCTTGGAGATATCTCCATAAACAAACATTACAATTTATACCTCAAATGCATACTTCCGACCTGCCTCTACAGTGTTGTGTTGTGTTTTGCTTTGTTGGGGTGCTGGAGACATAACCAAGAATCCTGCACTCTAGGTAAGCCCTCCACTACCGAACCATAATCCCCAACCACCGCCATCTCCTCCTCCTTCTTCCTCCTCGTCCTTCTTTTCGGCCAGTCTTTGAGCTCCGGGCGTAGGCACCCTCCCTGAGCTTCCTTGCTCAAGACTAGCACTCCCCCACCTGAGCTACTGCACCACTGCTTCTGGCTTTTTCTGTGTCTGTGGTGCTGAGGACTCGAACCCAGGGCTTCATGCTGCTAGGCAAGCACTCTACCATGAGCCACATCCCAGCCCACCATTTTCTTTGTGTCTGTGTATTAGAGCTTGAATTTGAACTCGTAGCCTGGGTGCTGTTCCTTAGTTTCTTTGCTTCCTCCAGCCTTCTGTTGGTCAATTGGAATGAAGCCTCAGTCTTTCTGCCCAGGTGGGCTCAGGCTGCCATGGTCGGCCGGGCGCGGCCTCCTGCTCCTTTCAAACCTTCAGTGAGCAGACAGTGTCCCTTATGTGCTTTGATTTTACCTTTTACCATCAGTGCGTGCTGGGCTGCGGTTCCACGGTTCGGGTTATGAGCACTGTGTCTCCCGTCTTCTTTGTCCCCGTTCCCCCACCGCTACCCACAGTTACCGGGTTCACGTTTACCTAAAGTTCATGGGATACAAAGGCCGCCTCTGCGCACCCCACCCGCCCCCGGGCCTTCCGCAGCCG
>NW_012267395.1:1244481-1251671 GCF_000151885.1 Dipodomys ordii | reverse complement strand
GGCCCCGCCGTGGGAGGGGCGGCGCGGACGGGCGGGGCTGAGCGGCCCAGGCTCGCCTCCCTCAGGTGGCCCGGGGCACTGCGCGGGTGGAAGCCAGCGACCCTGACCTCCCAGCCCGCGGGCAGCGCAAACTGGAGTTTCCGGGACAGACGGGAGTCTCTGGCTCCCTGCGGCTGCTGGTGCTGCAGCGACAGCTGAGCCCCCCGCAGGTAGGTCGGGGTCACCCGGATCCTCGGGGCTCCCTCGCCTCACCTGCGGGGACGGGGAAGCGGGAGCGAACCCGGGAGTCTGGAGAGCCGGCTTGTGAAAGGAGACACTCTCCTGGAACTGAGGGGGGTTGGGGTCGGGACCCTGGAGGGACCTAGGCCAGTGCTGAGAGCTTGGCACCCCTTCCTGGCAACGGGGCAGTTTCAGTGACCCTTGACCCTAGCCTTCCCCAGGGCAGTTGGGGCTATTTGCTCTCCTAACAGCCAGTGGACTCGGGGTCGAGCCCAGGAACACAAACAAGCCCCAGGAACTGTCCGCCCTTCTTTGTCCAGGGCAGTAGCATGGAGTCCAAGAGCAGTCCGTTGACCACTCACGTGCTAGACACCGCCTCTGGGCTCCCGGCCCAGGGTCTCTGCCTTCGTTTATCCAGACTGGAAGACCTCACCCAGCAATGGACAGAACTGAGGAAGAGGTAAGAGGAAAGCCCTCAGAGTAGGAGGCATCCGGAGAGCTTGACCCTCAGTGCAGGGCCCTACCTTAGTCCTGTCCTGGGGCAGTAACAGCCAGCCAGGAACATGGATACTAAGGCAGGAACATGGGCAGAGCTGGCTGCTGTACCCCACTGTCCTCTTAGCCATGGAAGCCCATTGCTTGGGGTCAAGGTCTGGCCTCACGACTCTCTGGGCCTCAGGTTTTCCATCTGAGATAATGGAGATCATACCAAAAGCTGCTTCGTAGATGTGCACAGCTCTGAAGGGTGCCAAGAAGTGTCTGGGACATCTTTGCTATCTAGCAGCCTCCCAGGGCACGCTACACTGGAAGCCAGGTGTGTGTGCCTCTTTCAAGGGCTGCTGAGTTACAGGCAGGGGTGGCATCTGAACACTAATCTATGTTTGTGCCAGGCTGCACACAGAATGCATTTATTCCTGCTCTCTTTATTCACCATTCATCTTGTAGTCCAGTGCTGTAATTCCCCATTTACAGATGGGAAGACTAAGGCAGCAGTGACGAGTGACTACTGGAATTTCAAGCCAGATTCATGAGGCACTATGCTCATCAGCTTTGATGTGCACTGAAGCCCAGGCCCTGGAGCCTGCCACTGACCCATGTACAGGCTCTGCTATACTTGCCCTTCCAGTTTCAGGGTTTCCAAGTCCAGACAGGCTAGCTTGTACCCCTGGGGTTCCCGTGAGGGGGTTCCCAGGACACTCTACCGTGAAGCACACAGCCTTGGTTTCCAAAATTCTAACTAGGAATGGAACAGGGAACAGAGTTGGGAGTCTGACCCCTACCCAATGGTTCAGGACCAAGTGTACTACTGTCTCTTTCCCATCCAGCCCTTCACAAACCCAGGGCCAAGAGGCCAGACACCATCTGAGCAGTCAAATTGAGGCAGCCTGGCCAAGAATCCTACAGGGTCATGTATAGCTCCCTGTCCATGCACCTGCTCTGTTTTTTCTCATCACTGTGGGAGACATGTTGAGGTCCAGCTGGTCAGAACAATGAGAGGTTTTTCTTGTAGTGACTAAGAAAAATCACAGACCTTCTGGATCCTGGACAGACAGATTCAGGTGTCTCACTCCTGTAATCCTAGCGACTCAAGAGGCTGATATCTGAGGATCACAGTGTGAAAACAGCCCAAACAGGAAAGTCTATGAGACCTTACCTCCAGTTAATTAGCTAAGCTGTGGCTCAAGTGGCAGAGCACTAGCCATGAACATAAAGTTAAGAAACAGTGTGTTTAGACTGAGTTCAAGCACCTATACATTCACACACAAGCAAAAAAAAAAAGGCAGAACATGAGATCAGCCCATTCCATGTGGACCTCCCCCCATGCATGGTGGGCAGGGGTGGGTAGTTACTGACCCAGACAGCCACGTACTATACTATATAAAACTACTATACTATATAAAACATACTATACTATATAAAACAGGTTATAGCCGGGCACTGGTGGCTCATGCCTGGAATCCTAGTTACTCAGGAGGCCGAGATTGGAGGATGGCAGTTCAAATCCAGCCCAGACAGGAAAGTCTGTGAGACTCATCCCCAATTAACCACCAGAAAACTAGAAGTGGTGCTGTGGCTCAAGTGGTAGAGAGCTAGCCTTGAGCTGAAGAGGGGAGAGACAGCACCCAGGCCCAGAGTTCAGGCCCCACAGAAGACAAAATAAATAAATAAACATACTTAAGCATAAAGAAAATGTATGCCATGAGTCTGGGAAGATGGCTCAGTGGTAGAGCGCTTGCCTTGAATGCATGAGGCACTGGGTTTGATTCCTCAGCACCACATAAGCAGAAAAAAAAAGCCAGAAGTGGTGCTATGGCTCAAGTGGTAGAGCGCTAGCCTTGAGCTGAAGAGCTGAGGGACAGCGCCCAGGCCCAGAGTTCAGGCCCCATGACCGGACCCCCCCCCCAAAAAATCCACTGTTTGTGCTCACCCACGCAGATGTGAGGATTATCTGGGGTGGCAAATCCAGAACTGGGGAAGGGTGGTTCTCTGTCCCTCTCTACAGCCCATGTTCTCTCCAGCTACACAGACCCAGATGGCCGCTGCCCTGGGCTCCTGACAGCAGGTCAAATGAAGCCAGGCATCTACAAACTGTCTTTCGACACTGAGGCTTACTGGATGAAAAGAGGGCAGGAGAGCTTCTACCCATATGTGGAGGTGAGAGCTATGGGGGTGGGGGTGTCCCTGACTCACCCACCTGCAGGCCTTACTCCTCTGGGTCATGGAGAGACTGGTCCCATTACTCACATGGCAGGGCAATGATAGACTGGTAAGCTCACCTCCTTTGACCTCCCCTAAGAAAGGTAATCTGAGGCCTGAAGCATCATTATACTTCAAGATGACACACCCTTCAGGCTTTGTAGACAAGTTCTCACCTGAGCCCAGCCCCCAGCTCTCAGGGCTTTGCGGTAAACCTTCCACTGAAGCTGCAAAACACCTGACTTCTTGCACACTCAG
The DNA here is from genome assembly GCF_000151885.1 of Dipodomys ordii. Taxonomy (NCBI): domain Eukaryota; kingdom Metazoa; phylum Chordata; class Mammalia; order Rodentia; family Heteromyidae; genus Dipodomys; species Dipodomys ordii. The sequence goes on along the minus strand of NW_012267395.1, from coordinate 1,248,497 downwards.
CAGGCCCAGGAAACATTCACCCCATCTTCTGCCCTCAGAAAGTTTCCAGTCTCCACCGGCCCCAGTGTCCAGGCCACTGTACTCTGCTAGGGAGCACTGGGGTCAGGAAATTTGTGTGTTGTGGTCCTTCCACTGTTTTATCTGCTTCTCCCAGGTTGTTTTCACCATTGCAAAGGAAACTCAGAAGTTCCATGTGCCTCTGCTACTGAGTCCCTGGTCATACACTACCTACCGAGGGAGCTAGAACCCAAGTCCTGCTAAAGCAGCCATCTACCCTTCCTTCTCTGGCTAACAAGACACCCAGTCCTCAAGAGCGGGCTTTATGTTCAGTGAAGGCATGTCACCCATGGAGGTCCTAGCCACCCTGGAGTTTCTCAGTGGGCATCTATGGCTTGGGTGTTAATAAAGTCAGTGCTAGCTTCTGTAAAGCTGCTGTCATCCTTGGGACAGGGGCAACGCATGCTTATCCAGTCCTAATGAGTGAGGAGCCATTAGACAGAGAAAGAGCTACTGAGCTTGGATGCAGAAGGGTGAAACTGGAGATCCTGGGGGATGAGTCTATACTGGAGATCCTGGGGGATGAGTCTATACGTGTCCTTCTCCGAGCTGGCAAAAGAACCCAAAGGAAATGTGAGCGAAAACTTCCATCTGCTTATGAAGTCTACACAACACTTGTGCCTCCTGGTGTAAAAGGAGTGTCATCTGGAAATCACAGTGTCAGGCCACCTCTGTGGGCTGCGGTCCTGGGAGGACAGCTATGTCAGGGTTCCTAAGAATTCTAAAGCCTGACACCCATGGCCATCTCCAGGAGCTTGAGGCCCATACTGTCTAGAGGGAATCCCAAGGCCAACAGTTTCATCTTGTTTGTGTGCAGGAGCAGGGCAGTACCAGGGAAGAAGGTCCACCTGGGCCTGGGCACCTTGGCTGACTTGTTATGCCCTACCAAGACCTAGGTTTGGGGAGGGGCATGGAGGAAGGAGGAAGTAGAACCACCATCACAGCAAACCAAGCCGGGCACTGGTGGCTCATGCCTGTAATCCTAGATATTCAGGAAGCTGAGATCTGAGGATGTCAGTTCAAAGTCAGCCCGGGCAGGAAAAGTCCAAGAGACTCTTATCTTCAATAAACTACTCAGAAAAACAGAAGTGGCGCGCTGTAGCCTTGAGATGAAGACCTGAGGGACAGCGCCCAGGCCCAGAGTTCAAGCCCAATGACTGACAAAAAAAAGAGAGAGAGAGAGAATACCCCTCAGTGGTTTACTGTACCAGACCAATGCTCATGCCTTCTGTGTGGTACTCCTGCTAACTCACAACAGGGACAGAGGTAGAGATGACTCAGAGCAGAACTGTTTCCTGCAGGAGCCTGTTCTCTCAGGAGCTTATTAGTGAGGGTCACCACTCCCTACCTATCCTGGTGAAATGGATCGACACCCTATACCTGGTAGACATAGCAGTCCCACCCAGTTAAATCCCCAGCTACTCTGCATCTTCAACTGGGGTTGACACTGTCTGGGGCAGGGTCTAGATTACTTTGAGTAATCTAGAGACAGTCTGGGTGACAATCCTGGTGGGGCCAAAATAGGCATGTCCCTTCCCAGTCCTGTGCCATGGCTCTTGTCTGGAAGATACACATTTTTAAAAGGGTGAATCTCAGAAATGGAGGGACAAAGGGTGAACAAATGCAGCAGCGTACACACTAGACACTATGTTGAAATGTTGAATCTCACTAAGGTGATTAAAAGGTTTGATGAATCAATGTTTGTGACATGCTTGGAGTCTGGCTTCACTTGGAACAAATGGGGGGTGGGGGGAAGACCATTGTCCTTGCCCCCTTCCAGTCCAAAATAATAGCACCAGTTTCCAAGGAGAGAGAACTTAGAAGCTGTACCCTGGTTCTCACACATCTAGGGTTTGGACTCTTCCTCTGAGACTCTGATAAAAGTCACTGTTGCTTGAAGAGCATCCAAGTTATATATTATGCAACATATACAATAAACAATATATTAAAATCTTGAATACAACGCTGGGCGCTAGTGGCTCACACCTGTAATCCTAGCTACTGGCTAAGATATGAGGATAGCTGTTCAAAGCTACCCAGGGGAAAAAAGTCCATGAGACTCTTATCTCCAATTAACCACCAGAAAACCGGAAGTGGCACTGTGGCTCAAGTGGTACAGTGCTACCATTGAGCTAAAGAGCTGAGGGACAATGCCCAGGCCAGGCCAAGTTCAATCCCCATGACTGAAAAAGAAAAAAAAAAACTTGAACACAATGTTTACTTATTTACTAAAGTAATATCTAACCCAAAGGAAATTCTGGTCATATTAATCCTATACCCAGACTTCAGGTTAAGCAGATAACCTCCTGTCACTGAGTTCCTTTGAAACTAGTCATTATGTGCTCCTTTCAGAGGACTGAGACCTCAGCACCTCCTGCTTTCCTACAGTCTACAACGGCAATGAGTTTCATCCATTTGGTTGAAGATGGGCAGTTCCCAGGCTTAGGTGTTCTCAACCCAGCAGCTAGGAAGGACTTTTGAAACTGAAGTCAGGCATGTCTTTCCTCTCAAATTCTCAAAGCTTCCAACAAATCTTAGATCTCAACTCCCCTCCTACCATGCTTTCTTAGTAAAGAAAACTCTGACCATCCCTTTAGTCTTCTTACACCCTCCTGCAATCTCTGGGCCTTCCTACTGACCCATCCTGTCTCTAACTCTAACCTATACCCTATACCCAGACCCAAACGTAACCCTTAACCTTAATCTTATCCACCAACACCTCAAAAGGGAAAGATCTGCCCTGGTGTCTCCTTTTTTCAGGCCCTCCAAAGCTGAAGGTAAAGGGTCAAATAGCTCATGGGGCAGTGCCGTGGACAGGCTCTGTCGGGACAACGGAGGACACCTAGTGGAGACAACTGGAACAGGTGGGAAGATGGCAAACAGACAACTCACACACAAGAGGAGTGAATGCTGAGTGCGATTTATTGCAGAGGATGACAAGCTTTTATAGAAAAAAGGTCTCCATGAGAAAGGGCAAAAGGTTACACAATCTTGCTGCAAGGCTTTGTTCTTGGGTGGTCACCAGCTGGTCGCCTGATCTTGTTTTTTGGATGAGGAGCTATGACAATAGGCACTTGTTCCAGGCTTTACCTCTATTTTTAAGAAATACAATTGGTTTCAAGATGCTTATCACCTATTAACCATTAACCAGAGCATATGGGCAAGGTGCTGGACGGAAAGGCATGAACTCTAGTACTTTATTGTTACTTTTGTTTAGTTTTGCACTTTATGCATTCCAAATCTTTTCTAAGCAATTGTGATTTTTTAGAGGGTCCCCAATTTGTGACCAAAAATCATGATATTCAGTATACTTAGTTAAATCTGGCCATATATCAAATTCAGGCTCATAGTGTCTTCTCTGTAACCCTTTCATATAATCGTTTACTCTTCTCCATAGAGGCCTTAACTGTCTCATAAGATCTTCCTTGGGGCTGAGAAGGTGGCTCAGTGGTAGAGCGCTTGCCTTGCATGCATGAGGCCCTGGGTTCAATTCCTCAGCACCACATAAGCAAAAAGAAAAAAGCCGGAGGTGGTGCTGTGGCTTAAGTGGTAGAGCGCTAGCCTTGAGCTGAAGAGCTGAGGGACAGCGCCCAGGCCCTGAGTTCAGGCCCCATGACCGAGTTCAGGCCCCACGACCGGACCCAAAAAAAAAAAAAAGATCTTCCTTGCTCCTTTTTTGATAGTAAGCACCAAGGAGACCTAGATCTAGCAAGTCTCTCAGTAATGGAAGAGAGTAATAGGAAGTTCTTTCTTCTAAGTAGTTTACCCAACGGTTGCCATCCTTATCATACACACCTGTAAAAGGCTATGGATCTGGGGGAAGTCTTTGGAGTCCTCTAGATAATGGAGGATCTCATCATTTTCCTCTGATAAGCCATTGCCACCTTCCATCTACCAACCTTTTAGGAATCTTATTTAGCTTTTGGTCTAAATATCCCTCTACATCTTTTTTTTTTTTT
>NW_012267395.1:1236289-1243751 GCF_000151885.1 Dipodomys ordii | reverse complement strand
AAAAAGAAAAAAAAAAGCCGGAAGTGGCACTGTGGCTCAAGTGGTAGAGCGCTAGCCTTGAGCTGAAGAGCTGAGGGATAGCGCCCAGGCCCAGAGTTCAGGCCCCACAACCGGACCCAAAAAAAAAAAAAATAGTAGGCACTCCTATGCAGCGAAGAAAAGAGAAACAGGAACACATCTTTCCTAGGGGCTTGCCAGACTTTCCAGGAGGTAGGCCTCTTTGAAGCCCCATTCTCAGATCTGATAGCAGAATGTTCCTTGCTAAACAGACTCCACTGGAGTAGGCGTGGCAGGGCAGGGTGAGGGAAAGGAAGCAAGTAATAATACAACCCAACTGCTAACCCCAAGTCCATAAGACACAAGCCTTATTAGCGGATTGTGCAAGACTGCAAGGAAGGCCTAGAGGGTCTTATACAAGAGACAGAGCTGTAGATTTAGTGGAAGGTGCAAAATCTAAATGAAAAGTTTTGAATGGCATACAGAAAAAAGAGCTAAGTTCATCATGAGGTATGAATTGTAAAGAGGATCCTGTTTCACTGAAAGCTATTTAATATAGATGCATAAACTGGAGAGTTCTAAGACATCTTATCTGAATTTATGTAACTGGGTTGTAAATCAAGGCATCTTCTTGAGATCAGTGTATCTTCTTTCCACAGATGATACCTATCTTTTTTATTTCATGCTGGGGCTTAAACTGAAGATCTCAAGCTCTTGCTTGGCTTTTTGTACCCAGCTAATAGCTGTAGTTCTAAAAGCAGCTACTTAGGTAAAGGGGTTATTATAATACTCCGTTTACAAGATGACCATGGAGAAAAACTTTCCTGGTAGCAATTCTACCTTTACCTGAATCTACAAAGCACTGACCTTCCCACACAAAGTAGAGGCTTACTTTGTGAATCCAATCATGCTAACGTTAGAGGAAGAGCAATCCAAGCAAAAACAGTAAAGTTGGGCTGGGAATGTGGCTTAGTGGTAGTGTGCTTGCCTAGCATGCATGAAGCCCTGGATTTGATTCTTCAATACCATCTACACAGAAAAAGCTGGAAGTGATGCTGTGGCTCAAGTGGCAGAGTGCTAGCTTTGAGCACAGAGATGCTCAGGGACAGTGCCCAGGCCCTGAGTTCAAGCCCCAGGACAAAGAAAGAAAGAAGGAAGAAAAAAAATGAGAAAGAAAGGAAGAGAGGAAGGTTAAAAACCCTAAGGCAATGTCGCCAGTGCTGGTGGCTCATGCCTGTCATCCTAGCTACTCAGGAGGCTGAGATCTGAAGATTGTGATTGGAGGCCAGCCTGGGCAGAAAAGTCACTGGGAGACTCTTATCTCCAATAAAGTACTCTAAAAAGCCAGAAGTCGTGTTGTAGCTCTAGTGGTAGAAAGCTAGCCTTGAGCACAAAGAGGTTCAGGAACAGCGCCCAGGCCCTCCTCAGTTCAAGCCACAGGACTGGCCAAAAAAACAAAAACTCTGAGGCAAGATTAAGTTTGATTACTTTAAAGCAAGTAAGAGGCCACTGAGGCAGAAGTGGAAGGAGGACATCAGAGACCAGCCCTACATTCAGCCTTGCCTTCATATTGTACTCCAGGTACAATAAAGTCACTGACCAGGAGAAATATAACCTGAAATATGTGGAACTTGTCTCTGGCAGTGAAGACAGGAAGTAAGACAAGAAGAGGGGAAACAGCATCAGGAGTTTAACACAACAGAGTCAGGGTAAGACATCATAAGGCTAGAACTAGAATGATAAGGAAAATCTTAAGCCTGGCATGCCAGCACACTAAGCCATATATATAGTAAAGCCATCTTGAGTTAAAAAAAGAAAAAAAACCTGCCAGACACTGGTAGCTCATACCTATAATCCTAATTACTCTGGAGGCTAAAATCTGAGGATCAAAATTTGAAGCTAGCTACAGCAGGAAAAGCCTGTGAGACTCTTTTTTTTTGGGGGGGGGGTCCGGTTGTGGGGCCTGAACTCTGGGCCTGGGCACTGTCCCTCAGCTCTTCAGTTCAAGGCTAGTGCTCTACCACTTGAGCCACAGCGCCACTTCTGGCTTTTTTCTTTTTGCTTATGTGGTGCTGAGGAATCGAACCCAGGGCCTCAGGCATGCAAGGCAAGCGCTCTACCACTGAGCCACTTTCCCAGCCCGCCTGTGAGACTCTTATCTCCAATTAACCAACAAAAAGCCTGAAGTGAAGGTGAGGCTCAAGGTAAAAATCAGTGAGGCCAACTGGGCCCCAGTGGCTCATGCCTGTAATCCTAGTGTTATGCCAAGGTCACAGGACCCCTCTCCACCACACCCCCCCTCCCCCCACAAGAAGACCACCAAAAGTCAGACTCTACAGCTGTTTTATTTAAACGGGCTGCAGCTCGGGCCTCGTCCTACACTCCGACACAGTGGAGCCTAGGAGGAGAGCCCCGAGCTAAGGATTTGCAGGTCTTATATAGGCACACAATCAACCAGGTGTTTTGATTACCACCACGTGTTGCTTTGCTAGACAGAAACAAGCAACAAGTGGTGGTCACTGCTTCAAACTTTAACCTTTCACTAGCTACTCAGGAGGCTGAGATCTGGGGATCACAGTTCAAAGCCAGACCAGAAAGGAAAAGTCCGTGAAACTCTCCAATAAACCACTCAGGAAAAAAAAACAGAAGTGGCGCTGTGGCTCAAGTGGTATTAACACTAGCCTTGAGCTGAAGAGCTGAGGGACAGCACCCAGGCCCAGAGTTTAAGCCCCATATCCAACAACAACAACAAAAAAATCAGTGAGGGGGGAGCGGGGAGGCTGGGAAGGGATGGGAAGGGTAAACAAAGGAGGAGGCTGCAATGCTTGATAAGAAATGTACGCATTATCCTGCCCATGCAATTGTAACCCCTCTGTACAGTATGTTCACAAATAAAATAAAATTAAAAAAAAAATCAGTGAGGCCCTCGGTCCAAGCACTCATCCCCACAAAAGAAAAGCAGAAAAAAATGTAGAGTTGAGAAGGCAGAGATGAGTATGGTATTGGAAAATGACAAGAATGACACAGGTTTGTAGCCTACTCATAGCTGACTATCAGAGGTGGGGAAAGCCTCGCCCACAGGACATCCATGACAGGGCAGAAACATAGGTGTCTTGTCAATTAACCATGGCCAGCTAACCATACTGGTAATTTTGTATAGGCATTGAAAGATGTTATAAATATCAAAATGGCTGCTAGCAGAAAAAAAAGGCTCCTCATCCTTGAACTAGATGAAGCAATAGTGCTGTTGACTGAAAAGCAGAAGAAACATTTGGAGCCTTAGTCAGGTGTTTTAAACATGTTGAGTTTGAACTGTCCATGAAACATCACAGAGATACTGAGCACATTCCTGGGCTCTAGATTCTATTTAGTGTGGGAGCAATTTAACCAACCTAGTTAGCGAAGATCCCCCTGGCTAAAGACTCCTCAAGTTTCTTAGGTCATCCCAATTCAATGGAGGGCCTGGTAATGGTGTCAACATTTAGAGAGGTAGTCTGCTAGGGCTCAATCCAGATCTCTGGCCAGGAAGATTGTAAGAAGCTCCTTGGCTCCTGCAAACAGAGCCTGGACTGCTGGAGGCCATGCAGGTTTCCTGAGAAGGACACCTGCTCAAACATGTAGGCAACACAGAAATAGAACCAACCCCCGGGGTCAGAGCAGAATACTACAATGCCAAGCCCCTGCTTCATTTTTACTTCTCTACACAGATGGCATTACCTAGCTTTCTAAATATGTGTCCGTATCTTTTATCTGTATAGATATATCTACATAATACAAAGACATTAAGATGTTATAACATAATGCACAAGGCACTAACCCATCTCAGAGCATCCTTTCAAAATTGAATCCACTATAAAATATGTAGTATCCCAATAAATCCTCTCCAGAAATGACAACTTTATCAAATCATGACACTGAGTACAATATTAAACACTCACCTCCATTTATTAAATATTTTCTAAATGAATCTCTCTTGCCAAACAAGAAAGAGTTTATCAAAAAACCTACAGAAGAGGTTTTATGTTCACCAGACAATCTTACCCACCAAACTCAGATCCAAAGGCCAGTCACAGATAATCCAAGGCCAATGCTGACAGAATTTCTGGAAAGGCCCTGCACTTAAACTCTAACGTGGGGGAGGACTGTTCTAGAATGTGGTGACAGTCTAAAAGAAATTGAACCTAAATTCTTCAGAAGAGTCCAGAGTAGCCTTGGCTTTCCCTGCTGGGCGAGGCCTGCAGACCCTTCCGCTCTTCTTTCTGGTAGCCTCACTGACAGGCTGTACTTGGGCTGAATGAGCAGCTGCCAGGGAGAGGAAAGCAGAGTCAGAATTGAATAACAGTAACATTACAGATGCAGTTTATGATTTCCCATATAACCCTAACTCCACTGAATAATTTTACTAATAAGCTTCTCAAAATTGTAAGATACGTATTATCATTCCACCTTTCAAGTCATAGAGAGATGCACTAAGTGGCTAAAAGTGTTAAGATCTGAAGACCTAAATGGAATATTCCATTGCGGGAATTACACTCAAAACACTATTTGATCTGCTTTCATGTGCAAAAGAGAAGGTCAAGGCAAAGAAAGACAGGTGAGGTGCTTCTCCCCATCCCGAGACGGATAAGGAAAACACATATCTGTGGCTACTCATCCCCCTCAGGACTTCCCCCTTTCAGAGGTACAAACTCTTCTCATGCTACCCTGACCTCATCTCCAGAAGCACTGGGTTTCTTCCTTCCACTTCCTTTCGACCCTCTAGTAAACAGATGTGCTAAGCCAACCACTTCCCTGCTGCTCACCAGTCCGAAGTGCCCGCAGGGCCTCTTGCCTCTCTGCCTCCATACGAGCCCGGTAGTCCCCAAACAAGGAGCGCATCAGCTGTCTCTTGCGTGGCAGGGGGGCTTTTTCACTGCGCAGGGTTCGAATGGCCCCAATGGCTTGCTCCTCTGCAAAGAAAGGACGAGTCACCTTACGTATCCATTGTGCTAGCCATTGTGGGGGAGCACCGACAGGCCACAGCACCACATCCTTCCCCCTCAAGTTTACAAGAGGGTCCTTACTCTGCTTCGGGGTTGGTCTCTGCATCCTGAGGCCCAACTCCAGCTGCTCCACGCACCAGGCCAGTTCCTGGGCCAGCTGGTCTGTCTGCCATGGACGAGGGACAGGGGCTGACGCGCCGCAGCCCGCAGCCCAGCCCCCAACCCCGCCGACCCCAGCCCAGCCCGCGCCAGGCCTCGACCCCGCAGACGCGCGGGCCTCCCGCACCTGCCTGGGCCTCGGCGCCAGGAGCGGCTTCCTCCGGGCCGCCCTCCCTCACAGACGCCCCGGCCGGGGCTTTCCTCCGTGTTGGCTTCCCGGAGGCAGCATCGCCGTCTCCACCCCCGGGACGAGTTCGGGCGGCGGCGCCACAGCCCTGCGGCTGCCCGGAGCCTTGGGCGGCGGCAGCTGGACTCCGGGCGCCCCGGACAGAACCTGAAAGCCGAGGCTTGCGGGGCGCGCGGACAGCACCCGGGCGTGGGGCCGCGGGCGTCTCCCGCGCAGGGCGTTCTGGAGCCTGGAGAAGGAAGTGGCACGAGACTTACAGGGGGCTGCCGGCCGGCCGGGCCCCGCACGGGCGCGCCTTCCCCTCTCCACTCACCGCCATGGGTCGCGGTGGCTCCTCCGGGAGTACGTCTACAGCGCACGGCTCCGCGGGCAGCGCGGCAGACCCCGAACTCGGAGGCGTGGCGAGGCGCCGGACGGGGCGGAGCCTCGCGCACCCGGAGGCGTGGCGAGGGGCAGGATGGGGCGGAGCCTCGCGCCCCGGAGGCGTGGCGAGGGGCAGGATGGGGCGGAGCCTCGCGCACTCGGGGGCGTGGCGAGAGGCAGGATGGGGCGGAGCCTCGCGCACCCGGAGGCGTGGCGAGGGGCAGGATGGGGCGGAGCCCATTAAGGTCAATCAGGGTCATCAATTTCATAACTTACATGTGTGTGCAGGTCCTTGAACTCAGGGCCTAGGCCTGAGTTTTGTGCTTATGGCTAGCGCCCTACCACTTAGGCCACAGCTCTCCACTTACAGCTGCTTTTTCCCCCCCTTTGTGGGAGGGTGGTTCATTGGAGATAAGCCTCTCACGGACTTTTCTGCCCAAACTGGCTTTGAACAGTGACTCTCAGATCTAAGCCTCCTGAGTAGCTGGGATTAGGGGTGTGAGCCACCAGTGCCCTGCCCATAACTTTAAATCCTCTTCAAAGTCCCTTATACTGTGTGGCCAACAAGTTCTAGGGACTAGGACATGTCTGGAAGAAGGGATATTCAGCCTCTGATAAATAAAGACTAGGCTGGAAATTTGGCTCCGTGGTACAGTGCTTGCCTAGCATGCATGAAGCCCTGGGTTTGATTCCTCAGTACCATATACACAGAAAATGCCAGAGGTGGTGCTGTGGCTCAAGTGGTGGAGTGCTAGCCTTGAGCTATATAGAGCAGGGGAAAGCGCCAAGGCCCAGAGTTCAAGACCAACGATGGGAGTGGGGGGGGGGGGCACTGACTACCCGGGAGATGAAGATATGGAAATGAACTACTCACACCCAGATGACGTCAAGGGGGACACACGCAGACTGAGTTGCACGAACTAGGGAGCTGACGGGAGGGCATGCCTGGAAGACGAACAGGCATAAAAACGTAGCAAACCGAGGCCCGTTCGCCAGTCTTCGGAGGTGAGCAAGGTCACACTCTCCAGCCTATGAAGAAGCCTGAGCAGCAGGAGGCCGTCCCGCGGCCCACTGGACCCTGTGTGACTTAACCTCTGCCCTGGGACAGGCGGTGGGAAACAGGGTGGTATCATGTGCGTGTTTCGCGTCTAGCGGATGGCACTGCGTTTGCAGTGTTGCTCAAATACCTGTCGGCACCTCGTTAGTGTTGGCCACGTGAATGTATTCGTGGGTAAAGTGCGGAGTCGGGGGTGCTAACGGGGTGGCAGTGCTCGCGCAGGTAGTGTCCCAGCCGGTGTGCTCGCTGCCACTCCTCAGCCCAGCCGCCTCGGGACACAGCGCAGCCGGCGCCGGGCACCCCGGTCCAGCGGGCGGCTCTCCGGAAGGCCTGGCGCAGGCGAGGGCAGGGGCCGCCGGCTGGGCAGCCCCGCTGAGGGCTGCAGAAACAACACGGCCCCCAGCCAGATGCCTCAGCGAGCGGCGACCACATCCCGCCGGGCGGGGCCTGGGAAGGGCGCTCCGGGCCGAGCGCACCTCGGAACGGAGAGGGAGAAAGCCAGAGTTCCACCGCGGCACGCCAAGTTCGGGACTCACTTCCGCCACGCGCCCGGAAGGAAGAGCCGGGCCGCGCGGGGACTCGGCCCGAGGCGCAGCACAGCTGCTCAGGACCGGCGGAGGCCTCGGCTTTTGGCGGCTCGAAAGAGCTGCCCGGCGGTCGGTGACCCGGAAAAAGACTGGAGGGGCGGGGCGGGGCGGGGCGGAAGGGCGGGGCGGG
>NW_012267395.1:1224016-1235837 GCF_000151885.1 Dipodomys ordii | reverse complement strand
CCCGCTCGGAGCCCTTCCACGCTGCACCCGGGTCGGGCCTCCAGCCACCCAAGGTCGGAGCCGGGCGCCGCAGGGGTGCACGCGGGGGACTCGGGGACGGGGCCTCCCGAAGAGAATGGGCGGTTTGGCCGGGGTGTGGGGGAGACACGGCTGCTGCGCGCGCGCGGAGGTGGCCCCGGTACCGCCAAGGCTGAGCTCCACCTTCTGGCTTAGCCGGCCCTGCGGCGAGGCCCGAGCGCCGCGAGCCGAGGCCCGAGACCCGCGAGCCGAGCCCCGCGAGCGGCGAGGCCCGAGCGCCGCGAGCCGAGGCCCGAGACCCCCGAGCGGCGCCGGCCACTCCCCGCCCGGGACGCGGCGCTCTGCTCCGCGTGGCAGATGCACCTCTCTCCCCGACCGGCTCCTCTGCTCGTTTTTCTACCTCACTTTCGGATTCTTTCTGATTAGCCGCATTCTCTTTGTCTGACGGTTGGCTTTTAGAAGATCATAGGCAGTGATGCTCTTCACGCTGCTGCCCGGCCCCCTGCTCCTCCACCCCAGGTGCCGGGCAGCGCGGTGCTCTCCCGCAGCTGGTTGGGCTTGTCTGGGACGTCCTTCAGTGTGCTTTGCACGGCCTGGGGTTTACGGGACCCAGAGGGTTGTAAAGCGTTGATGTAGCTCTTTCCTGCAGTGTAGAGGATTCCTCCCCAAATCCTCCCCATACGGGTGTTTCTCTATTGTTATTGGTGAGGCAGAAACCTTCGTTTGTGTTTTAGCTATTAGTATCGTCTGTGTCGTTTACCAGCACATATTCTTTTCATACATGTTGAAAATGTACTACCCAATATATCTTTGGACTTCAGGGAAGTAATCTGGACTTCTTGCTGTTTTGTTTCCTAAAAGGCCAGATTTTTTTTCCTTACTAATTTTGGGCTTTGTGTTATGTTTCAAAGGGCTGCCATACTTAATAATTATTTTTAAAATAATTTGTGTTGTTGCTGCTGCTGCCGTTGTTTTTTTGTGCGGATACTGGGGCTTGAACTCAAGGCCTGGGTGCTGTCTCTGAGCTTTTTATTTTTTTTACTTAAGGCTAGCATTCTACTACTTAAACCTCCACTTCCAGCTTTTAGTGGTTAATTGGAGATAAGAGTTTCACACACTAGCCGGGCGCTGGTGGCTCACGCCTGTAACACTAGCTACTCAGGAGGCTGAGATCTGAGAACCGCGGTTCAAAGCCAGCCCGGGCAGGAGAGACCGTGAGGCTCCTATCTCCAATAAACCACCAGAAAACCGGAAGTGGCGCTGTAGCTCAAGTGGTAGAGCGCTTGCCTTGAGCTGAAGAGCTGAGGGACAACGCCCAGGCCCAGAGTTCAAGCCCCACAACCGACCAAAAAAAAAAAAAAAAAGTTTCACACACTTTCCTGCTCAGACTGAATTTGCACCACGATCCTTAGATCTCAGCCTTCTGAGTAGGATTACAGGCATGTGCCCAATGTAATTTGTTGTTTGTATCTAGCATTTGTAATATGTTGAGTCCCTCTAGAATTTATTTAGGCGTGGGAGGAGCTTGGAATCTATCTTCATTTACCCTCCTAACCATTTTTCTCACTATGCACTATTAAAAATTTGTCTTGCATTCATTTGGAAAACCCACCTATACCCAAAAAAACGTGCATAACATTTGGGGGAATGGGCACTTTGCAGTGACTGTCCATGCAAATATACACATATATCTGATACTTTATAAGAAAAATGAGATGACTCTTTCTGCCCCTAGGCACTTCCCCACGCAGACCATAATACCCATCATTTCATCCTTGAATATCCCATTTGTCATGTGCCTGCCTTTGGTTGTAGAATAGGCTCTGTGTCACTACTGCAGCCTTTCCTTGATATTCTGGAAGACTCAAGCCCATTCTCTATAGGGCCAGTTTATCAGTTGGGTCCGCTCTTTTTCCCCTCTTTTGAAGATGTTGAATACTGCAGTTTACCTTGTCATGGTACATATCTAGCACCCACCCATGCCCAGGCCTTCCCTTCTCACTTAGGCAAATCCTCCTTTAGGTCTTAGACTTGATGCCTAGGCCACTCGACTCAGAGCAACCACTGCTCAGCTTGTGCTGCCAGCACCCAGCTTGAGCCATAGGGCTGGAGTCTATCCTGTCAGAGTGCTAGGACTGCCAAAGAATACATAAGCATGACTCAGGATCTGAACCCTCTAAGACCTCTATATAACTGTGGTGCTTCAAGCAGGACCGTCTTAATTCCCACCCTGGTGGCCAAACTTCTCTCATCGGAAGTGTGTCTTAGGAGGTAACTTGGTCTGATACCTGTAGCCCCCATGTGACCCATGTAAGTGCCTTGGAAATAGAACACACTGATTCCTGAGAATCTGCTATTGTGCACAGGCAAAACCATGGGCCAGAGCAAAGAAAGTGATCAGCCAATCATGAGGGTCCCTGAAGTCTGGAGCGAGAAGACGGGGACCCTTTGCCCTCAGGAGGCCAAGGGGTCCATATGCAGCTCAGAGATCTTTGGTGCTTATTAAGTGAGACTTTCCTGGGCCATGGCCCAGTGCCTGTTCTGGCTGGAACCATGGCCTGGAACCCTGTGTTTGTTCAGGGCCTGGACAGGCCTCCACAATCAAAGATCCAACTTGGCATGGGTGAGGGGATGTGACAGAGAAGACCTGCAGTGGCTGCAGCTCCTGGGGCCTCCTCTCAGCATGCTGCTCACCGGCTCAGCTTTGTATGAGGACAAGGGTCCCCCAAGAAGTCAGGGGCTACTGGGAGCAAGGCCCAATCCCTTACATGTTCTTCACCTCTCTGACCCACAGGACTCTCTGGCTCCTGTTGCTCGCACAGGCACTGAAAAGACATGATGGCAGCAGCTGGGTTTCTGCGGCTGCCAGCAGCACCCCAGGTACGCTATCCCAAGCTGGTACGGTGTCCCTCGCCAAGACTCCTTCCGTTTCTTCCACATTGAGGATTCGTGGGGAAGCCTGAGTATCACCTCATCACCTGTGTTGAGACACTCCTTCCCCCATTTTCCTCTCAGACATTGAGGTTTGTCCTCACCTGACTCTCTTGTTATTCTAGGCCAAAGTGACTTTTGAGGATGTGGCTGTGCTCCTCTCCCAGGAGGAGTGGAACCAGCTGGGCCCTGCTCAGAGGGGTCTCTACAGAAACGTGATGATGGAGACCTATGGGAATGTGGTTTCCCTGGGTAAGGCCCCTCCAGAGGCCTGTCTGTGGCCATACGTGGTGGACTGGGATGAGGGTTTCCAAAGGGAGATGGCTGTGGAATGAGGACTCGGGACAGGCTCCTGGTGGCTCACTCACCTCCAGATGTTCATTGCAAACAAGTCAGGCCCGTCCATCTTCATGTCCCCAGAGGTGACGCTGGCTAAGAGGATATTGGTAAATGTATAAACAAAGGGCTTCCCTCCCAACAAACAGGATTACCAGGATCCAAGCCCAGTGTAATCTCCCAGCTGGAAAGAGGAGAAGACCCGTGGGTCCTGGATGGGCCGGGAGCAGAGGAGAGCCAGGGCCTGGGACAGAGCCTCTCAGGTGAGTGCTGGGAGGGACCCTACCTTCACTAGAGGCTGAGCTTGTTCAGACTTGAGCCTCTCATTGCCATGCTTTCCACCCATCTGGGATGAGCCTATGAAGCCTTGCCTGGCCTTGGGGTCCATAGGTGGCCAAGTGCTAGGCCCAGCAGAAAGCAGGTATAGCAGGGAAGCTGGATGGGATGGCAGAAATAAGTACAAAAGGTAAGGTAGGAGGGCAGAACTGATTATACACAATATCAGCCCACAGACAGAGGCGATTCTGTCCCTGCCAAAGAGACAAAAGCTGGTTACCAAGGTCCTAAAAGGACATTTACTCTGTGATTATTACCTACTTGGTTTAGAAAAAAACAAAGCATCCTACAAATAGAGGGGAGTTTCTCAACCTGATTTTCATGGAAAAAGCTGAAAAATTATCTGGGTGCCCGTGGCTCATACCTGTAATCCTAGCTGCTCTGGAAGCTGAGACCTTGAGGATCATGGTTCAAATCCATGAGACTCTTCTCTCCAGTTATTTACCCTAAAGGCCAGAAAATAATGAAAACTATTAATAAAAAGCCACTAGTGGAGTTGTTGCTCAAGTGGTAGAGGCTTGAGCACAAAATCTCAGGAACAGCGCCTAGACCCTGAGTTCAAGCCCCAAGATCCAGAAACAAAAAACAAAAAGC
Organism: Dipodomys ordii; assembly: GCF_000151885.1. Lineage (NCBI taxonomy): Eukaryota > Metazoa > Chordata > Mammalia > Rodentia > Heteromyidae > Dipodomys > Dipodomys ordii. The sequence goes on along the minus strand of NW_012267395.1, from coordinate 1,231,622 downwards.
TGAAAATTTGCTATTTGAGCAAGTCAGAACAGCCCACTGTTCTCCATATAGTATTGTACTCTGTTTCCATGTGTGAAATAATATTCTCAACTTAGAAAAGAATTAGATTTTTTTCCTTTTTCTTTTTCTCTCGTGTGTGTGTGTGTGTGTGTGTGTGTGTGTGTGTGTGTGTGTGTGTAAGTGTAAGTAAGTAATTTTTAAAGTCTGGCGCTGATGGCTCATGCTTATAATCCTAGCTACTCAGGAGTCTGAGATCTGAGGATCATGGTTTGAAGCCAGCCCAGGCAGAAAAGTCCCCATAAGACTCTTATCTCCAATTAACCACTCAAAAACTGAAAGTGGTGCTGTGGCTCAAGTGATAGAGTGCTAGCCTTGAGCACAAAGAGGCTCAGAGACAGAGCCCAGACCCTGAAATCAAGGCATGCAACAACAAAAAAAAAAGTGTAATCTTTAAATAATATCAGATACATAAAGTATCTGGGAACTTAACAAAAGATATATGTGATATTTATGGAGAAAATTATAAAACAGAAGATGGTGTGATATGTGTAGATCTAGCCCTGAAGGTTGTGTTCATAGTTGTTTTGGGTGAAGAAGCTCTGTTTGCAGAGTAGTGACATGAGAATCTTGGGAAAATGTTAATGGAGTAACACAGTTCATACTCCAGTGATTGGGTAGGTTCAGCATCTCAGTGTGGCTGTTTTCCCTTTGAGAACTGTATCTAGGTATTATAGGCAGCCTGCCTCTGTTGGTCTTTACTAGAGGAACAGTGGATGTGCCCACCTCAGAGGAGTTAAATCTTTCTGTGACTGGAAGCAAGAGGACACATTAGGTTACAGAAGTCTTGCAAAAGACTTTTTTTTAAGATTCTGTTTCTCAGGCCGGTTTGTATCTTTTGGCTCAAATGATCCTCTTGAGTAACTAGTACTGTAAGTGTGTCACACCACACAATACTTCACAAAGAACTTTAAGCTGCTGGCTATAACCACAAGAAGCAAGAAAATAGAAAGCATTTCCATCCACTGCCAAACCAGATTTGTTCTCCAGAGAGGCCAGCCTGTGGTCCGAACTAGTAGAAAATAAGACTTGTCTTTTTTTTTTTTTGGGGGGGGGGGGGGGGCGTGGGGCTTGAACTCTGGGCCTGGGCTCTGTCCCTCAGCTCTTCAGCTCAAGGCGAGCACTGTACCACTTGAGCTACAGCGCCACTTGCAGTTTTCTAGTGGTTTATTGGAGATAGGAGTCTCACGGTCTTTCCTGCCCAGGCTGGCTTTGAACCGAGATCCTCAGATCTCAGCCTCCTGAGTAGCTAGGATTACAGGCATGAGCCACCGGTGCCCAGCAAGACTTTTCTTTTTCTTTTTTTTTTTTTTTTTTCTGGTCGTGGGGCTTGAACTCGGCCTGAACGCTGTCCCTCAGCTCTTCAGCTCAAGGTGAGCACTCTACCACTTGAGCCACAGCACAACTTCTGGTTTTTTGGTGATTTATTGGAGATAAGAGTCTCATGGAGTTTCCTGCCCAGGCTGGCTTTGCACCATGATCCTCAGATCTCAGCCTGCTGAGTAGCTAGGATTATAGATGTGAGCCACCGGCGCCCAGCAATAACACTTTTCTTGGGAGCCTTTGAGTTTTGTACTGAAGGTAGATTTTCCAAGAACACAGAAGCACCTGATCACTGCCTCTGGCACTAGCCATGGTAGAGGATGATACTGAGTGAGTTCTAAATACAGATGTGCATAGAAACAGGGATTGACCGCCATTGTCTGGGCCATGGTATCAGCCTCAACTAGCAGGGAGCAGAGTGCTCTGGAGGCTTATCTCGGTAGCTCTATAGGTAAATATAGTATGTACACCTGCCTAACTCCCCTGCTGTTTTGCACTGTGTTCCAACAGCAGTAGAATTTTTCCACTCTCCAGGGAAATGTTTTGTTGTCACCTAACTCTTTTCCTTTTACAGACAGCCTCAAATGTGACCACACTGCAGACTGTATGCAACAGGACAGTTTATCTTGTCCATGGAGTAACTGTATATTTATTGTTTCTTCTTCTTCTTCTTCTTTTTTTTTTTTTTTTTTTGCCAATCATGGGATTTGAACTCATGGCCTGGGCACTGTTCCTGACCTTTTTTTTTTTCTCTCAAGGCTAGCGGTCTACCACTTGAGGCACAGCACCACTTCTGGCTTTTTCTGTTTATGTGGTACTGAGAAATCGAACCTGGGCTTTATCCATGCTAGGCAGCCACTGTACCACTCAGCCACCTTCCCAGCCTAGTTATTCTTCTTAATTCAGTACAGTTCCTAAAGGTGGTACTCCTATGTAACCAGAACAACATATTGATATTCACTAGAGAGCTACAAAGCTTGTTCTGTAGCTCACACAATCCCCACAACACTAAAGGAGGCTTTTCCTAATTAAAAATTTGTTTTGGTAAGAGTCTCTTTTTTCACCTTTACATATTTTGTCATTATTAGAACATTCTACCTGGGTTAGAAGCATGAGACCCTGAATCCAAACCCATTACCTTAAAATAATAATAAATAAACAATGTTCCCTCTCCGTTCGTAAAGCTACAACTAAATCTAAGGATTTTTTTGTTTTTTGTTGGTCATGGGGCTTGAACTCTGGGCTTGGGCGCTGTCCGTGCACTCTTCAGCTCAAGGTGAGCACTCTACCGCTTGAGCCACAGCACCACTTCTGGTTTTCTAGTGGTTTATTAGAGATATGAGTCTCACAGAGTTTCCTGCCCGGGCTGGCTTTGATCTGTGATCCTCAGGTCTCAGCCTCCTGAGTAGCTAGGATTACAGGTGTGAGCCACCGGTGCCCAGCTGAATCTAAGGTTTTAAGTGTAAACTGACATTGGCTCAATGCAAGGTACATGGCAGGCATGGCTCTTACCTTCCTTCACAGCAACTTGTATATTGTGCTTTATGTCATGGAGGACTGAGTTAGCTCCGGTGTGATTGATTCATTTTTTATTACTAAATTTATTTTGTTCATATTATTACTCTAGCATTAGGTATGAAGCCATCTATTTAGGAAACTCCACAAACAATAGAAATGATACATTTTAATGTAAATTAATAATTCTTTCTTTGGCCTACAGGCTTTTATTTCTGAGAAGATGGAGCTAATGACTTAAGAAAAAAAATTTTAGTGTGATGCCCTGTGGCTCACACCTATAATCCTACCTACCAGGAGGGTGAGAAGTGAGGAGCATGGTTCGAAGCCAGCACAGGCAGGAAAGTCTATGAGGCTCTTATCTCCAGTTAATCACAAAAAGAGCTGCAAGTGGAGCTGTGGCTCAAGTGGTAGAGTGATAGCCCTGAGCAAAGGAAACTCAGACTGTGCCCGAGCCCTGATTTCAAGTCCTAGGACTGGCACCAAAAATAAAAATAAAATAAAAACAGAACCAGTCTATAGTGCCTTTTTTAAAACGGCACATAATATTACCCTTCCTCACCTGAGTTAATCTACATTTGAACAAGTCAAATAAATTATCTATCACTATATTTGGGTTGTTGTTTCCTCCCCTCCACCCCCCGGCATGTCCCAGGGCTTGAACTCAGAGCCTGGGTACTGTCCCTAAGTATCTTTGGCTCTAGGCAAACAGTCTACCACTTGAGCCACAGTGCCACTTCCAGCCTTTTCTGTTTTTGTAGTACTAAGGAATTGAACCCAGGGCTTCATTCATGCTAGGCAAGCACTCTTACCATTGAGCCACATTCCTAGCCCCTATGTTTGGGTTTTTATCATCATTGTTACTTTTTTTGTGTGTCAGTCATAGGACTTAAACTCTGGGCCTGGGTACTGTCCCTGCGCTCTTCAGCTCAAGGTGAGCACTCTACCACTTGAGCCACAGCACCACTTCCGGCTTTTTTCTTATGTGGTGCTGAGGAATTGAACCCAGGGCTTCATTCATGCTAGGCAAGCACTCTTACCATTGAGCCACATTCCTAGCCCCTATGTTTGGGTTTTTATCATCATTGTTACTTTTTTTGTGTGTCAGTCATGGGGCTTGATCTGGGCTTGGGTACTGTCCCTGCGCTCTTCAGCTCAAGGTGAGCACTCTACCACTTGAGCCATAGCACCACTTCAGTTTTTTCTGCTTATGTGGTGCTGAGGAATCGAACCCAGGGCCTCAGGCATGCGAGGCAAGCGCTCTGCCACTGCGCCACCGTCCTGGCCCTGTCTTTCTTCTTTCATCAGCACTAGGGTTTGAACTCAAGGACCTGTGCTTGTCTACTCTGCCATCTGAACTCAAGGACCTGTGCTTGTCTACTCTGCCATCTGAACCACACCTCTAGCCCCTGGATCTCATGTTTTTGCCAGGGGCCAGCCTCTCAGACCATGGTAAATGCTCCCAATTCTACTTTCAGAATAGCTAACATTATAGGTGTGCTCTACCATGTCCAGCTTAATATCTTTTTTTTTTTTGGCCTGTTTTGGGGCTTGAACTTCGGGCCCAGGCACTATCCCTGAGCTCAAGGCTAGTGCTCTACCAATTGAGCCACATTGCCACTTCTGGCTTTTTCTGCGATTAATTGGCAATAAGAATCTCAGGGGGGCTAGGAAGGTGGCTCAGTGGTAGAGCGCTTGCCTCGCATGCATGAGGCCCTGAGTTCAATTCCTCAGCACCACATAAGCACAAAAAGCTGGAAGTGGCACTGTGGCTCAAGTGGTAGAGTGCTAACCTTGAGCTGAAGAGCTAAGGGACAGCACCCAGGCCCGGAGTTCAGGCCCCACAACCAGCAAAAAAAAAAAAAAAGAATCTCAGGGACTTGGCCTGGGAATGTGGTTTAGTGGTAGAGTGTTTGCCTAGCATGCCTGAAGCCCTGGGTTCCATTCCTCAGTACTACATAAACAGAAAAAGCTAGAGGTGACACTGTGGCTCAAGTGGTAGAGTGCTAGCCTTGAGAAAAAGAAGCTAAGGGACAGTGCCCAGGCCCTGAATTGAAGCCCCAGGACTGGCCAAAAAAAAATTAAATCTTATAGACTTAACTGTCCAGACTGGCTTTGAACCGCGATCCTCAGATTTTGGCCTCTGAGAAGCCAGGATTACAGGCGTGAGTCGCCAACTCTAGGCCAGCCTAATATCTTGACAATTGTTTTCTTTGCTTTTTTTTTCCTTTCTCTTTTGAGTAGCTTATAATTTTTTGGGGGGGAATGGAGGGTGGGGTCCAGTTGTGGGGCCTGAACTCTGGGCCTGGGCGCTGTCCCTGCACTCTTCAGCTCAAGGCTAGCTCTCTACCACTTGAGCCACAGCGCCACTTCCGGCTTTTTTTTTCTGCTTATGTGGTGCTGAGGAATCGAACTCAGGGCCTCAGGCAAGCGCTCTACCACTGAGCCACCTTCCCAGCCCTAACTTTTTTATTGAATGTAAATAAACTGTCTGGAGAGAGCCTGTCCTGCTGTACAGCCATAGGTTTTGTTCTGATTGCTATGATTGCTTTGCATGTACTACCTGAGTCATGTTCCTCTGGCATTTTCTTGTGCTTATGGTGGGAGTTCAGCCCTCACAGAATCTGTACCTTAAACAGAGATCTCTATGCTTGCTTCATTCCAGTCATAGACTGCTTTGTCATCCAGGGCTTCATGGCCTGGGTTGGAGACCAGACTTGACTATCCTGACCTATCTTCAGTCACCAGATGCTATTTCTCTGAGTTTTTTGTTGTTGTTGTTAGTGGTGGTGGTAGTCGTGGGCCTGAACTCTGGGCCTGGGCGCTGTCCCTTAGCTCTTCAGCTCATGGCTAGCACTCTACGACTTTAGCCACAGAACCACTTCCAGCTTTTTCTGCTTATGTGGTGCTGAGGAATTGAACCCAGGGCATGCAAGGCAAGTACCACTGAGCCACCATCCCAGCCCAGTGAGCTACCATCCCACCCCTTTGCTGCGTTTTTTTATGGTTTGTTTTCTTTTGTTTTTTGTTTTTGGCCAATCCTGGGACTTGAACTCAGGGCCTGGGCACTGTCCCTGAGCCTGTCTGTGCTCAAGGCTAGCACTCTACCACTTGAGCCATAATGCCACTTCCAGCTTTTTCTGTGTATGTGGTACTGAAGAGTAGAACCAGGGGCTTCATGTATGCTAGGCAAACACCCTACCACTAAGCCACATTCCAAGCCTCACTTAGGTTTATGATTGAACTCTTTTCTGTAATACTGCTGGCGATGACCTTCACTGTCTGAGCCCATGATCTGAGGTAGTGGATGTTTTCTTTGTTCCAGCCACAGTGACTGTTAGTGTCTTTCCAGGGAGTTCCATCTTTTGTTTCACGGGTAAGAAGAGACTAGGCAATTGTTTATCCTCCCCTTCTCCAGACCTGGGCCTCCCAGGGAGGCCTTCTCATGAAGGAGATCTATGCAAAAGAATGCTGTTGTATATGACTCTCTCAGGCTCTTTAGAGATGAAAGGCTTCTCCTCACCCTCTTGTCTTTCAGCACCATCTTCCTTCTTCAGTGAGCACAAATCAGTTCACAGTCTCTTCTCTCCATGATCACCTGCTTCGGGCTCTTGAGTTACATGTACTCTTAGCTTTTTCCAATTTTGGGGATATGAGTGATGCTCTTTCTTACTTTCTCCCTCCTGGGGAGAGCAAGTTAACATACAATTAAAATAGCAACAATGATATTGCATCTGACATATACTTAATAAAAGAGATTCTGAAGATTGAGTCAGATTGGTTAGTGCAGCCTTATGACTTCTCGCTGCCATATTGGCGTTTGTGCTTCTCTCGCTTCTGGCGGTGAATGTAGATTGCATTAACGTCAGGGAGCCAGTGGTCAGGGACTAGGGCTAGCAACAAGGGTCTGCATGCTGATGTGGCAGAGACAAAGATGAGATGATGGAAGCGCTATCTGGACTGCTTACCAGTTGCAGGACTTGTTCTAAGAGAAAGCTAAGTTCTGTCCGGATGGAGAACTCTGGCAAGCACCCAGTCAAGTCAGTAGGATATCTTCATGTGGCTAACCTTAGGATGGATATGGTAGAGCACGTTAATAGGGTCCAGGACCACCACCAAGGTAGCCCTTCACCCTCAGTGTTATTTCTGGCCCACGTTCTTAAGGTGTGACGTTGAGGGTTTGCCACAGTCTATTCTACCTCCAACCTTTTATAAGAACTGTTAGCATTTGGCGTGTCTCTCATAGGTAACCATTACTTGGATGCCTAAGGCAAGACAAATCAAATTAAAGCATGTTTTATTTTTCAGCTGCTTTTGTCCAAATCTTCAGTCTTAAACACTATGGGGATGTTTCTACTCACTGTAGAAGTTCCCTTGTCATTGTGCATAGATAGGCCCTCAGAATCTGATGACCGTAGTTCTCAGGTCTCTTTGTTGAGGGTCTTGAGGCATCCTGAGACCCATTGTTAGCTCTTGTCTTCCCAAACTAATTTCTGAAACAATTACAAAATAAAACTCGTGGGCTATAAGTATAGAGCACTTGCCTAGCATATGCGAGGCAGTGAAGGAATGGACGAAAAATAGAGCTTCTGCAAGGTGCCAGTGGCTCTTGCTTATTTTTTTTTTTTTTTTTTTGTCGGTCATGGGGCTTGAACTCTGGGCCTGGGCGCTTTCCCTCAGCTCTTCAGCTCAAGGCGAGCGCTTTACCACT
>NW_012267395.1:1213360-1221751 GCF_000151885.1 Dipodomys ordii | reverse complement strand
TGTCCCTCAGCTCTTCAGCTCAAGGCTAGCGCTCTACCACTTGAGCCACAGTGCCACTTCCGGCTTTTTTCTTTTTGCTTATGTAGTGCTGAAGAATCGAACTCAGGGCCTCAGGCATGCAAGGCAAGCGCTCTACCACTGAGCCACCTTCCCAGCCCTGGTTAAGGATGTCTTGTGAACTTTTTGGCCCTGATTGGCCTAGAACCACAATCCACCCATCTTAACCTTCTAAGTAGCTACTGCATGAACACTAGTGCCCAGTTTTGAGAGTCATTCTTAACCTTAACATCTGTCTGAGATGTGAAATAGAGTTATCCTCTGTAGCACCTACACCTATACAAAGCCTCCAGAGCTCATGGCTTGATCCTAAAAGTGTCTCCACCCACTCCACCCATCCCTGCCAGCCACTCACACTGCCTTCTCCACAGGCCTCACCTCCAGAATAAAGGTAACATTCCTACTGCATAGCTCCTGGTCCCCTATACGACATTATTTTCCACAGAGGCCACATGTAGTGTGGCCCATGCCTATAATCCCTATAATAATTATAATGCCTATGATCTCAGACACTCAAGAAATAGACATCAGGAGGATTAAGGCCAGCCCAGACCCAAACAAAAGCAATCTCAGTATCAGAACAAAGACTCGAGCTTGTCATTCCAGCTACCTGGAGCATAAATGAGAGAATCCCAGGCCAGCCTGGGTATAAACATAAGATTCTATGCCAAAAATGACTCAAGGACTGGGGACATAGCTCAAGCAGTAGAGTATCTGTCTAGCAAGCACAAGCCCCTGAATTCACGTGTGTGTGTGTATTTTCCGCCTACACAGAAGCTCTGACCACTCACCACATTGGCCCATGATAACATTCCTTTTCCTACATATTAAGTATTCAGGTCTCCCTTGCCCAGGCTAGCCTTTGCTGCTCCCATGCTACTGTATTACCCTGCAAGACTTGTACAGACCTAGAGGTCCTGCACTTCTGTCTCATGTGGCCCTTGGAAGCTCAGTCCACACAACTACAACCAGAAGGGCTGAGTATGGTGACACAGGGATGGGCTGTGAGCCTGTGTGCCCTCTGCGTAGGTCATCATCTCAGACTGAAGCTGATATCTCCCTCTTCACCCCATGGAATTAAGTCTATCTCGGGATATGCCACCTTTTGATTTCTCCACAGAAATCAGCAAAGTTGATGTTAAGGCTGCTCTCTGCAGTTTTGAATAGTGTTAGCTTTATTGTGGATTTGTTGTTTCAGAATGCAAAACGAAGGAAGAAAACCAAACTATAGACTTAAGTTTAAAGCCGTTAGCTTCCAATGAAGTAACAGTGATTCCGGGAAAAACACACGTGGGAAGGACTGAGCAAGAACATCACCAAACAGAGCAAAGCTTCTGCCTGAGTTCAAACCCTGTTGGCTCTCATAAGCTTCCAGTCACAAAGCACCAGACAGCTTCTAGTGGGGACAGACCATACATGTGCATCCAGTGTGGGAAATGCTTCAGTCGGAGTTCCCATCTTCTTCAGCATCAGCGAATCCATACTGGTGAGAAACCCTATGTATGCAACATTTGTGGGAAAGCATTCAGCCAGAGCTCAGTCCTCAGCAAGCACAGGAGAATCCACACGGGTGAGAAGCCCTATGAATGTAATGAGTGTGGAAAAGCCTTTAGAGTGAGCTCAGACCTTGCTCAGCACCACAAGATACACACAGGAGAGAAGCCCCATGAGTGTCTGGAGTGTCGCAAGGCCTTCACGCAGCTCTCACATCTCATCCAGCACCAGCGGATCCACACCGGGGAGAGGCCGTATGTGTGTCCCTTGTGTGGGAAAGCCTTCAACCACAGCACTGTGCTGCGGAGCCACCAGAGGGTACACACTGGGGAGAAGCCTCATGGGTGCAGTGAGTGTGGCAAGACCTTCAGTGTGAAGAGGACACTGCTGCAGCACCAGCGGGTCCACACTGGAGAGAAGCCCTACACGTGCAGCGAGTGTGGCAAAGCCTTCAGTGACCGCTCTGTCCTCATCCAGCACCACAACGTGCACACTGGAGAGAAGCCTTATGAGTGCAGCGAGTGCGGCAAGACCTTCAGCCATCGGTCAACCCTGATGAACCATGAGCGTATCCACACCGAAGAGAAGCCCTATGCCTGCTATGAGTGCGGGAAGGCCTTTGTGCAGCACTCACATCTGATCCAACACCAGCGGGTACACACAGGGGAGAAACCCTATGTGTGTGGGGAGTGCGGACACGCTTTCAGTGCTCGCCGGTCTCTGGTCCAGCATGAGAGAATTCATACAGGCGAGAAGCCGTTCCAGTGTACTGAGTGTGGCAAGTCCTTCAGCCTAAAGGCAACTCTGATTGTGCATCTGAGAACCCACACTGGTGAAAAGCCCTACGAGTGTAACAGCTGTGGCAAGGCCTTTAGCCAGTACTCAGTGCTCATCCAGCACCAGCGTATACACACAGGGGAGAAGCCCTATGAGTGTGGGGAGTGTGGGCGTGCCTTCAATCAGCACGGGCACCTGATCCAGCACCAGAAAGTACACAAGAAGCTATGAGGTGACTGGCCTTCAGGGACCAAGCTGGAAAACACACCAGGACACAGACAGCCTCCCAGGGAGGGAGGAGCTCCTGTGAACTCTGTGGGACTCCCTTCACCTTGATGACCCTGTCACAGGCCGATTCTGTGCCTCCCCTGTGTAAAGACTAAAGAGGGTAGCCTTTGTCTTCTTTATCATCTTGAAGTTATATTGGTGAGTCATCCTAGGATTAAGATATTGATATAAAGATAGCCACAATACTTTTTTGGTTTGACAGTAGTTTGACATGAGTAAGGAAGGGTCTTATCCCAAAAAAACTTTCTTCCATTCCAAATAAAATGCTTTATTTTAGGTTGCTATATGCTTTTACTAAATATAACCATTCTATTTATTCTAGCATACTGGACTATTCCTAGTATTAAAACCCTGAAGTGTGTGAATAGGATGTCACTGGATATGGTGAAGGGGCTGAAATTGAAGTATAACAAAATGCTTGTTTTGCATGAAAAAAAGGAAAGCTTTGTCATTGATAACTTATGTAAAATTTGAAAAGCTTATCTGATGCTTCATAAAAATTCAACTGAAATTCAGCTAACAACTGGTGGCATAAATCCTGTAATCTTGACACTCCACAGGCTGATAGAGGATTGTAAATTTATGGCCAGCCTGGGCTACATAAACTTCTGGTTAATAAACCTTATTGGAACCATAGAATTCCACCCCGGGCCCACAAATGGCATGTCCTTTTCACATTACAAAAAAAAAGTAGCCAGGTGCTGGTGGCTTATGCCTGTAATCCTAGCTACTCAGGAGGCTGAGACATGAGGATCATGGTTCAGAGCCAGCCCGAGCCGGAAACTCCATGAGACCCTTACCTCCAATAAACCACCAGAAAACCAGAAGTGGCGCTGTGGCTCAGAAGCGGTAGAGTGCTTGCCTTGAGCTGAAGAGTGTATGGAAAGCGCTCAGGTCCAGAGTTCAAGCCCCATGACCGAGCAAAAAAAAAAAAAAAATTCCATCCCACTAACTCTTAAGATTTTAATTCATTCTAGCATTGCTAAAAACTCAGCCTAAGCCAGGTGCCAATGGCTCATGCCTGTAATCCTAGCTATTCAGGAGGCTGAGATCTGAGGATTGAGGTTCAAAGCCAGCATGGGCAGAAAAGTCCTGAGACTTATCTCCAATTAACCAAGAGAAAACTGAAGTGCCACTGTGGCTCAAGTGGCAGATCACTTGCCTTGAGCCCACGATCCCAGGGACAGTGCCCAGGCAGAGTTCAAGCCCCACAACTGACAAAAAGTCTAAGCCTAAATTCTTATCTGAGATTCAAATTCAACTCCTTCCAGCTGTAAGCATGGGAAAGTTTTTGAAGGTAATGCTAGGGACAGGAGGCAGGAAGTGGTAGCATTGACCAGGAAGCATTGTACTCATAACCTGACTTAGGGAATTATAGCTCCTATGTACAACTATTTAATGGGGGGGAGGGGGGAACAAGTGGTATACTTCCCAGATACAGTGGTGGAACAACAAAAGCAGCTCAGGTAGTGTCCACATCCTGAGTTCATGCCCCAGGCCTGGCAAAGAACAAGTATTCTCTTCATATATTGGAGAAAATATAGAATGCTTCATTAATAGCAGGTGCTAAACTCAGTCTGGGGATACATCAGACACAAGTTAGTGGAGCTGAAACCCTGAAAATATCTCCTTAGAAAAAGCCTCCTCTGGGGCTGGGAAGGTGGCTCAGTGGTAGAGCACTTGCCTTGCACAAGTACGTATGAGGCCCTGGGTTTGATTCCTCAGCACCCCGTAAGCAAAAGGAAAAAAGCCAGAAGCGGTGCTGTGGCTCAAGTGGTAGAGCCCTAGCCTAGAGCTGAGGGACAGAGCCCAGGCCCAGAGTTCAGGCCCCAATGACTGAACCCAAAAAAAAGAAAAAGCCTCCTCTGTATGAATCCTACAAAAATTCTTGGTAATGTAATCTAATGTTAGCAGATGCTTGTGTGCAAAGTAAGCACAGCTGTTTAAAATTGCAGCATATGTACACAGAATTTTTTTTGTCGGTTGTGGGGCTTGAACTCTGGGCCTGAGTGCTGTCCCTCAGCTCTTCAGCTCAAGGCAAGCGCTCTCCCACTTGAGCTACAGCACCATTTCCGGTTTTCTGTTGTTTATTGGAGATAAGAGTCTCACAGACTTTCCTGTCCAGGCTGACTTTGAACCGATATCCTCAGATATCAGCCTCCTGAGTAGCTAGGATTACAGACGTGAGCCACCGGTGCCCAGCTATATAGATTTTTAAGAAACACATGCAACATTAGGTGTAATAAAGTCATGAGTTGAAAAGATTAGTCAGAAAAAGTATCTCTCTGAAGCGATGAACCCACAACCTTGGATCCAAACAGTTTATTTTCACGTCTTGGGGATTTAACTCAGGGCCTGGGCACTGTCCGAGTTGCTTTTGCTCAAGGCTAGCACTCTACCACTTGAGCCACAGTGCCACTGCTGGCTTGTCTATGTAGTACTGAGTAATCGAACCCAGGGCTTCACGCATACTAGGCAAGCATTCCACCACTAGGCCAGTCCCAGCCCAAAATTTAAATGCTTTTTTTTTTTCAGGTCTAAGACTAGGATTCAAACTCAAGTACCTGCCAAGCAAAGTGCTTATCTAGCAGGTATAATGCTGAGTTCGGTCTCCAGAACCACTAAATAAAAAACTGGGCATCCTGGGGCCTGCTTGTAATCCCAGAATTCCAAGGTCTTAGCCAGGATAGTTTTGAAAGCCAACCTGGGCTACTTGGCAAGAACTCAAGAAATAAACAGCCAGGTGCTAGTGGCTCATGCCTGTAATCCTAGCTACTCAGGAGGCTGAGATCTGAAGATCACAGTTCAAAGTCAGCCCAGGCAGCAAAGGCTGTGAGACTCTATCTCCAATAAACCACCAGAAAACCTCAAGTGGTGGTGGCTCAAATGGTAGAACACTTGCCTTGAGCTGAGGGACAGTGCCCAGGCCGAGTCCAAACACCATGACTGACCAAACAAAAAAAGACACCAACCCAAGTCCCAGCTCGTTATGCCATGGTTTTGAGCCCGTCCTTGGGGAGCAAACTCCTAGTCCTGTAGTCTTACAGCCCATCTCACTGGTAGTCTCTTCAACCTTCATTCTACCAAAAGGCTCCACAGCATGATCCCTAACCCTGAAACCACAGAAACATACGTAAGCACAACCTAATAGCCAAAGACATGTTTTATTGATCCCTTCCGCTTCAGTTCTCTTTCTCCTGCACAGTCTTGGTTCCACGGAGCCGCCCAGTCCGACGGGCCGCGATGAGACCCACTTTACGTCCAGCAGGGGCATCTCTACGGATAGTGGAGGGTTTGCCAATGTGCTGGTGGTTACCACCTCCAAACGGATGCTCCACAGGCTACAGGCAAAGGGAGATGATGGCATTAGTGTAAGGGTGACCCCAACTTGCTCTGGGAAGGCTATAATAGGATCAAGTGTGCCCTTTGGCTACAAATCACCATTTAGTGGTTCTACTACAAATATTCCCCAGTAGGGGACAGCCATAAGGCACTTTAGCCCCAGGTACTCCACTCCCCATTTCTAGAATACTTACATTCATGGCCACACCCCGTACACGGGGCCAGCAGTTCCTCTTGGCCTTATACTTGTGGTAGGCACGGCCAGCCTTCAAGATAGGTTTGTCAATTCGGCCTCCCCCAGCCACTACACCTGTAGGAAAGATCACATACCTCGAGGATGTGCATCACAGGACACCACAGTTAAAACCTCCATTGGCCCTCTACCATTTCCCTACATCTCTGCAATGATCACTCTCAAAGGACTCTCACAACCACTAGATAGAAACTTAGTAGACTCCATCCTAGGGCGTCTACACATACAGTGAACTAACACAGAAACCTCTTTGTCTCTCAAGTCAAACCACTCTCCATCAGGTTGAATACTTAAAATGAGATCAGCTGCCCGGGGATGCCAGAACATCCTCAACATCTGAGAAACCCCCCCCCAACGTGACAAAGCTTACTGCAAACAGCCTTACTTATTTTGTGAACATAATCCTGGAATGAAAACACTGAACAGGACTCAACTTACTCTTATCTCCAATTAACCACTCAGAAAACCAGAAGTGGCTCTAGTGGCAGGGCGCTAGCCTTGAGCTGAAGAGCTGAGGGACAGCGCCCAGGCCCAGAGTTCAAGCCCCCCCAAAAAAAGAAGAAAGTAGTCATTCAAGTTCCAGAGTCTAGTACTTCTAGACTGGTAGTGTTCAGTGTGACCTGTCTGGCACTCACCAACAACAGCTCTGTTGGCAGAAGAGATGACCTTCTTGGAGCCGGATGGCAGCTTCACACGGGTCTTCTTGGTCTCGGGATTGTGTGAAATGACAGTTGCGTAATTCCCGGAGGCCCGAGCCAGCTTGCCCCGGTCCCCAGGCTTCTCTTCAAGACAGCACACAATAGTACCCTCAGGCATGGTGCCCACGGGAAGAACATTGCCAATGTTGAGCTGGGCTGCAACAGAAGTGGTACCGAGAAGTCAAAAGCAACGTGAAACATCTCCCCAGGCAATCCCCAAAGCGGCGATGGCAGCGTCCAACGTCAAGCCCTCAGTCTCTTTCAAGCGCTTCTATATTGATTTCTCTCTCAGGCCCAGTGGACCCACATGGATCGCCCACTTGAGGCCTCCGCCAGCAAAGGTTCCAGCGGAGCCGAAACCGAGAACGCCAAACCGGCTCCCCACCTCTCCACAAGGCTCACCCTTCTTGCCACAGTACACGAACTGGCCCGTGTGGATGCCCTCGGCGGCTATGAACAGCTCCGTCCGTTTCTTGAACCGGTAGGGATCGCGGAAGACCACTTTGGCGAGGGGCGCCCCGCGGCCGGGGTCGTGGATGATGTCCTGGGGAAGGCAGCAGCGTGACGGCGCGGCCGTCGGGGGGCCCCTTCCCCCGCCCGCCCGGCCGGCGGCCCCCGCACCTTCACGATGCCTTTGATGTAGCCGTGCCTCTCCGCGAAGTCCACGGCGCGCAGGCGTGCGGCGCCCTTGCGGTGCTTCACGTGCGCGCGGAACACGGAGCCTGCGCCCTTCCTCTGCCCGCGGATCACACGGCCCATAGCTGCGGGTGTGAAGGCGGCCGAGCGTCAGCGCCCCGTCAACCCCAGGGCCCGGGACCGGCCCTAGCGCCCGGGACCACCCCCCCGGGACGCGCCCGCGCCTTCAGAAGAGTCGCCTGGGGTGCAGGTCGGGACCCCGCTCCACAAGCGACAGCAGACAGCGACAGAAGGCGGCGGATGGCGGCGGATGGACACAAGGCCAAAACGCCAAGCGGCCGCTTACCTGCTCCCGAGCGCGGCCGAAAGAGGAAAGGGCGAGCCGGCGAGCCGCCTTATCTTCCGGGGCGTGGTCAGAGGCGGCGGCAGCTTCCTGCCGCAGTGCACTCCGGGATGTGTAGTTGCCTGCGCCTCCCGCTGCCCGGGCTCCCGCGCAGTCGCACTAGGGAAGGTGCCGTGGTGCCCGGCGCCCAGGGCCGCGGTAGTGTGGACAGCCGGCGCGCCCTCGTGGCTGAGGAGTCCTCTTCTGGTTGCGGCTTCGTCCGGGACACGGGAGGAGAGCTACTCCAGCCTCGAAGGCCGAGCCGGGCCTGGGTGGAATGAGGGTCCCTCTGACCACGGCGCGCCGGGGCGGCGGAAGCTGGACGGCGCCGCTTTGCGGAGCGGGAACGCGGGTCCACCGCCTGCCTTTCGGCCGCTCCCGCTCGCTGGGTCTTGGGCCCCCCGCGGGGTCGGGAAGAGGCACCCAGGGGCCTGGAGGGAGGCGCCAGGGCGGGCCAGGGGAAG
>NW_012267395.1:1212302-1213218 GCF_000151885.1 Dipodomys ordii | reverse complement strand
CGGGCCGTGCCCTGCCGCCGCCCACTGAGGGGTCTCTGGCGCTGGTGTCGGCGGCGGCTTGAGCTCGGGCCCGGGCGCACGGCGCAGTTCCCGAGCCGCTTTGTGCTCGGGGCTGGCGCTCTGCCGCCTGAGCCACAGCGCCAGGCCGGGATTGGCGACAAAGTGGCCGCAGAAGGCAAGGAGCCCGCGATCGGAGATGAGGAGGCTCTAGGAAGGCTAGGGGCCGGGGAACGTCGGGCAGGACCGTTTTTCCAGAAGAAAATTGTAGACACCAGCCACTTTGGGCTCCCGGAGTGGCTCAATGACGAGGCCAGGCCCTGCAGACTTCCCAAGAAACTCTGGCCGCCCCTCCTCCATTCTGTGTGCGCACCTGCAGTTATCGGGCACGGACCTCAAGCTCTTCAATTTTTTTGTTCAAGGCTGGTGCGCAATCACTTGAACCATACCTCTGGCTTTTTGCTGGTTAACTGGAGGTGAGTCTCTTGGACTCGTCTGGTGAGTCCAGCTTCCAACCACGAACTTCTAATCTCAGCTTACTTAGTATCTATAATTACACACTGGCACACCACTGTTCCTTACAGTCTAGAAGTGGCTCAGCCCTCCTGGCTAATGGTGTGACATGAAGCAGGCCACAGACATGGTTCACCTGATGGAGGCGGCCAGTTGTGTGGGGGCATTCCTCTATAGCCATGGAGCTCTTGGGCACTCGCGGTGATGGATGTCCCAGAGACTCTCTAGTGCCAGTACTTGCTAGGCAAGCACACTACCACTTAATTCACTCCTCTTGCTTTATTGCTTTATTTTCTTTTTCCTGCTAGTCATGGTACCTAACTCTGGGCCTGGACGCTGTCCCTCAGCTCTTCAGCTCAAGGCTAGCGCTCTACCACTTGAGCCACAGCACCACTTCCAGCTTTTT
>NW_012267395.1:1209045-1211224 GCF_000151885.1 Dipodomys ordii | reverse complement strand
CTGTAGCTCAAGTGGTAGAGCGCTCGCCTTGAGCTGAAGAGCTGAGGGACAGCGCCCAGGCCCAGAGTTCAAGCCCCACAACCGACAAAAAAAAAAAAAAAATCAACTCTAAATGGATCAAAGAGCTTAAAGACCTGAAACTTCATTATTATCTTCTTTTCTTATTAGCTTACATTATATAAGGGAAGATTTCATGTTACATTTTCACACATTTACAATACATTCTGATCAATCTTACACCCTCTATCACTCTTCCCTTAATCCCTTACCAAAAGAACTTCCACAGATATCATCGCTGTTTTCATAGTTGCAAACGATCTACTTCAACCATATTGCTCCTCTTTCATCTATCTTGTTAGCCAAACCCTCCCACTCTGGGCCTGGGTGCTGTCCCTCAGCTCTTCAGCTCAAGGCTAGCACTCTACCACTTGAGCCACAGCACCACTTCCAGCTTTTTCTAAAAGCTTATGTGGTGCTGAGGAATTGAACTCAGGGCCTCATGCATGCGAGGCAAGCACTCTACCACTGAGCCACCTTCCCAGCCCCAGGGAGATCTATTTTTAATCCTTTTTCTTTTTTTGTTTTTGTCAGTTGTGGGGCTTGAACTCGGCCTGGGCGCTGTCCCTCAGCTCTTCAGCTCAAGGCTAGGGCTCTACCACAAGAGCCACAGCACCACTTCCAGTTTTCTGGTGATTAATTGGAGATAAGAGTCTTAAGACTTTCCTGGCTGGCTTCAAACCTCAATCCTCAGATCCCAGCCTCCTGAGTAGCTACAGGAATGAAGCAAGCAAGAAGCTTTCATAGCTGCAGCACAGGCCCTTTCAGTCTTCATGCCTTCTAGATTTTGTTCATGCTCACCCACTTTTCTTAGAAAGAAAGTTCCTTCCTCCAACCTCCTATACTAACTCACTGAAATCTATTAGCAATTAGGAAAAACATATGCCAAATAAAATTTATTTCAAAACTGGAAAAACAAAATCACACACATACAATCCAGACCCTCAATAGGAGCCTGCTACATAGGAGGTGGGACTTCACACCAGCTGGAATGCCTGACACGTGAGGGCTCAGTCCTGCAGTCTGCGCTCACACTTCTTTTCCAGCTCTAACACTTCTTTCAAGACCAGGGCCACACTATACCGAAGTTCCTGGAACTTAGCTGTGGGGACCTCCAAGCGGTAGGCAGATCCATCTGAGAGCTTCAGCTGCATCAGCACACTTGGCTGTAGGGAACGGGCCAGGGCACTGGTGGAGATTGCCACATCCACCCGCCATCGGAAACTGGAGATGTGGGGTAGCCAGGCCCCTGGGTGCTGGGCCACCCAGTCCAGCAGGGGCCGCTGTCCCCCAAATACTACGCCGGCCAAGTCTCCAACCAGGTCTGAGGGAATGCCAAGCTCCTGGAGCTGGTCTTTGAAGATGTCTACCTTCAGGCTACTGGGGGGCAACCGGAGGGCCTGCTGGAGGAGTGTGTATGTACCTCCAAGTAGGAGACCCAGCTGTTCCTCCGGGAAGTTGGCACTGGCACTGAGGTGCTGTACGGCTTCTCGGCAGTCCTCCCCTTGCAGGCTGCAGACTACAAGCTTCAGCAGCTTTTTGAATGTGCTTCTGTCCAGACTTTCCAGGACCCTGGTCATTGCTGCCACTTCTGGAGGCAGCTGGGGCCCCAAGAAACTGGCCTGGCCAATATGACTATCCGCTGGGTGATGCAGGTATGGAGCTGTAGCCCCCAAGCCAGACATCCTGCTTCCTCTTCCTTGATGGGCCCAAGTGGAGCGGCCGCCTGGAGCAGGTAAAAGAGGACAATGATTCACATCCCCAGGTGTCCAAGACCAGAAAAAAAGGCTCCTAGGATCCTCACCCTCAGAATGCGGGCTGAGAACTACCAAGTAAGTGTGAAGAATGCCAGGGAGGCGGCCAGATGAATCCCAGTGCGAGGGAGGTCTCCCAGAGGAAGTGACCTCTGAGGTGAGCGGAGAGGAGAACCAAGGAGCAGGAAAGCCCTCGAGCGTCCTCGCAGTCACACGGCAGCCGAGAGCCCGTCACCACTCACGCCAGAACCCTCCCAATGGTCTGCCAGCGCGAAGGATCCTCACCTCAGACAGGGCGCCGCGGCTGGGGCTGCGCGGGCTGCGGACCGGGCGTCCTCGCGGCCCCTTCCCGGCAGGGTGGCCGCGCT
>NW_012267395.1:1204176-1207607 GCF_000151885.1 Dipodomys ordii | reverse complement strand
GTGGGTCCCCTTAGCGGGCACCGGGCCCCGCCGCAGCGCCCCGCCACGCCGCCTACGACGCCTGGCCTCGAGCTGTGAGCTTCCCGGTCGCCATCTCTGGAGCGCGAGCTACAGGACTGCCCTCGGAAAGCAGCGCCGCAGCTCGGTGCCGGAGCCCCGGAGGCAGAGTCTGAGTCAGTGCCGGCATGCCCAGGGTCTCGGCCCGGCCGCCCGGGCAGCTGCCCTGGCGACCCCTGGGCTGGCCCCTCCGATCGCTGCCTGCTCGTGCTGCTCCCGTTGGGCCTCTGTAAACCAGTCCACCAGTCACTGGCTTAGGGCCAATCTTACTCTGGTCTGACACAATGGAACCCATAGCGAAGAATGCGCCTAACAGCTGTATTTATAATAGCCAAAGCACTGCAACACAAATGCCCATCAACAGAGGACCAGATCAACATGAACCAGAATAGACCATTGTTCCTTAAAATGCAATGCTAAGAAACCAACTGGGCACTGATATCTCACATCTGTAATCCAGCTACTCAGGAGGCTGAGATTCTGAGGATCAAGGCCCAAAGCCAGCCTGGGTAGAAAAGCTCATGAGACTCTTCTATCCAGTTAACCAGCAAAAAGCCAGAAGTGGAGGTGTGGCTCAATTGGTAGAGCGCTATCTTTGAGAAACAAAAAAAAGGCAGGGAAGGGAATCCAAAACCCTGAGTTTGAGCCCAGATACTAATGCATGCAGGTGTGTACACACGCACACACCCACACAGAGGCTTTTCCTGTGTTCTGATTTCACCAGGCTAATGTTCTGTCACGTTGAGCCACAGCTTCACGTGCACCCTTTTGAGGGTCAATTAAGAGTCTTGTGGACTTTTCTGCTTGGGCTTGCTTTGAACCACAATCCTCAGATCTCAGACTCCTGAGTAGCTAGAATTACAGGTATGAGCCACTGGCAACTAGATTTTCCCACAATTTTTATTTCCATGACATTGTCCCTTTTTGTTTGGAGGGGGGTGTACAGTGTACGTAGGGGCTTGAACTCAGGGACTGGGCACTGTCTCTTACCTTTTTCACTCAAGTCTAACATTCAAGCACTTCAGCCATACCACCACTTTGGCTTCTTTTGGGTGATCAGTTGGAGAGAAGAGTCTCATAGACTTTCCTGCCTAGACTTACTTCAAACCAGGATCCCCAGATCTCAGTCTCCTGAGTAGTGGAATTATAGGAGCAAGGGCTGGAAAGGTGGCTCAGTGGTAGAGTGCTTGCCTTGAATGTATGAGGCCCTGAATTCCATTCCTCAGCACCACATAAGCAGAAAAAGCCAGAAGTGGCACTGTGGCTCTAGTGGTAGAGCTCTAGCCTTGAGCTGAAGAGCTGAGGGACAGCATTCAGGCCCAGAGTTCAAGTCCCACAACCGACAAAAAAACAAAAAGTATACTCTGAAGCTACACACTAGTGGCTCACGCCTGTACTCCTAGCTATTCAGAAGGCTGAAATTTGAGGATCACAGTTCAAAGCTAGCATTGGCAGGAGACTCATATCTCCAATTAATACTGGAGGTGGCACTGTGGCTTAAGTGGTAGAACACTCACCTGGACAGTGTCCGGGCCCAGAGTTCAAGCCCCACAATTGACAAAAATAAAATTTTTATTTTTTCCCAGTCCTCGTGCTTGAATTTAGGGCCTGGATACTGCCCTAAGCTGCTTTTGCTCAAGGTTATCACCCTACCACTTGAGTCACAGCGCCACTTCCAGCTTTTTCTGTTTATGTGGTATTGAGGAATTGAACTCAGGACTTTGTTCATTCTAGTCAAGCACTATACCACTAAGCTACATTCCCAGGCCCATAATAATTGTGTTTTGTTTTTCATCATGGGGCTTGAACTCTGGACCTGGGCACTGTCCCTCAGCTCTTCAACTCAAAGCTAGAGCTCTACCACTTGAGCCACAGCACCACTTCTAGTTTTCTGGTGGCTTATCGAAGAGTTTCATAGCTTTTTCTGCCCAAGCTGGCTTTGAACTGTGATCCTCAAATCTCAGCCTCTTCAATAGCTAGGATTACAGGGGTGAGCCACTAGTGCCCAGCTTCATAATAAAATTTTTAAAGATAGATTCTGAGCAAAACCTTGCTTCTCCCATCCTCAGCCTCCTCTATGGGTTGCCATTTTCAGTAGTTTGTGTACTATTGCTTATTGCAAGGTAGGAAGGCAAATATGTACATACATCTCAAACACCTCTTCTTTTTCAATTAGGAAGAAATATGTTCTGTAGAACAACTATCCCCGACTTGCTGGCCTCCTGGACAGAGCTCTTGCAATTTTCACATTGGAAGTCTGCCACCCTTGCCAACTCTCTCTCTGTCTTTGGAGATTAAAGGCAGTCTTCCTGCTAGATGGCAGAATTTCCATAAGCCCTAAATACAGGATTCCTGCCTACCACCAGATCATCTTTAACAGGCCCATGAAAATCCCTGAACTCCCAATGCTGACAACTCTGATGAGCAGGCAGGCTGTATTTCCTCAGTTGGCCATTGTGGAGAAATCGTCTTCATACAAGCAGCTTGGTCTGTGGAGTCCCTTTACCTGCTCAGATCATTGCAGGCAGTTGCTTTTATAGGTACCACTACAACAGCCATCATTCATGGAGGAAAAAACAACCCATCATGAGCCAGACACATGAGGCTTATGTCTGTCATTCTAGCTACTGAGAGGATTTGAGGATTGAAGTTCAAAGCCAGCCCAGAAAGACAAATCTCAATTCATCCCCAAGTTAGGCACTAGTGGCTCAAGGCTATAATCTTAGCTACTCAGGAGGCTGAGGCTAATGGTTTGAACCCAGCCCACGCAGGAAATTCTTCGAGACTCTTATCTCTAATTAGTCACCAAAGACCTAGAAGTGGAACTGTGGTTCAAATGGTACAGCAAAAAGTATACGGACAGTGCCCAGGCCACGAGTTCAAACCCAAGGAACAGCACCATTCCCAAGGAGAAAAAAACGTGTGTATGTATATATATATGTATATATGTACGTGTACATATACACACATATGCATATTCGTACATATTAATAGCTATTCACCAACTGCTTAATAAATTCTTGGTAAATAGACCCTTGTATGAACACATAAGGAAGAAAAGGGATTAACTGACTTATCTTGGATCAAGATAAACAAGATGTGAGATATATGTACATATATGCACAAAGGTGATTCTAACTACAGAATTTAGAAAAGTAAGAGTGTAAGTAATTTTAAAATACATTTTGTGGGCTGGGAAGGTGGCTCACTGGTAGAGCGCTTGCCTTGCATACATGAGGCCCTGGGTTCGATTCCTCAGCACCACATAAGCAAAAAGAAAAAAGCCAGAAGTAGCGCTGTGGCTCAAGTGGTAGAGCACTAGCCTTGAGCTGAAGAGCTGAGGGACAGCGCCCAGGCCCAGAGTTCAGGCCCCA
>NW_012267395.1:1197728-1202486 GCF_000151885.1 Dipodomys ordii | reverse complement strand
AAAAAAAAAAAAAAAAGATAGACAGGAGGTATAACTCAATGGTAAGAATGCTATCAATGAGAGAAAACGGCAAGACCCCATGACCCTGAGTTCGAAACCTGCTATCAAGACACACACATAAAAAGGTATCAAGAGCTGGGAAGGTGGCTCAGTGGTAGAGTGCTTGCCTTGCATGCATGAGGCCTGGGTTCAATTCCTCAGCACCACATAAGCAGGAAAATAAAAATAAAAAAATAAAAAGGTATCAAGTGAAACAAGTAAACATTACACATTGTACTTCCAAACCTCTATTGTAAATAACTCCTTATTGTTCTTTTCCCTTTTGTTGTTGTTGGTTGTGGGGTTGGAAGTCTGGGACTAGGCGCTGTCCCTGAGCTCTTTTTCCTCAAGGCTAGCGTTCTACCCTTTGAGCCACAGCTTCACCTC
Organism: Dipodomys ordii; assembly: GCF_000151885.1. Taxonomy (NCBI): domain Eukaryota; kingdom Metazoa; phylum Chordata; class Mammalia; order Rodentia; family Heteromyidae; genus Dipodomys; species Dipodomys ordii. The sequence continues at coordinate 1,202,060 of NW_012267395.1, read as the reverse complement.
CATCCTTTGTGTGTGTGGGGGGGGGGGTTTTTTTTTTTTTTTTGGTATAGAGGATCAAACCCAGGACACTGCACTTGCAAGGCAATCACTTTGCCACTGAGCTACATCCCAGCACATCTTTTCCTTTTTTTTGTCAGTTGTGGGCTTGAACTCTGGGCCTGGGCGCTGTCCTTTGCACTCTTCAGCTCAAGGCGAGTGCTCTACTGCTTAAGCCACAGCACCACTTCCGGTTTTCTAGTGGTTTATTGGAGATAAGAGTCTCACGGATGTTCCTGCCAGGGCTGGCTTTGAACCATGATTCTCAGATCTCAGCCTCTTGAGTAGCTAGGATTATAGGCCACTGTGAGCCACTGGTACCCAGCTCTTTTCCCTTTCTTAACAGAACTTGAATTTGAACTCGGGGCTCATGCCTGCTTAGCAGACAGCATATCACTTGAGCCATGTCCCCAGCACTACAATTTCTCTATCAGTGAAGTCATTTTGAACAGCTGATCCCAAGGCAATTATTCTGGATGATATAACCTGATGTCTAACAGGGCTCATAGGAACTTCCTCATGCCTGCCCATCAATTTCAGGGCCTAGTTCTGCAAACTCCAAATATAGATTTTTTCTTGGCTTTACCAACAAGTCAATGTCAAACACTGCAGCAATAACCATACATTTTTAAATAAAGTCAGATATTCCTTTTCTTAGAATAATTCTTAATTTTTCCCAACATTCTTTTTTGTGTATGTGTTGGCCATGTCCCTGAGCTTCTTTTGCTCAAAGCTACTGCTGTATTTCTTGAGCCACAGTGCCACTTCCAGCTTTTTCTCAGTAGTTTATTGGAGATAACACTCTCACAGATCTTTCTGCCCAGGCTGGCTTCAAATCACAATCTTCAGATCTCAGCCTCCTTAGTAGCCTGTTACAGGTGTGAGCCACCAGCACCCAGCTTTATCCCAACATTCTTATTTCTCTTTTTTCCTTTGTGCTGGTCCTGGGCTTAAACTCAGGGCCTGAGCTTATCTCTTCAAGGCTGGAACTCTACCACTTGATCCACAGCTAACTCACAACTTTTTGGTGGTTAATTCGAGACTAATGGCTTTTCCTGCTCAAACTGATCCTCAGATCTCAGCCTGAGTAGCTGGGATTATAGACATGAGTCACTGGTGCCCAGCCATTCTTAGTTCTTATAAATGATCTCATATAAAATATTAAGGCTGTAGACTTATATTGATATAGGTGAATGGTTTATTCCATGTGAATTTTCTGGTGCTGAGTAAGCCTGGAGCTCCGATTGAAAGCTTTGCCACAGTCATTACATTTGTAAGGCTTCTCTCCAGTGTGAATTCTCTGATGTATAATGAGATGTGAACGCCACCTGAAGATTTTCTCACAGTCATCACATTGGTGCACTTTCTTTACAGTGTTGACTTTTTTACGGCTCACAAAGGTGGACCCTTCAAGAGTGTTCCCAAATTCATAGTACCACTGGGCTCTAGTGTGGATTCTCTGGTGTTCAATGAGGTATGAGCTTCGGCTAAAAGCCTTTCCACATTCACTACACTCATAGGGCTTCACTCCAGCATGAATGATCTGGTGTTGGAAAAGAGTTGAGTTTTGACTAAAGGCTTTCCCACATTCACTACACTTGTAAGGTCTCTCCCCAGTGTGAACCCTCTGGTGGATAGTGAGCTGTGTGCTCATACTGAAAGCTTTTCCACATTGGAGGCATTCATATGGCTTCTCTCCTTTATGGATCCTCTGATGGTAAATGAGGCTGGAACTCTGGCTGAAGGCTTTCCCACAGTCACTGCACACATACGGTTTCTCTCCAGTGTGAATTCGCTGATGTTGAATAAGGTGTGAGCCCTGGACAAAGCCTTTCCCACACTCATCACACTTAAATGGTTTTTCTCCAGTGTGAGTTCTCTGGTGGCGAATCAGCCTTGAGCTACAACCAAAAGCCTTTGTGCACTTGTTGCATTTATAAGGTTTCTCTCCAGTGTGAATCAGTTGATGCTGACTCAGGCGGGAGATCCACCTGAAAGCTTTCCCACACTCCTCACACTTGAAAGGCTTCTCCACATGACTTCTCTGATGTGCAAGAAAGCCTGGACTTTCTGAATCGCTTGTTATTTGCAATTTCTCTCCAGCATGCATCCTCTGATGCTGGGTGAGAGTTGAGCTCTGGCTAAAGGCTTTGCCACACTCTTGGCACGGGTAAGGTCTCTCTCCAGTGTGAATTCTCTGGTGTCGAACCAGCTGTGACTGCTGGCTGAAGGCTTTCCCACAGTCTCGACAACTGTACGGCCTCTCTCCAGTGTGAATTCTCTGGTGATGGATGAGGCTTGAGCTCTGCCCAAAGGCTTTCCCACATTCTTCACACCTGTAGGGCTTCTCTCCAGTATGAATTCTTTGATGCTGAATAAGTTTTGAGCTTAGGCGGAAGGCTTTTCCACACTCAACACATTTAAATGGTTTCTCTCCAGTGTGTATTCTCTGATGCTGACTGAGCTGGGAGCACAGCCTGAAGACTTTCCCACAATCCTCACACTCATACGGCTTCTCCCCATTGAAGTTACTTGAATAGTTACTCTGTAGGCAGTCAGATAATCTCTCGTAGCATCCTTGACATCTGTTAGGTTTCTGCTGCATGGCTACTTCCCACTGTGAAGCCGGATCTGAAGTAGGTCTGAAACATCTGCCACACACTTCACATCTCTGTGGTGTCCCTTCCACACTGTCTCTCTGTTGTTCATTAAGCTGATAACTCAGAAGGGTCTTTGAAGCCACAGTCTCCTTAGGTAAACAGTGCCTCTGGGAGAGGCAGCCCTTCACTCTCAGCCTATGGCTGCATGGATGACTCCCTAACCAGACCTCAGAACTGGAAGAGTCCCCACAGCCAGGACTTTGTGGTTTGAGAATGCTCATGTCTGCACAGGCCTGTTCACCATCAGTCCTACTGGCAGAGTCTGAAATAAAATAAAAATGGTTCTTATGTCTGGAGCTCAGAGAAAGGACAAAGATTACAGCTATCATGGTTAGCACTTCTAGCACGGGTTGAATTGAGCATTGTGACACAGCCCCAGTAGAAATGTGCTACAAAGGCTGGATGCTGTTGCCTGTAATCCTAGAAACTCAGGAGGCTGAGATCTGAGGATCACAGTTCAAAGCCAGCCCAGGCAGGAAAGTCCGTGAGACACTTACCTCCAATAAACCACTCAGAAAACAAGCGGCCTAGTGGTTCAAGTGGTAGAGGAACTAGCCTTGGGCTGAAGAGCTGAGGGACAGTGGCCAGGCCCAGAGTTCAAGCCCCACAACCAACAAAAACAAAACAAAAAAAGAAATGTGCTACAAAGAAATACTGGGGGAGGGGCTGGGAGTGTGGCTCAGTGGTAGAGTGCTTGCTTAGCATGCATGAGGCCTTAGGTTCAATTCCTCAGTACCACATACACAGAAAAGGCCAGGAATGGCTCTGTGGCTCAAGTGAGGGAGCACTAGCCTTGAGCAAAAGCAGCTCAGGGACAATGCCCAGGGAAGAAGAAGACAAAGACGAAGAAGAGGAGGAGGGGGAGGGTGGGAAGGGGGAGGGAGAAGAAGGGGGAGGGGAGGAAGAGGAAATAATACTGGAAGAAGGAGAAGAAGAAATAATAATACTGGAAGAAGAAGAAATAATAATACTGGAAGGAGAAGGTGGAGGAGGAGGAGGAGCAGAAGCAGAAGAAAAATAATAACACTGGAAGAAGACACCATAATTTATTTTTCTTTGTTTATGCCAGTCCTGGGGCTTGAACTCAGGGCCTAGGTATTGTCCCTCAGCTTTGTTGTTCTACACTAGCACTAGCACTCCACCACTTGAGCGATAGCTCTACCTCTGGCTTTTTGGTACTGACCTTTCTGACTGGGCTGACTTGGAACTGCGATCTCAGCCTCCTGAGTAGCTAGGATTACAGGCGTGAGCTATATAGCCCAGGTTGGCCTTCACATGGAGCTGGGCCCTGAAGACTTCTGGCCACTATAGATGAGAGCTTTTGTTGTTTTTCTTTCTTTAGTTTTTTGTGGAGGTGGTGGTAGTGGCCAGGACAGCGTTGTTTTTGTTTTTATTGTGAAAATACTGTACAGAGGGGTTACAATTACATGGGCAAGATAATGAGTACGTTTCTTATGAAGCATTGTAGCCTCCTCCTTTTTTTTTTTTGGTTTTTTTTTTTGGTCCGATAGTGGGGCCTGAACTCTGGGCCTGGGCGCTGTCCCTCAGCTCTTCAGCTCAAGGCTAGCACTCTACCACTTGAGCCACAGCGCCACTTCCCGCTTTTTTCTTTTTGCCTATGTGGTGCTGAGGAATC
>NW_012267395.1:1191946-1193881 GCF_000151885.1 Dipodomys ordii | reverse complement strand
TGTGGTGCTGAGGCATGAACCCAGGGCCTCATGCATGCAAGGCAATCGCTCTATCACTAAGCCACCTTCCCAGCCCCTCATTATTCTATTTCATACATGCAAACAATCTACATCAATCATATTCATCCTCTTTTCCACAAACTAATCACTTAAGGAAAACAGATATTTTTCCAGCTTCCAGAAGTCCACTTAGCCAAAGGCTGTCATACGGGAGTCCTGATACTCTCACAGTTAGCCCACAGAGGTCTGAGCCCTCAGCGTCCACATTCCTTGCTTCTAAGGGAAGCCTGGCAGGGTGGCTGGGAGTCACACAGTGCAGCCTTACCTAGCCCAGCCACACTGCTGTGGTTCTCCAGCATCACTTCCCTGTAGAGCGCCCTCTGGCCAGAATCCAAACACTGCCACTCCTCCCGAGAGAAGTGCACAGCCACATCGCCAAATGTCACAGCCTCCTGAAAAGATACAAACCAGCACTCCATGGATCTCTGGGTTCTCGTCTCCATGGTATTGTATCATGTCTATTTCAGGGAGGTCATCACAGGACTAGGCAAAAGTCCCCTAGATCCTTTCAATCTAAAATCCTGAGGAGAGGAGGACCTCAAACCATGGTGACTTTACAATCAGAGATAGGCTCACGGCCTTGGGAAGGACAGCAAAGGGGCTGGCCTGACCCTGGCAGTGGCCACAGTGAGCGCTAAGGCTGGGTCTGAGCCCAGGCTCATTAAGGTTTCCCCAAGTAGGAGGTGAAGGCTTCATAAGACAAGTGAGGGAATGGAGACAGCCAGACGTCCTACCATGAGGCTTGTTGGGTAGGCGTCCATTCCTTCTGGTTCCGATACCTGCTGGAAATCACAAAAGATTCAGAGGTCAGGTACTAGCAGCTTCCTAAATTCTAGGGCAGTCAAGGCAAGTATGGTGTCCCTGCTCCTTTACCTCCAACTGTAATAGGGACCTGGGGCTGGGTGGAGGCAGCCCTGTACCTGAGTATTTGTCCCATGAAACGTCATTTATCTTTCTGTGCTGAGTGTGTACTTAGGTAGCACTGGAGAGGCAATAATGAATGCATGAGTACCCTGTGTCCATGAGGCATCTGATGGAAGTGATAATCACAGAAACACACAACTATGACAGTGCTGATGTAAGTACAGGAAACTATGACCCCACTTCATGGTGAAAACTCTGGCTAAGTCTGGGCCAAAGGGATGGTGGTGGCGAAGGCACCCCACCACATGAAGAACAAGTCCAAGACCTGAGGTAGACTGAAATGGTACTGAGTTACCAGTGTGTAGCCACAGGCAGTAAAATTAGTATGGAGGTACTCTCCAGTAGACAGGAGCCAGAAGAAAGGATGGCAGGAAAGTGGTCACCAGGGCTGGGAAGGTGGCCCAGTGGTAGAGTGCTAGCCTTGAGATGGAAGAGCTGAGGGACAGCGCCCAGGCCCAGAGTTCAGGCCCCACAACCGATGAAAAAGAAAAACAAGAAAAAGAAAAAAAAAAGAAAAAGAGAGAAAGAGAGAGGGAGGTTACCCGATGCAATACCCTACCTGCTCTCCAGCAGGTAAACTCCAGGACAGGTCACAGCCTCAGAACAGCACAGGAGCCTCACGCCGGTCATCCCAGCTCCTCAGGAGGCTGAGACCTGGGGATCGCGGTTCAGAGCCAGCTCGGGCAGGAACGTCCGTGAGACTCAGATCCCCAATAAACCAGTGCAAAACCGGAAGCGGCGCTGTGGCTCACGCGGTGGAGCGCTCGCTGGAGCTGACGAGCTGAGGGGCGGCGCCCAGGCCCCGAGTTCAAGCCCCACGACCGACCCCAAGAAACAAAAAAGGAGCAGAGGCGCCGCGGCCGCAGACCCAGGCCGGCCTCGGGCCGGGGATCGGGCCCGGGAGGACGGCCACTGGGTCTCGCCTCACGCCGGCGGGCACCGGAACGAGCG
>NW_012267395.1:1188453-1190487 GCF_000151885.1 Dipodomys ordii | reverse complement strand
GGGGCGGAGGCTAGGCCCACGCTCAGGCTACGTGAGCTGATTCCAGGCTACGGTCGCCAGGACCGGGTCAGGCCCACCTCGGGCCCTGAGTGTTGGGTCACTGGTTCCCGGACGCAGCCGCCTGGCCCTCGAGCGACACGCAGACGCCCCCTCCGGGTCGTGGAGAGCCGCCAGCCTCAGGGCCCCGGGAGGGTCCACTGCGGCCGCCGGAGCCAGGCGTGCAGAGGACCCCGCAGAGCCTCCTCCCCATCCGGCGGCTGCGCTCCTACCCGCAGCCAGGCGCCCCCGCGGCCTTCTCGCCCAGCCTGGGCCTGTGTGGCGCCGGGCACTGGCGCTCAGGAGGGGTGGCTGGCTGGAGGTGCCCCGCTCACCGTTCCCGGAACCCGCACTCTACCAGACTAGCGGGGCTCAGTTTCCACTTTCTGGTAACACTAGTGCCAAATTAGTACCAGAATCGGCTTGCGTCGCCAGTCTGTCTTTAGTGGACTTAAGCCCCGTAGTATAATTGAGATCACCTAAAAAAATTGTGCAAAGCCGGGTGTCGGTGGCTACGCCTGTCATCCCAGCTTTTGAGGAGGATCTGAGAATCATGGTTCAAAGCCAGCCAGGGCCGGAAACTCTGTGAGACTCTTATCTACAATAAACCACCAGAAAACCAGAAGTGGCTCTGTGGCTCAAGTGGTAGAGCGCTCGCCTTGACCAGCCTTGAGCTGAAGAGCTGAGGGGCAGGCCCAGGCCCAGAGTTCAAGCCCCACAACTGACAAAAAAAAAAAAGGAAAGCACCTGAAGCTCCAGATGTTTTTTAAGATAGCATAGTTAGCATAGTTGGCTGCTTAGCCACTTAGCCCGCACATGCTAGCCAATAAGATTGTTACAAGACTTACTAAATGCTAACCAATCACGTAACTGACAAGCTAGGAACCCCTAACCTCAACCCTATGTCCTATAAAAACCCTGCTAAAAGAAAGGTCGGGGCTTTCAACTCTGACCCGCTGTGTTGGTGACGGTGGTAAGTCCAGCTCCAGCCTTCTTGCATCGGAATCGGCTCCTTGGTGGTCTTTGGGGATCCTCATCTGGGCACAAGACTTTTGCTCAAGGTGAGTGCTCTACCACTTGAGCCACAGCACCACTTCTGGCTTTTTCAGTGTGTGATATTGAGGAATTGAACCGTGGGCTTCCTGCTTGCTAGGCAAGCATTCTACCATGAAGCCACCTTCCCAGGCCTTGATAATTTTTTCTTCCTTTTTGAGTTAGCTGTTTTGCTCTGTATGCACCCCAGACTGCCCTGAGGCCTTTACACTCCTGAGCCTCCTAGTTCTCCGATTATAGCTGCGGCCACCGCGTCAGGCCCAAGCGGCCTTAGACCCTGGTTTATTGGAACATCAGTATGTGTGACTGTGTGATGTGAGGTACAACTCACATCCGGTCGGGCCGACCACCACAGATCCTGAGTGGCAGGGTTAAGTTCTGTCGAAAATGATCAGGAGGGCTGGGAAGGTGGCTCAGTGGTAGAGCGCTTGCCTAGCTTGCATGAAGCCCTGGGTTCGATTCTTCAGTGCCACATACACGGAGTTGGAGCTGTGGCTCAAGTGCTAGAGTGCTAGCCTTGAGCACAGGGGCTCAGTGACAGTGCCCAGGCCCTGAGTTCAAGCCCAGGACCGGAAAAAAGAAAGATCAGGAACTCAGATCTCTGGCGCTGTTTCCCCCAGGCTGACTATAGATCGTAAAGTCCTCCCTGATTCCTAGAGCAGCCCCGGAAGTACGAGCAAAGCCACGGGGAGCGGTGGAGTTGGGCTGCAGCTGTTTCCGGCCTTCGTCAGGGTCTGACTGCGCAAGTGCTGACCCAGGCCCGCCCTCTTCCTCTGGCCCCGCCCCTGGCGGGTCGCCGGCCGGGCGCGCCTGCGGGTCCTATTGGGAGGGCGGGACTAAGGTGAATTCCCAGCGGCGGCGCCGCCAGCAGGCGGGCGGGGCGGCCGGGACGGGGACCGAGGGGAGGGCCTCAACCCGGTGGGAGTGGCGCGCAGGTCCGACGGC
>NW_012267395.1:1184066-1188083 GCF_000151885.1 Dipodomys ordii | reverse complement strand
CGCGGGGCCGGCGGTGCGGGGAGGGCTGGCTCTGGTCCGGTGACTCCGATGTCCCCGTGGAACACCCCGGGCCCACGCCTGCCTCCTTTCCGGGCAGGAGGGCCCGGAGGGGCCGTCCACGGCCCGGACGGCAGCCAAGCTGTCCAGGCCTGGCTTTTCTGCTCCCGTGTGGACCCAGCACGGGCCTCCGACCAGTGCTGCACTCAAAGGACGTGTCATTACAGGGAGAAATGCCGCTGACCTTCCAGGATGTGGCCGTGTACTTCTCCCAGGCCGAGGGGCAGCAGCTGGGGCCCCAGCAGCGAGCGCTGTACAGGGACGTGATGCTGGAGAACTACGGGAACATGGCCTCGCTGGGTGAGGACTGCCCTGGTTCCGTCCATATTGGATGTCTCTAGGGGGGTTGGGATCCCAAAGAAGAGGGCCTGCCCTTGTCCCCAGGTACCAGGCTGTTCTCTGTTAAAGGAACATTCCCTATGGGGAAGCTGCCTTGTGGCCCAGTTCTAGGGACTTTACTCTGTGTAACCAGTGTCCCACTGTGGAAGTCCCTGGCTTGTGATCACTTGCACCCTTGCACTCAGGGAGACCCAGCAGGCAGCGTGCTGTCCCATCTCACCAAAGTCCTCACCCTCAACAGGATTCTCGATCCCTAAGCCAGAGCTGATCTCCCAACTGGAGCAAGGGGAGGAACTATGGGTCCTGGATCTTCTGGGGGCTGAAGAACCAGAGGTCTTGAGAACCTGCCAGACAGGTGAGCATGAGCTGGAATCTGGTCCTGGGAATGGCCTCACAGCCCAAGATGGGCTGAAATGAGGGGAAACAGGGAGGGCAGATAGGGTGATGGTGCTTAGTCCAGTCTCTCCAGGGGCAAACAGTTTCTCGTGCACTTGTAGGTATATGCACCTACTTTGAAAGGCTTTGTTGCTCCATTTGCTTTGCTTTCTTTCTTTTTTTTTGAGTTCGGTCGTGGGGTCTGAACTCTGGGCCTGGGCGCTGTCCCTCAGCTCTTCAGTTCAAGGTTGGTGCTCTACCACTTGAGCCACAGCGCCACTTCCGGCTTTTTTCTGTTTGCTTATGTGCTGCTGAGGAATTGAACCCAGGGCCTCAGGCATGCAAGGCAAGCGCTCTACCACTGAGCCACCTTCCCAGCCCTTGCTTTGCTTTCTAAACAAAACAAAACAAAAAACAACAGACAGGCACCCGTGGCTCACACTTGAAATCCTAGCTACTCAATATGCTGAGAATTGAGGATCACAGTTCAAAGCAGCCCTGGCAGGAAAGTCCATGAGACTCTTACCTCCAATTAACCACCAAAAACTGGAAGTGGCACTGTGGCTCAAGTGAGAGTATGTGCTTTGAGCTGAAGAGCTGACAGCACCCAAGCCCAGAGTTCAAGCCCCACAACCGACAAAACAAGTTCTCTGATTATGTCCGTTGTGTTCTAGTGAATACCTTTATGCATCTTTGTGCACATTCTATAATACAGCTTCTTGTCCTCCTTTGGCAGCAGGTACTGGTGCCCTGCTGTGTTCTTTTCTCCTTCATCTTTTGTTTCCTCATCTTCACTTATGGTCAGTAGTGTTTCCTCTTCCTTTTTTTTTCTTTTTTTTTTGGGGGGGTCCAGTTGTGGGGCCTGAACTCTGGGTCTGGGTGGTGTCCCTCTGCTCTTCAGCTCAAGGCTAGCGTTCTACCACTTGAGCCACAGCGCCACTTTTTGCTTATATGGTGCTGAGGAATCGAACCCAGGGCCTCAGGCATGCAAGGCAAGCGCTCTACCACTGAGCCACCTTCCCAGCCCTTCTCTTCCTTTTCTTTGAGATGGGATCTCCATGGTTCCTAGGATGGTATTAAATCCCGGGTTCAAGTGATTCTCCCACCTCACCTTCCTTAGTAGCCAGGACTACTAGATTAATAGTATTTGTGGATGAGTGTGCATGTACATGTGTGCCACACCAATACTGGGGCTTGAATTCAGGGCCTCTCACTCTATTAGTTTTTTTCCTTAAGACAGGATCTCTACCACTTGAGCCACACTTGTACTTCCAGGTTTTCTCTGGTTAATTAGAAATAATAGTCTCATGGGTTTGTCTGCCTGGGCTGGCTTAAGCCTTGATTCTCAGATCTCAGCCTCCTGAGTAGTTAGTGGGGAGTGAGCCACTGGTGCCTAGCTTAATAGTATTTTTAAAAAAGGTTTATCTTTGTTCTGTTGAAATCTGTTTCTCTACTTGATTCATCAGTTCTAAGAATCATTTTGATTTCCAGCTACTGAGGCTTATTGTGCTTTTTACCCTTGCCTCATTCCTCTCTTATGATTTGTTAAGTGTACTATTACTCACTGTTAAAAGTATTGGGGGTTTTTTTTGTTTTTTTTTTTTTTGCTCCGGTCGTGGGGCCTGAACTCTGGGCCTACGTGCTGTCCCTCAGCCCTTCAGCTCAAGGCTAGCACTCTACCACTTGAGCCACAGTGCCATTTCCAGCTTTTTTTTTTCTGCTTATGTGGTGCTGAGGAATCGAACCCAGGGCCTCATGCATGCAAGGCAAGCGCTCTACCACTGTGCCACCTTCCCAGCCCTGTTAAAAGTATTGTATGTCATGATTTCTATCCCCATCTTTGCTCTTACCTTACTTCTACAATTAGGGTAGAACAATCAGTTGATACCAGTGGTTGGTTACCCTTTAGTTATATGTCTATACTTTTACCAAAATTTCTTCATCAGCTCTGTTTAGTGGAGCTTATCTTCTAGTAGTTCACTCAGAAAGTCTCTTGTGGATCATATACCCAAGGGCTGGAGGTATGAAAAAATGGTAGAATGCCTAGTAAGCAGAAAGCCCTGAGTTCAAACTCCAATTCTAACTACCACAACAAAAGTATGTATACACATACATACACACTAGTTTTTAAAGATGGGAACTTAGATAATTGAATTGTGATTTGGTGGTGGTGGTGGTGGTGGTTGTGGGGCTTGAACTCCAGGCCTGGGCACTGTCAGCTCAAGGCTAGCACTCTACCACTTGAGCCTCAGCACCACTTCCAGCTTTTTCTGTTTATGTGGCACTGAAAATGGAACTCAAGGCTTCATGTATTCAAGGCAAGCACTCTATCACTAAGCTACATTCCTAGCCCTGTAGACACTTACAATTATATGGTTTTCTCAAAACACGGCCTTAGGGTCACTTTACATAATTTCAGTGTTCTCTTTTATTACCACATAATTTATTTATTTATTTATTTATTTATTTATTTTTTTGTTGGTCGTGGGGCTTGAACTCTGGGCCTGGGCGTTGTCCCTCAGCTCTTCAGCTCAAGGCGAGCGCTCTACCACTTGAGCTACAGTGCCACTTCCGGTTTTCTGGTGGTTTATTGGAGATAGGAGTCTCACAGTCTTTCCTGCCCGGGCTGGCTTTGAACCTCGATCCTCAGATCTCAGCCTCCTGAGTAGCTAGGATTACAGGCGTGAGCCACCAGCGCCCGGCTCATAATTTATTTATTTGTGGTTGGTCATGAACTCTGGGCCTGGGTGCTGTCCCTCAGCTATTCAGCTCCAGGCTAGCCCTGTACCACTTGAGCCACAGTGCTACTTCCAGCTTTTTTCTGCTTATGTGGTGCTGAGGAATCGAACCCAGGGCCTCATGCATGTGAGGCAAGCACTCTACCACCGAGTAACCTTCCCAGCCCATACAATATTGTTTAAAACATTCTAATTTTTATTGTTTGACCCAGTGATTATTTGGACATGACTAATTTCCACATAGCTGGTGTTTTCCTAGTTATATTATTATTGTTACTTTATTACTTCATTATATGTGACCATAAGACACATGAATTTTTGTGTTAACTAGCCATTTACTTTTTTTTTTTTTTTGGCTGGTCCTAGGCTTGAAACTCTGGGCCTGGGCCATATTGTCCTTGAGCTTCCTTTATTTTTGTTTGGTCTGGTCGTGGGGCCTGAACTCTGGGCCTGGGTGCTGTCCCTCAGCTCTTCAGCTCAAGGCTAGCACTCTACCACTTGAGCCACA
>NW_012267395.1:1172747-1183981 GCF_000151885.1 Dipodomys ordii | reverse complement strand
CTGGCTTTTTCTTTTTGCTTATGTGGTGCTGAGGAATCGAACCCAGGGCCTCGAGCATGCAAGGCAAGCGCTCTACCACTGAGCCACCTTCCCAGCCCTTGAGCTTCCTTTTGCTCAAGGCTGATGCTCCACCAGTTGAACCACAGTGTCACTTCCAGCTTTTTTCTGAGTATTTTATTGGTGATAAGTCTCTCGCAAGCTTTCCTACTCAGACTGGCTTTGAAAACCTTCAAATCTCAGTTTCCTGAGTAGCTAGGATAACAGGCTTGAGACTTCAGGGCCCAACTTCCTACTTTTTATGTGCTACTACATCAGAAAGTTTGTGTGTGTGGCCTGGGAATGTGGCTTAGTGGTAGAATGTTTGCCTAACATGCATGAAGCCCTGGGTTTGATTCCTCATTACCATATAAACAGAAAAAGCCAGAAGTGGTGGTGTGGCTCAAGTGGTAGAATGCTAGCCTAGAGCAAAAAGCTCAGGGACAGTGCCCAAGCTCTGAGTTCAAGCCCCAGGACTGGCAAAAAAAATAAAATGACCAACATAAAAAAGGATCGAAGGTGTGACTCAAGTGGTAGAAATCTCTGCTTAGCGAGCTCAGTGCCTTAGTTCAATCCTCACCACTTCAAACGGAACAAAAAGGCATTGTTTCCTTTTTTTTTTTTTTTTTGTCAGTGGTGGGGCTTGAACTCTGGGCCTGGGCTCTGTCCCTCAGCTCTTCAGGTCAAGGGGAGCGCTCTACCACTTGAGCCACAGTACCACATCCAGTTTCCTGAGTGGTTTATTGGAGATAAGAGTCTCACAGACTTTCCTCCCCCGGCTGGCATTGAACTGTGATTCTCAGATCTCAGCCTCCTGAGTAGCTAGGATTATAGGTGTGAGCCACCCTCGCCCGGCTTTGATTCCATTTTAAGAACTCAGCGCTGACTTCCCAAAGGTCCCATGTCCAAACAGCATTGAATTAAAATTTCAGTTTATCATTTTGGAGGAGGGACATAGTTTTAAGTTTGTACCAAAATGGTAGTATACCTCAATGTAAAACACAAAACTCTCTAGATGATAACCTAGGAGAAAATGCAGGTGACATTGGGCTTTAACAGTGTATTTTAAAATACTACATCAAAGCTGGGCGCTGGTGGCTCACGACTATAATGCTAGCTACCCAGGGGGCTGAGAACTGAGGATTGTGGTTCAAAGCCAGCCCCTGCAGGAAAGTCTATAAGATTCTTTTTTTTTTTGGTCAGTTATGGGGCCTGAACTCTGGACCTGGGTGCTGCCCCTCAGCTCTTCAGCTCAAGACTAGCACTCTACCACTTGAGCCACAGCGCCATTTCTGGCTTTTTCTGCTTATGTGGTGCTGGGGACTGGAACCCAGGGCTTCATGCATGTGAGGCAAGCGCTGTACCACTGAGCCACCCTCCTAGCCTATAGGTTATTCTTTGTAACACATATGTACATGTGGTTTCCTGAGAACTAAATTTTGTTCCTGCAGATACTGAAATTCAGATTTGTGATTTTATATTTTCTTTTCTGTTGAGGTGGGACAAATGATCTCTTTGCCGTTTTTCACAATTTCCTACTTTCCTAGGATTTTCTTCCTTTCATGTCCAGATGAAAACACAAGAGGGAAAATAGAAATTTTATTGCTCATAGCTTTTGGGATTCCCATAATTCCAAAAGCTAGAAGAACATGGTCAGCCTCTGAACAGCCTATGAGAGATGGGTTGGGATTGAGGGCCTTTAATGGTGTCTAAAACATAGCAACAGGGGAAGGGGTTGGAGGGTTTAAAGCAAATATGCAGAAGAGATGTCTGGTGCTAGTGAAGTAGTCTAGATTTTGTATTTAGTCAAGCAGCTAGATATGGATGTGGGGCCTGCAGCATTGGTTCCCACTGGGGAACTAAGAGGGAGTAGCTGGTTGTTCCAGGCACCGATGGCTCAAGCTGTCATCCTAGCTACTCAGGAGGCTAGGATCTGAGGCTCACCATTCAAAGCCAGCCTAGGCAGGAAAGTCCATGAGACTCATCTCTAATTGACCTCCAGAAAGCTGGAAGTGGCCTTGTAGCTCAAAGTGGTAGAGCACGAGTCTTGAGCTAAAGCAGCTCAGGGGCAGCACTGAGGCCCTGAGTTCAACCCCACAACCCCCCAGAAAAGCTCAGTGGTAGCACCCAGGCCCAGCAAAAATAAACAAATTAAAAATACATTAAGAGAGAGTGATAGGAGAACTGCTGTGACTGGGTAAATATCCCCCAAAGTTTCCGTGTTAAAGGCTTGGTTCCTAGAGTGGTGTTATTGGGAGATTGGGGCTTGTGGTGTTCCATAGTTCATTAGGTTTATACTCTACAAGGGACTGTGGGTCCTCTTACATCCTGACTCACCATGCACTCCCTACCATTGTTATCTGGTACCCCAACCAGGGACCTTAAAGCACTGGCCTGGGCAGGATCTTGATCATCCAGAACCTTTTATCTTTTATCATGTGTGTGTGTGTGTGTGTGTGTGTACCTTTTATCTTTTATCGTGTGTTTGTGTGTGTGTGTGTGTGTGTGTGTGTGTGTGTGTGGTGTCCTGGGACTTGAACTCAGGGCCTGGGTGCTATCCCTGAGCTCTTTTGCTGTACTACTTTGAGCCACGGTGCCTTCTGGCTTTCTGATGGTTAATTGCAACTGAGTCCAGATCCTCACATCTCAGCCTCCTGAGTGGAGACCCTGTCCCCAGCCTGGTTTGGTGGCTCAGGTGCCTCCTCTGAGCCTTGGGCAGAGGCCGCTTGCTGCCCTGGTGCGGCCCTCCCCCTCGGGACCCAGCCCGCGCCGCAGCCGCGTGGGGGCAGCAGAGGGCCGAGGGCCGGCCGGCCCTGCCCAGCCACACTGGCCGCCAGGGTTCACTGTCACACTGGCCGGGTTGTCTGCCTTCCCAGGAAAACAGGGGCGGCCGGCTGCGGATGAGGGTGATATACTGAGGAAACAAAAGCCTCTTTAGACCAGAGGCAGTGCTACCTGAATGGAGTCGTTGCTACCCACCACCTACTTTCTATTTTTTTTGCCAGTCCTGGTCTTGAACTCAGGGCCTGGGCGCTGTCACTGAGCTTCTTTTGCTCAAGGCTAGCACTCTACCACTTGAGCTACAGCGCCACTTCCAGCTTTTTCTGTGTATGTGGTGCTGAGGAATCGACCCAGGGCTTCATGTGTGCTAGGCAAGTGCTCTACCACTAAGCCATGTTCCCAGTCCTTAACCATCTACTGAACTTTGCCTGTCACATGTTTTTCTACCTGAGCATTGGATTTTTTTTTTCTTTTTTGGTGCCAGAACTGGAGCTTGAACTCGGGGCCTGAGTGCTATCCCTGAGCTTTTTTTTTTTTTTTTGCCAGTCCTGGGGCTTAAATTCAGGGCCTAGGCACTGTCCCTGAGCTTCTTTTGCTCAAGGATAGCACTCTACCACTCTACCAGCTACAATACCACTTCTGGATTTTTCTGTTAATGTGAATCGAATTCAGGGTTTCATGCATGCTAGGCAGGAATTCTACCAGTAAGCCATATTCCCAGCCCTCCCTGACCATTTTTGCTCAAAGCTAGCACTTTGCCACTTGAACCACAGCTACACTTCTGCTTTTTTGTGTGGTTAATTGAACATCAGAGTCTCAGGAACTTTGCAGCATGGCTGGCTTCAAACTGCAGTCTTCTGATCTTAGCCTGAGAAGCTGGGTTTACAGGCTTGAGCCTGTGGGGTCAACCAGAGTACCTGCTTTTTGCATAATGATTAGTATGAGTATCAAATCATAGAGATTATTTCTGAAATGTGATTCATCTATCAATTCTTTTGTTTTTGTGTAACAGATTCTGAGATTGGGACCAAGAAGGAGCTATCCATTCTAAGCCAGAAATACTCTGAAGAATTAAAAACTCCAGAATTTATATTCAGACGCTCAAAACCTAATTTACAGGCACCTGAGTCCCAGGAAGCTCAGGGCCATGAGTATCAGACAGAAGGAAAGCAGGGATGCTCTGCTGAGCAGAACGTGAAGAAATCCTGTCTTCACAGGAGAGCTTTTAGAGAGGAGCAACCTACAGAACAGAGACCTGAGGTGTGTGGTGTGTCTGATGGACACTTGAAACCAAACCAAAGTATTGTTAGACTTCAAGGAAATAAAATAGAGGACAGAGCCTTTAAATGTGGCATATGCAGCAAAGCCTTCAAATATAAGTCAGACTTGAAGCGCCATCGGAGAGGCCACACCGGGGAAAAGCCTTATGTGTGTGGTCGCTGCGGACGAGCCTTTACTCACAGCTCAGGCCTTAATATGCACCGTCAAGTTCACACTGGGAATAAACCATTTAAGTGTAATGACTGTGGGAAAACCTTTGGACTCAACTCCCACCTTCGTCTGCACCAGAGAATTCACACTGGAGAAAGACCTTTTGGGTGTAACCAATGCGGAAAAGCCTTCAGTCGCAGCTCATCTCTTATTCAGCATCGTGTGATACACACAGGACAGAAACCTTACAAGTGTAACGACTGTGGGAGAGCCTTCAGCCAGAGCCCTCAGCTGACTCAGCACCAGAGAATTCACACAGGTGAGAAGCCCCATGCATGCACTTGGTGTGGGAAGGCCTTCAGTCGCAGCTCCAGCCTTATTCAGCATCAGAGGATTCACACAGGAGAGAAGCCCCACAAATGCAATCAGTGTGGGAAGGCCTTCAGTCAGAGCTCTAGCCTTTTCCTCCATCACAGGGTTCATACCGGAGAGAAGCCCTATGTGTGTAGTGAATGTGGCAGAGCCTTTGGCTTCAACTCTCACCTTACTGAACATGTGAGAATTCACACTGGAGAGAAGCCTTATGTTTGCAATGAGTGTGGCAAAGCCTTCAGCCGGAGTTCTACACTTGTACAGCACCGCAGAGTGCACACAGGGGAGAAGCCCTATCAGTGCACTGAGTGTGGGAAAGCCTTCAGCCAGAGCTCCCAGCTCACCCTACATCAACGTGTCCACACTGGAGAGAAGCCCTATGAATGTGGAAGCTGTGGGAAAGCCTTCAGCCGCAGATCAACCCTAACTCAGCATCAGCGGGTTCACACAGGGAAGATTCCTCTTGGAGGAAAATGCAACCCAGCTTTTGCTCATGACTCCAGCCATCCATCTACTAGAGAGAGATGTGGCAGGGCGTTCAGCCATGGTGAAAACCTTGTTTTGCACTGGACAGTTCACACTGGTTGGAAGACCCTGGGATGTAATGAATGTGGGAAAACGTTCAGCCCTACCCAGCCCACTATGCATCAGAAAACCAATGCTGGGGACAAACCTTATAAATGCCAAGAATGTGCAAAGGCTGTTAGTGGGGGTTCAGCCCTTATTCAACACCAGGTAACTCCTGGTGGAGACAAGTCCCTATTGAATGATGGATCTGAAAGATACTTTATTCATATCAAAAAGATTTTCCAAGAAAGACGTTTTGAGTGTGATAAATGTGAGAAACAGTAATAGTTCCTTTTATGTTAGATGAGATGGGAGAATGGAAGAAGGCACAAAAATTACTAGCAAAACAAAAGTCTATAGATTAAATGACTTCAATTAAATTTGAAAGTACACACTGAGATAATTCATGCTACAAAGCAGTTATCTGTATAGAGGTCACTGTTGTGCTCATGGGTGAGCTGTGTGGCACCACATCCAGACATCACACTGAAGGAGAGGAGGCCAAAACAGTACACCTACCTAATCTGGGACTGCCCCCAGAATTCTGGGACTTGGATAGTCCAAGTCCAGGCTTGTGGATGAGAGTACCCAGCTTCAGGCCCACTGGGCAGATTGGAGCCTTCCCTCTACCTCCCCATGTCCAGCTGTCTCCCCCTGCCCACAGGAGCCAACTTCTGAGAAGCTCAGCAGAGGAGCAGACCTCAAGGATCAATAAGGCAGTGACAACATGTGTCTTTTTGTTGTTGTTGTTGGTCAGTCTTGGGGCCTCAACTCAGAGTCTGGGTGCTGTCCCTCAGCTCTTGCTCAAAGCTAGCACTCTACCACTTGAGCCACAGCTCCACTTCCGGTTTTCCACTTCTGGTTTTCTGGTGGTTAATTGGAGATATGAACTTTCCTGTCCAGGTTGGCTTTAAATCATGATCCTCAGATCTCAGCCTCCTGAGTAGCTAGGATTACAAGTATGAGCCTCTAGCAGCTGGCTCATGTCTCTGCTTTTGAGAATTGTGATTACCAGTGAACTTGTTCTGTTGGCTCAGTATGTAGTCCAGGTCTCAACCTCATGATCCTCTTGCCTTAGCCTCCCAGATGCTGAGATTATAAATATGACAACCATGACCTGCTCACCAATAAGATTCTGTAATATCCAGGTTTCTTGAGGTGTAGTTTGTATAAAATAAAATTTATTTCTCTCCCCTCCCCAGCATTCTTAGAGCTCATCTTTTTATTAAAATGATAGGAAAGTTTCTTAGGAAAAAATACATTTTCAATATACTGAAAGCAAGTCATCTCTAAAATGAGAATGACCTAGAATTCACCATTTTTAGTGTATAGTTCTATAAATTTTGATAAAAACATAGTTTTGTAGCCACCACCACAATCAAAATATAGAACATTTCCATCCCTTTCCAGAATTATTTCCTGTCCCTGTAGCCTCAGGCCCTACTTGCAGGATCACACCATGTAGCCTTCTGAGTGTGGCATATTCTATGTAACACAATGGAGTTTTATCCATGTTGTTGCATGTATCAATATTTTACTTTTCTTATTGTCAAGTAGCATTCCATTGTATGGATATTTGTAAAGGATATTTGTATATTCCCCATTTGGAGCAACTATGAATAAAGCAGGTACATTTAACTTCCTGCTCTTTTGTAAACTTAGCTCTTCAGTTCTCTTGGGAAAATACCTAAGTTGAGGGGTTAGTCATTGATCAGATGGTAGGATACCTGCCAATGAGCATAAAGTGTTAGATAACCAACTTGAGTTCCAGTCTCCCACAAGAAAAATAAAAAAGCCAGAAAATACCTTAGTGGAATTACTGTGTCATTTGCAAACTTATGCCTGACTTTTTTTTTCTTTCCAGTCCTGGGGCTTGAACTCAGAGCCTGGGACACCTGAGCCTCTTTGTACTCAAGGCTAGTGCTTTACCCCTTGAGTCACAGCCACTTCTGGCTTTTTCTGAGTAGTTTATTGATGATAAGAGTCTCACAGACTTTTCTGCCTGGATTGGCTTTGAACCACCATCCTCAGATCTCAACCTCCTGAGTAACTAGGATGACAGGCGTGAGCCACTGGGCCCAGCTGGCTTCTGTTTTTAAAATTTCATGGAAAAGCACTGGAATAATCTCTAGGGACGTTAATTACTCCTGAAATTTTGATTTTCAATTTTGAAGCTCCATCTGTAGCATCTAGGTACTCCTTTTTCTTTTTTGTTTTTATTATAGGGCTTGAACTTAGGCTTTGGAGCTGTCTTTGAGCTCTTTTGCTCAAGGCTAGTGCTCTACCCTTTACAGCCACACCTGTACTTCTTTTCTTGAGTGGTTAATTGAGAAGAGACCCTTGTGGGGACTTTTCTGCCTGGGCTGACTTCCAACCACAATCCTTAGATCTCAGACTCCTGAGTAGCTAGGATTATAGGTGTGAGCCACCAACACCTGGCTCTTACTGTGTTTTTTTGTTTTGTTTTTTTGTCCGTTGTGGGTCTTGAACTCTGGGCCTGGGCGCAGTCCCTCAGCTCTTCAGCTCAAGGTGAGTGTTCTAACACTTGAGCCACAGTGCCATTTCTGGTTTTCTTGTGGTTTATTGGAGACTTTTTTTTTTTTTTCAGATGTGGGCCTGAACTCTGGGCCTGGGCACTGTCCCTCAGCTCTTTAGCTCAAGGCTAGCACTCTACCACTTGAGTCACAGCGCCACTTCGGGCTTTTTCTGCTTATGTGGTGCTGAGGAATCAAATCCAGGGCCTCATGCATGTGAGACAAGGGCTCTACCACTGAGCTACCTTCCCAGCCCCTCTAGTGGTTTATTGGAGGTAAGAGTCTCAAGAACTTTCCTGCCCAGGCTGGCTTTGAACCATGATCCTCAGATCTCAGCCTCCTGAGTAGATTACAGGTGTGAGCCACCAGTGCCTGGCTTTTTACTATATTTTGAGACAGGGTCTTGCTATGTAGCACAGCCTGGCTTCCAACTCATGATACTACTGCCTCTGCCTCCCCAATTCTGGAATTATAGGCATGCACTACCACACTTAGCTTTTGTGTGGTTTTTGGTTTGAATGGTATGTTTCTTGGTTTGGTTTTTGTTTTTTGCCAGTCCTGAGGCTTGAACTTGGCCTGGGCACTATCCCTAGCCTTCTTTTGTTCAAGGTTAGCACCCACAGTGCCATTTCTGGATTTGTCTATTTATGTGGTGCTGAGGAATTGAACCCAGGGCTTCATGCATGCTAGGCAGGCACGCTACCACTAAGCCACATGCCCAGCTGGTCTGATTTTTGTTGTATGCCTTTTGTGCTGGTATTGGAGCTTATACTTGGAACTTCAGGCTCTCCCTCATCCTCTTTTATGCTCTACCACTAAAGGCATAGTCTTTGGTTTTTATTTCCCTATTGTGGGGAATCAAACCCAAGGCCTTCTGCATGTTAGGCAAGTGATCTGAGACCATTTCTGTCTTCTAGGGGAACCTGAGGTCGTTTTATGTTTGCTTTAACATTTGTTTTGTGATTTGTTCCACTTTCCCCCTACTGACCTTTTTTTGTTGTTGTTGGTTGTGGGGCTTGAACTTTGGACCTGGATGCTGTCCCTCAGCTCAGCTCAAGAATAGCGCTCTACCATTTGAGCCACAGCGCCACGTCCAGTTTTCTGGTGGTTAATTGGAGATGAGTCTCACAGACTTTACTGCCCTGGCTGGCTTTGAACCTCGATCCTCAGATGTCAGCCTCCTGAGTAGCTAGGATTACAGGCATGAGCCACTGGCACCAGCTTCCTACTGATCTTTTTTTTTTTGTCGGTCGTGGGGCTTGAACTCTGGGCCTGGGCGCTGTCCCTCAGCTCTTCAGCTCAAGGCGAGCGCTCTACCACTTGAGCTACAGTGCCACTTCCAGTTTTCTGGTGGTTTATTGGAGATAGGAGTCTCACAGTCTCTCCTGCCCGGGCTGGCTTTGAACCTCGATCCTCAGATCTCAGCCTCCTGAGTAGCTAGGATTACAGGCGTGAGCCACCAGCACCCGGCTCCTACTGATCTTCTATCTCCATGCTATGAGATTCTTAAATCCAGAACCAGTTCTGAATGTGGCCTAAGTAGAGGCATTCTAAAAATAATAAAGGAAGCCATAACTTGTCTGAAAGGTCCTGTCTCCCCTGCCATGGGCTTGCTCTGCCTTGGATAGAGCATCAGCTTTCTGGAGCTCTTCCTCATCTCTAAAAAGCAAGTAAAACAGATACCCTACTAAACAACTGCCTTTAAAATCAAGTAATTCTTTTTTTTTTTTGGGGGGGTCTGGTCGTGGGGCCTGAACTCTGGGCCTGGGTGCTGTCCCTCAGCTCTTCAGCTTAAGGCTAGCGCTGTACCACTTGAGCCACAGCGCCACTTCCAGCTTTTTTCTTTTTGCTTATGTGGTGCTGAGGAATCGAACCCAGGGCCTCAGGCATGCAAGGCAAGCGCTCTACCACTGAGCCACCTTCCCAGCCCCAAGAAAGTAATTCTTTTTTTTTTTTTGGTTGTGGGGCCTAAACTCCACTTCCAGCTTTTTCTGTTTATGTGGTGCTGAGGAATCGAACCCAGGACCTCATGCATGCAAGGCAAGCATTCTACCACTGAGCCACCTTCCCAGCCCCCAAGAAAATAATTCTTGATAGGCACAGTGGTTCAAGTCTGTTCCTGAAATCCGGAGGATCAGGTTTTAAGATCAGCCTGGATAGAAAAGTTCACTACAAACTAACTAGCAAAAGCAAAACTGGAGGCATGCCTCAAGTGGTAGAGCACCAGCCTAACAAATACAAAGCCCTAAGTTCAAACTCTAATATTGCACCCCTTCTCCCCCAGAAAAGTGTCTTCCTTTTTTTTTTTCCAGTCCTGGTGTTCTAAGGAAACTCAGTCAGAAAAAACAGAGAAGCCACTACTGAAAAGGCCAAATTATGAGTCTTTATTGGAGAGTTGGAGGACTGCTGGCGGACTCATGTCTCAAAGACCAGCAGCCTCAAGTTCTGTCAGCACAAAGCTTATATAGGCCAAAACCACACAAGGTGTGTGGAACCCAACACGTGTATTTATTATACATGAGCAAAGCAAACCAGATGAGGACACTTAAAGCCAACAGAAGTGTTAAATAAAAGCAAACCATCTAGGGAAACAATCGGGAAATCAAGGGCCAATTGTCTAGGTGAGGCATAGACCCAGTCTTTTTTTTTTTTTTGGTCAGTCATGGGGCCTGAACTCAGGGCTTGGACGCTGTCCCTCAGCTCTTCAGCTCAAGGTTAGCACTCTACCACTTGAACCATAGCACCACTTCCAGCTTTTCTGCTTATGTGGAATCAAACCGAGGGCCTCATGCATGCAAGGCAAGCACTCTACCACTGAGCTATCTTCCAAACCCAGATCCAGTCTCCTTACTTCACTAAGGGCTTGAACTCAGGGCCTGGGTGCTCTTCCTGTGTTTTTTGTTTGTTTTTTAAATTGGTCATGGAGTTTCAACTTGACACCTGGTTGCTGTCCCTGAGCTCTTTTGCTCAAGGCTAATGCTCTATCACTTTGAGCCACAGCACCACTTCCAGTTTTCTTTTTTTTTTTTGTCGGTCGTGGGGCTTGATCAGTTCTTCAGCTCAAGGCGAGCGCTCTACCACTTGAGCTACAGCGCCACTTCCGGTTTTCTGGTGGTTTATTGCAGATAGGAGTCTCATGGGTCTTTCCTGCCCGGGTTGGCTTTGAACCATGATCCTCAGATCTCAGCCTCCTGAGTAGCTAGGATTACAGGCGTGAACTATAAGTGCCCAGATAAATTCATTAATTTGAGCTTTGGATAATTTATAATCTTTTAAAACTTAGAAATCAAGAATGGAGTGGCACTGTGGCTCAAGTGGTAGAGCACTAGCCTTGAGAGTAAAAAAGCTCAGGGAAAATACCTAGGCCCTGAGTTCAAGCCCTAGAACCAACAAGAAAAAAAAATAGAAAGGCAATGACCGCCGGGCGCTGGTGGCTCACGCCTGTAATCCTAGCTACTCAGGAGGCTGAGATCTGAGGATCTCGGTTCAAAGCCAGCCCGGGCAGGAGAGACC
>NW_012267395.1:1153389-1158827 GCF_000151885.1 Dipodomys ordii | reverse complement strand
CAATGGAGGGGCTAACAATGTTCAAGAGGAAGTGTACTCATTACCTCACTCATGTAACTGTAACCCTCTGTATAGTATCTTTAAAATAAAAAATTAAAAAAAAAATAAAAGCTCAACAGAAAAAAAAAAAAGGCTAGAAGGGGATAGGAATGTGGTTCAATGGTAGAGTGCTTACCTAGCATTCATGAAGCCCTGGATTCGATTCCTCAGTACTACATAAACAGAAAAAGCCAGAAGCCAAGGGCTGGTGGCTCACACCTGTAATCCTAGTTACGCAGGAGGCTGAGATCTGAGGATCACAGTTCAAAACCAGCCAGGGCAGGAAAGTCCTTGAGGCTCTTATCTCCAATAAACCACTAAAAAACTGGAAGTGACGCTGTGGCTCAAGCGGTAGAGCACCTGCCTGAGCTGAAGAGCTAAGGGATAACCCCTAAGCCCAGAGTTCAAGCCCCATGACCAACCAAAAAAAGAAAAAGCAAGAAATGGTGCTGTGGCTCAAGTGGTAGAGTGCTATCCTTAAGCAAAGCTCAGTCACAGTGCCCAGACCCTGAGTTCAAAGCCCATGACCAACCAAAAAACTAAACAAAAACCAAAACAGACCAGGCATCATAGCTCATGTCTTTAATCCTTCTCAGGAGACTGAGATCTGAGGATCGCCATTCAAAGCCATCTTGGGCAGGAAACTCCATGAGACTCTTAACTATGAACCACAATTCTCAGATCTTAGTCTCATGAGAAGCTAGGATTACAGACATGAACCACGGTGCCCAGCTAGCAGGAGTAACTTCTATAGAAAGTGGGCAATAAACTACCCCCACCTCCACCCAGGCTAGTGCTCTATCACTACAGCTCCACTTCTGGCTTTTTGGTGTTAATTGGAGATAATAGTCTCATTAACTTTTCTACCTGGGCTGGCTTGGAACTGCAGACCTCAGATCTCAGTCTGAGTAGCTAAAATTACTTATATGGCATATACGAGCCACCAGCACCATTTTTTTTCTTCAGCTTTTGAGAATATTTACCTGGGTACTGGTGGCTCACACCTGTCATCCTAGCTATTCAGGAGGCTGAGATCTGAGGATTGTGGATCAAAGCCAGCTTGGGCAAGAAAGTCCATGAGACTCTTATCTCCAGTTAACCACCAGAAAAATGGAAGTGGCACTGTGGCTCAAGTGGTAGAGCATTTGCCTTGAGCTGAAGAGCTGAGGGACAGCGCCCAGGCCAAGTTCAAGCCCCACAATCAACGAAATAATACTTAAACATACTAAAAGGTTTGAAATAATAGTACAATGGACACTATAAATCTACCTAAGCGGTGCAGTTGTTTTGCTATACTGTCTGCAAGCTGGATTTGGTGACTTTTTGTTGCTGAAAGAGCAGTTTAGCACCTTCTCCCCAGGCTCCATCATATGCAGATCTCTCAGGCCCAGGCCAGCTTCCACTTACTGCCTGATAGTGATCCCTTTTCTGTATTTCCTTATTAGGTCTCTGCCCACAGTTTTTGTTTCCAGAAGGTCTTCCTAGGCCTTCCTAGCTGCCCTCTGCTCTCAGATTTCTTGGACTTTTGGTCTGCTGCTACCTGGCTAAGATGACTTGTGCCTGTGTCTGTGCATGTCATCCCTCTCCTGTACTACGATGGAATAATGGCTGAGATTAGGGAAGACAGGAGAAGAGGAGCAGAGGAAGCAAAATCCCAGTCATAGGAGACTTAAGCAGCCCACTGCAGCTGGGAAAGTGTAGAGGCTGAGGAGCAGCCCAGGCTGGCCGCGGAGGACAGAGCAGCTCTCAGCAGAGCTACGGTGGAAGATACCCTGTCCCAGGGCTGGTAGGGCACACTAGGCCACTGGTGGGCATGAGAACAGTAGGGTGGAGGGATGCAGGCTGCAGCAAGTACACCTAATCAGTGCATCTCCTTCAGACCTAACAAAGCTGTGGGTGCTTGCCAAGTTTTGTGCCAAGTTGGGGAACCAAGGCTGAGGGATGTGAAGTGACCTGCTGAGAACATATGGTAGTTTTGAAACTCCTGGAATTATGAGCAGCTGTCTCTTGAGCATCCCCTGCTCCAGAAAGCACTGACTGTGATACCTGGAGAAGAGCATAAGCTGGTCCCCCAACTTACATAAGAAGCTGGGCCATGGGGGCTAGGAAGGTGGCTCAGTGGTAGAGCGCTTGCCTTGCATGCATGAGGCCCTGAGTTCGATTCCTCAGTGGCGCTGTGGCTCAAGTGCTAGAGCACTAGCCTTGGGCTAAAGAGCTGAGGGACAGTGCCCAGGCCCAGAGTTCAGACCCCACAACTGATAAAAACAAAACAAACAAACAAAAAAAGAAGCCTGGGCCAGCTAGCAGACATTAGTCCTCTGCCAGGGAGCAATGCACTATGGCCAAGAGCAGTGAAATGAGGGGAATAGACAAGGCTGTGTTCAGGTGACAGCAGCGGGGAATGGACAAGGCTGTGGTTATTGCAGGGAAAGGGGGGAAGGAGAGAGGTCGCAGGGATGTCACATCCTTGAGAACACAGACCTTGATTTGGGGGGCTCCCTGGCAGAACTTAACTCAGGTGAGTTATCACGTAGCTGTGCTTCATGCTCAGAGTGCTCGTGACCTAGCAATTGGCTCAAGCAGTGTGGGGACTCGGCCTGTTACAGACAGAGCCAAACCTTTGGGCAGATGGCTCTTACTTGCTCTTTCTTTGTTCTCTTTTGTCAATCATGGGGCTTCAACTCTGGGCTTGGGAGCTGTCCTTAGGCTCTTCAGCTCAAGGCTAGCACTCTACCACAGAAACACAGCATTACTTCTGGTATTCTAGTAGTTTATATTGGAGATAAGAGTTTCATGCACTTTCCTGTCCAGGCATGCTTGAACCATGATCCTCAGATCTCAGCCTCCTGAGTAGCTAGGATTACAGGCGTGAGCCACGGGCACCTGGCTGAAGGCACTATTTTTATAGTCATCTTCTCTGAACACCTACACCCACAGCCCTTTTTCTCCCAGCACCTGCCTGGAGGCCCAGGGTTTGCACACTGAGCCCTTTCCTAGGTCCTTGGTGCAGGTGCAGGTGAGGTGAGCCTTAATGAGCATCAGGCAGCTGTGGTTCCAGGACATGGTAACTTTTTTTTTTCTTTGCCAGTGCTGGGGCTTGAACTCAGGGCCTGTGCATTGTCCTTGAGCTTCTTTTGCTCAAGGCTAGCACTCTACCACTTGAGCCACAGTGCCACATCTGGCTTTCCTGTATATGTGGCACTGAGGAATGGAATCCAGGGCTTCATGCGTGCTAGACAAGCGCTCTGCCACTAAGCCACATTCACAGCCCCTGGCCTTTTATTTATTTATTTATTTTAATTTTTAATTTTTTTTGGTTCCGGTTGTGGGGCTTGAACTCTGGGCCTGGGCGCTGTCCCTCAGCTCTTCAGCTCAAGGCTGGCGCTCTACCACTTGAGCCACAGCGCCACTTCCAGCTTTTTTTTCTGCTTATATGGTGCTGAGGAATCGAACCCAGGGCCTCAGGCATGCAAGGCAAGTGCTCTACCACTGAGCCATCTTCCCAGCCCTGGCCTTTTATTTTTGTAAGGAAAAACAAATGAGTGTGTTTGTATGTTCTTGGAAACTACTCAGTAGAATAGTCATTACAAAATCATCAAAATGATGGTGCAAGAATCAAGAGTTGATCTGGTCTCCCCAGGAGCCGTGGTCTTTTTTTTTTTTTTTTTTCTGTTGTGGATCTTGAACTCTGGGCCTGGGCGCTGTCCTTCAGCTCTTCAGCTCAAGACAGGTGCTCTACCACTTGAGCCACAGCGCCACTTCTGGTTTTCTGGTAGTTAAATTGGACATAAGAGTGTCACAGACGTTCCTGGCCAGACTGGCTTTGAACCTCGATCTTCAGACCACAGCTTCCTGGTAGCTAGGATTACAGGCATGAGCCACCAGCGTCTGGCAAGCTGGTCACTGATAAGAGCATGGAGACATGGCCTGGGAGCTTTCAAGAAAGGCGGGTGGGGCCAGGAATGGCTTAGTGGTAGAGTGCTTGCCTAGTTTACATGAAGCCCTGGTGGTGCTGTGGCTCAAGTGCTAGACTGCTAATTTTTTGGGGGGGGAGTCCAGTTGTGGGGCCTGAACTCTGGGCCTGGGCACTGTCCCTCAGCTCTTCAGCTCAAGGCTAGTGCTCTACAACTTGGGTCACAGCACCACTTCCGGCTTTTTTTTTTGGTTATGTGGTGCTCAGGAATCGAACCCAGGGCCTCAAGCATGCAAGGCGAGTGCTCTACCACTGAGCCACCTTCCTAGCCCTACACTGCTATTCTTGAGCAAAAGAAACTCAGGGACAGTGCCCCGGCCCTGTTTAAGCACCATGACTGGCAAAAAGAAAGAAATTTGGGAGGCATGATTGGGAGTAGAGGAGGAAGAATGGGGGCATTCCTGAGCTTTAGAAGTAGGAGCTTCAGTCTTCTGTGAAGGCCTAACTAAGGGGCCAGAGTTGGACAGAAACTCCCAAGTTAGCTTGGAAGTGTGAAGTGCTCATTTAAAGTTGTGTTCAAAGATTGAAGGGAATACAGTTCACCATGGTGGCCATGTTTCTCTAGCAGCCAAGAAAAGGACTGTAGGGCTTACCTGGTTTTGCTTTCCTCAGGTAGGCACATTGCAGAGAGCTGGAGACACACAGGAAATGAGAGCTTGTCCACAAGCATGAGAATTCAGAATATGAGCACCCACAGGGGCTAGAGCAGGTACTGGTGGGGTGAACTGCAGAATTCAAGCCCAGCCTGGCCACAGATAGACTGCTGTGCTATTGTGGGAGTATTTAGGGCCGATTAGTCTTCATTTCACTAGAAATGCTAACACCACTAATAGAAATGAAGATAGCAAGAGGAGTGTTGTAGCTGACTAAGCTGCTCAGATAAACGATCATAGATAAGAAGAAAATGATAAAATGAGAAATATATAGACATTTAGGACATAGGAGACTTAGAGCACCACTACCTTTCCAGGGACAAGAAGACAGAAATCTCAGGTGCAAAAAGTCCCTTATGGTTTGAGCAGGTAAAAATTACACCCAGTCCACATGGAGACCACCTGAATAATTTTAGAGGCAGGCTGGGGAGATGTGTGTAGCCTGGCAGGGGTGTGCACTGGGGCGGGGTGTGCACTGGGTCAGGGGCATGCACTGCAGCAGGGGGTGCGCTGCAGCAGGGGGTGTGCTGCAGCAGGGGGTGCCCTGGGGCAGGGGAGCACTGGGGCAGGGGGAGCACTGAGGCAGGGGGAGCACTGGGAGAGGGGCGTGCACTGGGTCAGGGGCATGCACTGCAGCAGGGGGTGCACTGGGGCAGGGGGAGCACTGGGAGAGGGGCGTGCACTGGGGCAGGGGGTGCGCTGCAGCAGGGGGAGCACTGGGGCAGGGGGAGCACTGGGGCAGGGGGAGCACTGGGGCAGGGGGAGCACTGGGG
>NW_012267395.1:1151580-1153339 GCF_000151885.1 Dipodomys ordii | reverse complement strand
TAGTCCAAATAAAAAGCTTTCCTGGGGCTGGGAAGGGGGCTATGCGGTAGAGCTTGCCTCGAATGCATGAGGCCCTGGGTTCGATTCCTCAGCACCACATCAGCAGAAAAAGCTGGAAGTGGCGCTGTGGCTCAGTGGTAGAGCGCTAGCCTTGAGCTGAAGAGCTGAGGGACAGTGCCCAGGCCCAGAGTTCAGGCCCCACGACCGACCAAAAAAACCCAAACTTTTCTTTTTGTTGTCTTTGTAAAGGTGATGTACGAGGGATTACAATTGAAGAATTAGAAAAATTAGGGCTGCGTCCATTTTACAATTTGCTAACTGCTGATTCTGCTTCTGTAAACTTGCTTACGCTGGCACTGACCCTTTCCTTCCCAAAAATGAGTTAAGTTTCAGGGACCAGATGCCGGCCCCAGGACAAGGTCAGTGGTCGTAGATAAAGGACAGTACGTGTTCTTCAGTTCCCATTTAGAAATTCCCCAGACAGGACCTTGAGATCACGACCACCTGGCAAGACCACAAGCTAAGCCAAATGTCAACCAATCATAGGCCTGTAACCATGTAAACCCCCCTTAGACCAACCATGGGCCAGTCATTTTACAAAGAGTGTTACAAAATTTCCCGCGTGGCAAAGTGATTGTTGGGGTATATGATGACCTTTAAATGGACCAATCATGGGATGCTTTGTGTTATGCGTTAATCTTGTGATTTTTGCTTTTAAAAAGGCTTGTAACCGCTCTGCTCGGGACAGAGAGTCTGTTTGCTCAAACGTCAAATAAACTCCTCTTGCTTATTGCATCTCCCGGCCTGGAGTCTGAGTTTTCTGGGGCGCCCTCCCGTTGACGAAAGTATCCCAGGAGTCTGGGGTCTTTCACAATTACAAAGGTAAGAGTGCATTTCCTTTTGGACAGTCACCTATTCTCTCTGTTTTCCTTCCCATCCCCCACCCACAAGTTGCATAATTCATTTTCAGCAGTATCCAGTAAGTATCACTGCTGCATTTTAAAAGTCTTTTTGAGTTTGTTTTTTTTTGTGTTTTTTTTTGTTTTTTGTTTTTTGTGTTTTTTTTTGTCATAGCAATCAAGGAAGCTGAAATTTGGAGATCAAAGTTTAAAGCCAGTCTGGGTAGGGAAGTCCATGAGACTCGTGTTTAAATCACACACAAAAAAACGAAGTGGCGTGTGGCTCAGCAGGTATAGTGCTAGCCTTCAGCAAAAGGAGCTCAGGGAAACACCCAGGCCCAAGTTCAAGTGCCAGGACCAGCAGGAGAAAGAAGTTAAAAGAACTGGAGGTGTGGTTCAAATGGTAGAGCACCAGTCAGCCAGGAGCATAAAAGCCAAGTGAGAGCTCAGAGCAGGCACCAGTAGCTCACACCTGCTGTAATTCTAGCTATCCAGAAGGCTGAGATCTGAGGATCGAAGTTTGAAGCCAGCTGGGGCAGGTAAGTCCTTGAGACTTATCTCTAAGCACCAAAAAAAGCTGAAAACAGTTGTGGCTCATGTGGTAGGGTGCTAACCTTGAGGGGGAAAAAAAAGCAGCTCAGGGATAGTTCTCAGGCCCTGAGTTCAAGCTCCATGACCTACACCAAAAAAAAGGCTGGGGGGGGGACCAAGATGGCGACGGGGCAGTAGGGAAACGCCACAGCTCTCTCCAACCACAAAGAGAGTTCGAGTTCCAACGCTTAATCTCCCCAAGAGACCGACAACAACAAAAAGACGAACACTCAGAGAAAAACCAGAGGTGGAAAATAACAAAAAAAGAA
>NW_012267395.1:1147555-1147991 GCF_000151885.1 Dipodomys ordii | reverse complement strand
GGGGGCGCGGTGGGGCTTGCAGGCCCGGAGCCCGGCGCGTGGAAGGCCGGGCTGGGTGTGTGAGGTGGGCGTGTGGAGCGGGGCCCGGCGTGGGGCGTGAGGGGCCCGGCGTGGGGCGTGTGGAGTGAGGGGCCGGGGCCCGGCGGGGGGCGTGTGGAGTGTGGAGCCGAGGTGGGGCGCGAGGGACCGGGCGTGGGGCGTGAGGAGCGGCGCCGAGGTGTGAGCGCGTGTGAGGAGCCGGCCCGACGGTGGCTGTGGAGGAGCCGGGCCCGTGGGTGCGCGCGCTGCGAGGAGGGTGCCCGGCTCGGGGGTAGGCGTCAGTGTGCGAGGCCCGAAAGAGATGCCGAGTGTGTCCGGCCTGTAGGTGGCCGTGAGCGCGCCTGTGCCCTTGTCCAAAGATAATCGAGTGTGCGCGGCCCGGGGGTCGCCGGCGTGC
>NW_012267395.1:1139584-1146790 GCF_000151885.1 Dipodomys ordii | reverse complement strand
AATGCGGCGGAGCCCCCTCCCCCTTCCGCGCCAGCCTCGGTGACCTCTGCGGGAGCCTCGGCGCGAGGCCTCGGCCCGGCCCTGCGCAGGCGGGACGGAGCCGGTGCGGAGCCTCGGAGGGCCACAGCCCCGTGTCCCCGGCGCTGGCCGAAAACAGCAGGTGGTTTCGTCCGCGGCTTCTCCTACAATGAGCTGGGGGAGGGGAAGGAGTGCGCGTGAGTTCATCCCCGAAACCGCCCTGGTGCTCCGCGGAGAGCCTGCTTGAGCTCTTGGTCTGTCTTGCAAAGATGCTGAGCAGATTGAGCAGAGGCAGGCCCTGGAGCCAGACTGACCACCTGTGAGGGTGACTCTTCCTTTACTGGCGTTGTGGTCTTAGGCAAAGGCTCCATGCCTTTGGTTTCTTGGCTGTAAAATGGGTTCAGTAGTAATATTGGTCTTAGAAGGTTGTTGTGAGGACTCAGTCAACGAACAATTGTGGGGGAAAAAAAACCCATTGTGCCTGCACATTGAGGGTAGCTCTTGTTGCTGAAATTTGGGTCTGGCCGTGTTGTGTGTCAGGCCCCACGACCCACCAAAAAAAAAAAAAAAAAGTGGCCACAGCTGGATGCTTTTGGCTCATGCCTATAATTCTAAGGACTCAGCAGGCTGAGATCTAAGGCTTGCAGTTCAAAGACAGGAAAGTCTTATCTCCAATTAACCACCAGAAAACCAGTAGAACTGTGGCTCAAAAGTAGTAGAACACTCGCCTTGAGTACAAAAGCTCAGGGATAACGCCCAGGCCCTGAGTTCAAGCCCCACAACTGAGCCCCCCCACAAAAAAAAAAGGCAACAAATATTTCTAAAATGCCCATCCTGTCCTCTCTTCACATATGTGCTAGAGCAGGAGAGCCCAAATTAAATAGTGTAGCAATGGGCTGGGAAGGTGGCTCGGTGGTAGAGCGCTTGCCTTGGGTTCGATTCCTCAGAACCACATAAGCAAAAAGAAAAAAGCCGGAAGTGGCGCTATGGCTCAAGTGGTAGAGCGCTAGCCTTGATCTGAAGAGCTGAGGGACAGGGCCCAGGCCCAGAGTTCAGGCTCCATAACTGGATCCCCCCCCCCAAAAAAAATAAATAGTGTAGCAATTATAATCTCTAGTTAGCTTGTTGGTTCCTTGGTGCTATTGAGAAAAATCCATGAACTTTGTTCCTAAATTGTGGTCGCTGTTTTAACCTGTTTCTTGATCCTCTGCCTGCCCTCTTAGCTTCTCAGGTGTCTCATACGGACACCATAAGTTTTTGCTCAAACAAGGTATGTAGTTCTCTACTTCCAGAGCTGAGCTACATTGGCCACTAGATACTTGGTCTGTTTTCCCATTGCCACCTTTCTTGTATGTTGATTGACTGTGGGACCTCTTTGTGTTTTTCTGTAAGCCTTTGAGTTGCCCAAGATTTAATCTGACAGGTTTTCCCTGTGCCTTGCTGTCCAGTCTTGGGCATCAGGCCACTATTTCCAGCCTGCAGGGATGTTCTTCCACATCTGGCCCACTCTGTTGTCCCAGACAGGGATGAACTCAAGGCCTGAGAACCATGTGGCCAGCAGTTATTGGATGTCTTCCTGAATTTGAATGTGTCACTTGTACCTGTTGTCAACTCTTGAATTAAATAGTGATACAAGTGAATTTTATTGCCAGTTATAAATTTTGTTGATGTGGAATTATATCCTGATACACATTATCTTGAAATTTTGATGTCCTAATTTACTCTACTGGGTGGAGTTTTTCTTGGTTTACTTTTCCATATTTCCTCCTAA
Organism: Dipodomys ordii; assembly: GCF_000151885.1. Taxonomy (NCBI): domain Eukaryota; kingdom Metazoa; phylum Chordata; class Mammalia; order Rodentia; family Heteromyidae; genus Dipodomys; species Dipodomys ordii. The sequence continues at coordinate 1,145,001 of NW_012267395.1, read as the reverse complement.
GTCTTTGAATTGTGTGAGAAAACATGTCAGTATTAGGAATGTTTAAAAAATACTCTGTACAAGTATTGCTTACTCATTACTTTTAAAGTTGAGTATATTCTGTGTTGTACAGGGCTGGGAAGTGGGCTCAGTGGTAGACTGCTTACCTTGCATGTATGCGGCCCTGGGTTCGATTCCTCAGCACCACATAAGCAGAAAAAAGCCAGAAGTGGTGCTGTGGCTCAAGTAGTAGGGTGCTATCTTTGAGCTGAAGAGCTGAGGGACAGCGTCCAGGCCCCACAACTGACCAAAAAAAAAAAAATCATTGTAAATATATTGTAAGGCCTTTGATGGGTGCTAGCTGCCAGCTACTCAGGAGGCTTAGATCTGAGGATTAAAGTTCAAAGCCATCCTTGAGACTTTTTAAAAATTTGTTTTGTTTTGGATCTTGGGGCTTGATCTCAGGGCCTGGGCACTCTCCCTGAGCTTTTGCGCTCGAGGCTTGTGCTCCACCACTTTGAGTCACAATGCCACTTCTGGTTTTTCTGGTGGTTACTTGGAAATAAGAGTCTCATGGAGGGGCTGGGAAGGTGGCTCAGTGGTAGAGCACTTGCCTTGCATGCCTGAGGCCCTGGGTTCATTCCTCAATACCACATAAGCAAAAAGAAAAAAAGCCGGAAATGGAGCTGTGACTCAAGTGGTAGAGCGCTAGCCTTGAGCTGAGGGATAGCGCTCAGGCGCAGAGTTCAGGACCCATGACTGAACCCCCCCCCAAAAAAAAAAAAAGAGTCTCATGGACTTTCTTGCCCAGGCTAGCTTTGAACTGAGAGCCTTAGATCTCAACATTCTGAGTACCTAGGATTATAAGCATGAGCCACCAGCATCCTGCAGCGGTTGAGATTCATCTCCAGTTAACCTCCTGAAAGACAGAAGTAAAGCTGTGGCTCACAATGGTAGAATGATAGCCTTGAGCAAAAAAGCTCAGGACAGAGGCTGGGAAGGTGGCTCAGTGGTAGAGTGCTTGCCTTGCATGCATGAGGCCCTGGGTTTGATTCCTCAGCACCACATAATTAGAAAAAACCAGAAGTGGTGCTGCAGCTCCAGTGGTAGAGTGCTAGCCTTGAGCTGAAGAGCTGAGGGACAGCGCCCAGGCCCAGAGTTTAGGCCCCACGACTGGCAAAAAAAAAAAAAAAAAGCTCAGGACAGGACCCTAGATCCAGAGTTCAAGGTTCGGGACCAGTGCGCGCACGCGTGCATACACACACGCACACGCACTCACTCACTCCCAAACTAGGTCTCTAGTCCAGGGATCAGTAAGTTGCAGCCCACCAGCAGAACATCTGGTTGTTTGTCAATAAAGCTTTATTGACACATAGCTATACATGTTCAGTTTTGTGTTATCTTTCTTGCTTTGGTGGAATTTAATAGTTGTGATAGGCTGTGTGGCTTTCAAAGTTTAAACTTTTTTTGTTGGTGGTGGTGGTCATGGGACATGAACTGAGGACCTTCTGTCCCTGAGCTCTTTCACTCAGGGCTAGCAAAGCTTGAACTCTTTACTCTGGCCTGTTTACAGAATAGGTATGCTCTAGGAATTTGGAAGAGAAATGATTGCAGGTAATAAAACCAGTAAGGGGGGGCTGGGAAGATGGCTCAGTGGTAGAGCGCTTGCCTTGCATGCATGAGGCCCTGGGTTCGATTCCTCAGCACCACATAAGCAGAAAAAGCCGGAAGTGGTGCTGTGGCTCAAGTGGTAGAGTGCTAGCCTGGAGCTGAAGAGCTGAGGGACAGCGCCCAGGCCCAGAGTTCAGGCCCCATGACCAGCAAAAAAAAAAAAAAAAAACCAGTAAGGGAAGGAAAGAAGCAGTCTATAGGCTGAACTTGACAGAATGGGGAGGAGTGAGCACATCAAAGCACCACTGATAGTTGGTATTTCAAGTTAGGGAGCAAAGAGAAGATAGATTGTGTGGTTTATGGTAGTTTAAAGTTTATATAAAGAATAATGGGGGGAGGGGAGCTGGGAAGGTGGCTCAGTGGTAGAGCGCTTGCCTTGCATGCATGAGTCCCTGGGTTTGATTCCTCAGCACCCATAAGCAGAAAAGCCAGAAGTGGTGCTATGGTTCAAGTGGTAGAGTGCTAGCCTTGAGCTGAAGAGCAGAGGGACAGCACCCAGGCCCAGAGTTCAGGCCCCACAAGCGGGGGAGGGTAGGGGGGAGAAAAAAAAAGAATAATGGGAAATGGGGGTAACAATGCTGAGATCTTTGAATTCAGGTTAAAGAAGAGCTGTTGCGCGCGTGTGAGTAGGGCCATCAGCAGTGACAGTAGAATGCACGGGAGAGGAGATCTTCCTCTCTGGGGAACTTGGGATAACATATAGCCTCATGTTTTTATGGCTTTTCTGTTCATGTGCATTTGCTTATCATCTTGTTTTAGGTCCTAGGACAATTGCTTTTTGAGACATGCTGTTTTTGTGACAGGACAGCAGATGCTCAGTGTATTATCAAATGTGGTTTATTGGGCCAGAACAAGTAATATATATAGCCCTCTTGGAGGGGTGAGCATATATGAAGACAGTATCATATTCCCAGAAAATGAAGGAGCTTGTTCTTCACTGTGTGATGACATTGCACATATGACCTTACACATATGGTGTATGTGAGCTCTCCACAGCCTGAGACATGGTAGCCAGCCCTACTTATAAATAAGCTGCTAGAATTCTTTTTTTTTTGGTTGGTTGTGGGGCTTGAACTCTGGGCCTGCCTAGGTGCTGTCCCTCAGCTCTTCAGCTCAAGAAGAGCACTCACTCTACCACTTGAACAACATCACCACTTCTGGTTTTCTGGTGGATTATTGGAGAGAAGAGTCTCATGTGTCATGAATTTTCCTGCCTGGACTGGCTTTGAACCATGATCTTCAGATCTCAGCCTACGATTACAGGCATGAATCATTGGCCTCTGGTAGCTCCTTGGGTTCTTGGATCACACCTCCTTCTCTTCAGAGGCCTTTCTCTCTGGCACTTTGAAACCAACATCTACTAGAAGTCTTGGCCTTGAGCCTTGCCTCCCCCAAATTTACATCCCCTTTTCGACATAGCTGCTCAAGGTGATGTGTACTGAGCAATGATCTCACCAAGGAATTATTTGGTACCTTCCTCCTTGGCAATATCTAGACATTTTTGGTTGTTTCTATTGGGATGGACACACAGGTACTCATGGAGCCTAGGGATATTGATGAACACATGATCCTCAGCCCTGTGTTCTGTCCCCTACTCCCCAGTGCCTCATGGACTGTACTTCACAGCCGGGAGTGTCCCCCAACCTCCTGTGCTCTCAGTAATACTTTCATGTAACAACCAGTCCAGCCTCTACCCAGCATTACCTCCTCAACGTTTCTCCTGTCCTACTTTGGTCCTGGGTTAGGACTGAGTAGGAACCCTCTCATCAGCCCATCTGGCTCCTTTCCTATCCTCCCAAGGTGCTCTATGTGGCACCTTCATCACCAAATGGCCTTGTCTCTGCTAAATCCTGGAGGGGAACAGAGTGTCATGCTTCATGTGGCTTGTGTGTGTCTATGTGCAGGTACCAGGGCTTGGATTCAGGACCTAGTGCTCTTGCTTTGCTTTCTTGCTCGTGGCTGTCACTGTACCACTTGAGCCATCCCACCTCTCCAGTCTGAGCTTTTTGCTGGTTAATTGGAAATAAGAGTCATGCAGATTCATTGGCCTGAGCTGGCTTTGAACCTGCAATTCTCAGTTCTCATTCTTTTTTTTTTTTTGGTCCTGTCATGGGGCCTGAACTCTGGGCCTGGGCGCTGTCCCTCAGCTCTTCAGCTCAAGGCTAGCGCTTCACCACTTGAGCCATAGCACCACTTCCAGCTTATTTCTTTTTGCTTATGTGGTGCTGAGGAATCGAACCCAGGGCCTCATGCATGCAAGGCAAGTGCTCTACCACTGAGCCACCTTTCCAGCCCAGTTCTCATTCTTTTGAGTAGCTAGGATTATTTGTGTGAGCCATTGGTGTGTGTCTTTTGCACATGGCTTTTAACATGAGCAGAAATGTATTTGGAATTGCAACTTAGGTGATAGAGCAACAGCATGAGAAAAAATGCTAAGTGACAGCATGAGGCCCTGCATTCAAGCCTCAGTACTGACACATATAAAAAGATGAGTTTGGGGGGGCTGGGAAGGTGGCTCAGTAGTAAAGTGCTTGCCTTTCATGCATGAGGCCCTGGGTTCAATTCACATATACAGAAAAAGCTGGAAGTGGCGCTGTGGCTCAAGTGTTAGAGCATTAGCCTTGAGCCGAAGATCTTAGGGACAGTTCCAGGATCAGAGTTCAGGCCCCATGGGAAAAAAAAAAAGATGAGTTTGGGCTTGGAGTGTCTGCAAAGAGTGGTTAATAGGCTGTGCAAGTGATTTCTTCCATGTTGGCTGTTTTCTACTAACTAGAGCCTCTTTTATGTCTTACTTTCTAAGTTATAACTTGTTTAGTTTCAATAGATTGACTTTATTTTTGCTTCATAAATTTTTTGGCTTATGTATTTTTGAACAGATGATATATTTGCATGGTACTAAAGTACAGTGGTTCTCAGTGAACCCTCCTTCTGATCTTTTCCGAGGATCCTGGTTCCCTGGAAGACTAGCTATGACCAGCGTCTTCCAGAGATCTTTGTAACTATATAGGCATCAAGTATATTTATTCTTTTTTTTCTACTTTTCCTTTAAAAAATAATTCTGAACTTTGCCCTTTTCAACTGAGTTGAGAAGTCATTGTTTTACATTACTTCCTTCAGGACATTCTTCTTCGTAGCTTCCTGGTGTTCTACAGTATGGATGTACAATTTATTTAACCATCCACTGCTGGCAATATTATACTTGGTAGAGTCACAAGCAAAGCTTCTAGAAGAGCATTTTGCAAGTACTCCAGAGATCCCTCTGAGAAACAGCACTTCTGTCAGTTATCTTATAATTTCTCTGTGTGTGTATTGGTCCTACTGAGATCTGAACTCAGAGCCTTGCACTTGATAGGCAAGCTTGCTATCACTTGAGCCTCAGCCCCTGTTTTTTTGTGTTTGTTTGTTTGTTTGTTTTGTCTCATGTTTTTTTGTTTTTGTTTTTTTTGGTGCTAGTCCTAGCCTTGAACTCATGGCCCGTGTACTCTCTCTCTGAGCTTTAGTTCTAAAGGCTGGTGCTCTACCACTTTGAGCCACAGTTCCATTTCCAGCTTTTGGTGGTTAATTGGAGGTAAAAGTTGTATGAAAGAAGCCAGACTTGCTTATGTGGTGCTGAGGAATTGAACCCAGGGCCTCAGGCATGCAAGGCAAGCGCTCTACCACTGAGCCAACTTCCCAGCCCCCTGTATTTCATCTTTATAATAAAAAAAAATTCTAAAGGGCTGGGAAGGTGGCTCAGTGGCAGAGCGCTTGCTTTGCATGCCTGAGGC
>NW_012267395.1:1136685-1138784 GCF_000151885.1 Dipodomys ordii | reverse complement strand
GCCTTGAGCTGAAGAGCTGAGGGACAGTGCCCAGGCCCAGAGTTCAAGCCCCACGACCGACAAAAAAAAAAAAAGCTTCAGTTCCTAAAATCTAGGATAGTAATTCTGTGGATCTCAAGAGACCTTCGTGTGCGAACTTTTTAGGGAGGTGTAGGAATAACATGGGGTTTAACCCTCACTCAGGAGTAGAACCCTTCTCCATGGCTCCTCAGAGGCTGAACACCTAGTTCTGTTTGCTAGGCCTACCTGCTCTCACCTCACTTTCAGTCCCCACTGTCACTTGCTGAGAGCCAGCCACTTACTAGTCAAGTTTCCCTTAGAGGCCAAACCTTTGTTAAAGGCTGCAGACATTGTTCTTACACTTGGTGGCAGCAATGCTGGCAGTATCCTAGGTAGCCCATGGGTTCCTAGGTAGCCCATATAGCAGCTGTGTAGGTAGCCCAAGGAGTTACAAAAGTCTAGGTAGGCTTCTGGAGAAGGGATGTCTTACTTAGGAAGGAGGACTGTTGAAGGGGTGGCTGTTCACCAGGCTCAGAAAGAGTTTATCTCAGGTGGAAGGAAGGAGCTAGCAGGCCTTCAGACAGATGCCAACAACTTTTGTGACTGGAATGCCCAGTGTAAGGAGGGGTGAGCAACAGGAGAGCTGATCATTGGGGGCCAGAAGTGTAGAGTGAGGCCCCTGCCTCTAAAGCTCAGTGTCTAGCACTGGGGACAGACACACACACTGGTGAACATGGCAGGATGTGCTTGGAAGGACTACATAACTGGGGTAGATGGTAGATAATGAGTCAGGGCCAGCTTCCTGGGAGAGAGACCAAATCTAGGACCTGTAGAGAGGGTGGTGGTTTGGCTCCAGTTGCAGTACTGGGTCAGGAGCCAAGAAAGCCAGCAAGGCCAGCAAATGGGGTAGGCCAGGGCAGCCTAGCCCATTCTGAGGGCTTCCCTAAGGCACTCTGTTTGAAGTGTCTCTTGGGCCTTTTCATTGTGCTATGACAAAGTCTGGAACAGGAGCAGAAACTGTTCTGTGGTACTGGTGAGTGAGTGGTGGGGGTGAGGACAAAAGCTGTTGAGGATCAAGGAAGATAGGAGGGGCTATCACCGTTTCTGGCTCAGGCCCAGGCCCTGCATTCCTTTTTACTGCCAAGCAGTACCCTTTGTAGGGATACTGCATGTCACTTGTCCGTAGATCCACTGATGGACACTCTGGTCTCCTCTGATGATGAAAATACTGCTACTTCTGGGTATTTATGTTTAAGGTTTTTTTGTTTTGTTGTTGTTGTTTTGGTCAGTCGTGGAGCTTGAACTCTGGGCCTGGGCACTGTCCCTCAGCTCTTCAGCTCAAGGCTAGCACTCTACCACTTGAGTCATAGAGCCACTTCCAGCTTTTTCTGTGTACATAGTAATGAGGAATTGAACCCCAGGCTTTGTGTATGCTAGGCAAGCACTCTACCATTAGGCCACATTCCCAGCCCCATATTTAAGATTTTGAGCAGTTACATGTTTTTGATTCTCAGATATATACCTTGAAGTGAAAATAGAATTGCTGTGTATAACTTTTGTGTATGTGTTGGTCTTGGGGCTTGAATTTGGGCCTTGGTGCTGTCCTTGAACTTATTTACTCAAGGCTAATACTCTACCACTTGAGCCACAGCTCCACTTTCAACTTTTGTCTACAGACTAATAACCTCTTCAGGCTGGCTTTGAACCACAATCCTCAGATCTCTGACTAGCTAGGATTGTGGGTATGAGCCACTGGTACTTAGCTGTTATTTAGTTTTAATAGCCATATATTACAAGAAGAGGTTGCTATGATGAATATAGATGTTCCAGGAGGGCTGGTATAATAAGTATCCCTTTGTTTTGGAGCACAATTGAAGGATAAGACCTTTACTACCCTTGGGAGGTTTTTTTTTTTTTGCAATTTTTTTATTGTGATTAAGTGATTACATAAATTTCACAAATTTCACAGTATTGTGGGATAGTGATACTTAGTTAAAGTCACAAACACATTCTAACCGGGGCTGGGAAGATGGCTCAGTGGTAGAGCGCTTGCCTTGCAATGCATGAGGCCCTGGGTTCGATTCCTCAGCACCACATAA
>NW_012267395.1:1121833-1136300 GCF_000151885.1 Dipodomys ordii | reverse complement strand
CAAGGCTAACGCTCTACCACTTGAGCCACAGCACCACTTGCGGGTTTTTTCTTTTTGCTTATGTGGTGCTGAAGAATCGAACCCAGGGCCTCATGCATGCAAGGCAAGCGCTCTACCACCGAGCCACCTTCCCAGCCCCATTCCTTTCCTTTTGCTTAGTGTCAGCTGTTCCCTCTTTCCCACTCATTTCCTCTCTCCCATTGCTGCCCTTGAGTTGCTTAGTTCGTTTTAATCAATGTCCAGTGCAGCTGATGGGTCCTTCTGTTGTATGTTTTCCTGTTTCCCTCTGGTTCTGTGTCCTCCTCCTAGTCTCCCTCAGATGTGCACATATATACCATATTATGTGGTCTGCAGCATGGGGTCATTGAGTAGTGATTCAGGGAGACCATGTGCCGTTTGTCTCTTTGCTCTTGGCTTACCTCACTCAACATGATTTCTTCTAGTTCCATCCATTTCCCTGTGAATGCCATTATTTTGTCCTTTCTAATGGCTGCATAATATTCCATTGTATATAGGTACCACAATTTTTGGATCCATTCATATGTGGTGGGGCATCTGGGTTGTTTCCATATCCTGGCTATTGTGAACAGTGCTGCAGTGAACATGGAGGTGCATATGTCCTTGTATCCTGGTTCTTGTTCAGGATAGATGCCTAGGGGTGGTATGGCTGAGTCATAGGGGAGGTCAATATTTAGCTTTCTGAGGACCGTTTGGGAGGTTTTTTAAATCTGGCTGTGGAGGTGAGATGAGACTTGGGGGAGGGAGGGAGGGAAGCTGAAAACCATGTAGAAGGAACTGAAACTTGCATATGAGAGGCTGTTGAGGTTGGATGAATAGTTGGCCACATAGCTGGTGCGTGGGTGACATGGACAGGAATGGCAGGATAGAGAGTTGGGCCAGACTGGAGAAGAATGAAAAGAGATTTGGAGAGGAGAGTACATTCAAGGAATCTCCACTTGAGGAATGTTGTGAAGTTGCATAGACCTGGCAACTGGGAGAGAAGTGGTCAATACAGAGATTATTATTATTTTATTTATTTATTTTCGGTTGTGTGCCCTGAACTCTGGACCTGGGCGCTGTCTCTCAGGTCTTTTCAGTTCAAGGCTAGCACTCTGCCACTTGAGCCACAGAGCCACTTCCGGTTTTTTCAGTTTATGTGATGCTGAGGAATCGAAACCAGGGCCTCATTAATGCAAGGCAAGCACTCTACCACTGAGCCACCTTCCCAGACCAATGCAGATATGTTTGAGCAGACACTATGAGGCTATAGTGGACACCCTGGGAACAAAAGTTCAAGGGCTGTGTTGGAGAGAGGAAAGAGCTATAGTGTGTCCTACAGTAGAAGGGAGCATGAGCATCTGACACGGGAAAGCCGGGGAAGAGTCTAGGAGGGAGCAGGTCAGTAAATTTGACAGTATGGTAGAACATTTAAAGCCAATGAATCAGGGCAGAAGACTTGGAAAGACTGAATTGTCTGTCCTTGCTCTGAAGCCCTACAAAATAGTTTAGAAATGTCCTTCTAAAGTTAGGCTTGAATGTGGAACTTGATCAGCAACATTTATGTTAACTCTAAATCAGAGGCCTTTGATTTACAGATCAGATTAGATTAAATGTGATGGAAAAGGGAGCATTCAGTAGCAATTGCTGTGACTGAAGCAGGTCTTGGTGGAAATGTAAAGATGAGAACTTGCAGAATACATGTAATTTCACATGATTACACCTGACTGGATCCACATAAGTAGCTTCTCAGCACACGCAGACTGTGTGATGAGCCTTAGACCCTTTGTTGGTGCAGTTAGGCTGAGCATCCTTGAGCTTCCCTGTGCGAGATGCTGGCTGCCTCACTGCCTGCTGATGTGACTGTAATAATCATGTCCTGTACAAGCATGAATATTAGTTACTCTCATGTTTGAAGCAGTCTGAAATGGAGAGTTGCACTTAGTAAGCTTATTGGAGAGTGCTCTTGGGATCAGCACTGGAGAATGAGCCCTGGAGGAGGTAAGTTGACTATTGGGTATCCCGTCCACAAAATGAAGATGATGACATTCTCCATGAATCAGGTCTCTGATCAGTGCTTTGTAGTGTTCGGTGCCCATGTTTTGCCAAATTCATACTTAATATTTACTAAATATTGATACCTATTTCAGTATTAAATATTAATGTTTCTGATTTTTTTTTTCGGTTGTGGGGCTTGAACTCTGGGCTTGGGCGCTGTCCCTGCGCTTTTCAGCTCAAGGTGAGCACTCTACTGCTTGAGCCACAGTGACACTTCCACTTTTCTGGTGGTTTATTGGAGATAAGAGTTTCATGGACTTTCCTGTCTGGGCTGGCTTTGAACTGTGATCCTCAGATTTCAGCCTCCTTAGTAGCTAGGATTACAGGTGTGAGCCACCGGCGCCCTGCTGCTCTACCATTTGAGCTATAGCGCCACTTCCGGTTTTCTGGTGTTTTTTTGGAGATAAGAGTCTCACAAACTTTCCTGCCCGAGCTGGCTTTGAACCACCATCCTCAGATCTCAGCCTCCTGAGATTATAGGCATGAGCCACCAGCACCCGGCTTGATTTTTTTTTTTTTTTTAATCAGTCATGGGGCCTGAACTTTGGGGCCAGGGCGCTGTCCCTCAGCTCTTCAACTCAATGCTAGCGCTCTGCCACTTGAGCCACAGCGCCACTTCCGGCTTTTTCTATTTATGTGGTTGCTGAGGAATTGAACCCAGGGCCTCATATATGCAAGGCAAACATTCCACCCCTAAGCTACTTTCCCAGCCTTGTTTCTGATTTTTTACATATAGGACACAATTATTTTTCCATTTCTAGTCTGTATGCCTTTACTTATTTTTCCTGCTTTATTGCACTGGCTAGAACTTCCTGCAAAATGCCATACAGAATAATGGTAGATACTATTTGTGTTGGTAGAAAGTAGTTGTAGGTTTGCTTATATACCCTGTCACTTTGAAGAAGGTTCCTTCAGTTCTCAGGGATGGGCTCTGCCTGAGTTTTCTGCCCTCATAGCCAACCTTTTCCTGGTACCTGGGCACTCTCTTGCTTCAGATACTCTTGGAGTATCTCATGATTTCATAGTGTGTATACTTGCTAATTGTCTGTGGTCAGCCCAGACTGGTAGCATTAGGAGGGGAGTGTTAATGTGATGAGAGCTAGACAGAGTGTGGCATAGATCCCACTTCCTGTGGAAGAGCTGCAGATGAACCAGGAGTTTTCTTTGCTTCCTCCTTGATACCCAGTCAATGATGTGGTGAGTTTTTTTGCCCATTTCTAGGCCTGATGTTTTATCACCTGCTGCCTAGGTAGAGCAGATGGGAGGCTGGCAGTGGATGACATCCGCTTGGAGGCCTGAAGGAGCTTGGTGTGGCTACGAATGACAAAGAAGCTGCCTGGTGGGATAGTCTGATAAAGCAAACCTGAGTTCCAGAGCAGGAGTAAGGCTAGCATCTGGATGAGGGCACTGCTCTCAAATTCAATGGAGATGCCACTGATTGCTGAGTATTATACACACCTAGGGCCCAGAGAGAGCTAGGTGTGAGGTTGTAGATGTGTTGTGCTTATTTATTTATTTATTTTTTGGTCGGTTGTGGGGCTTGAACTCTGGGCCTGGGCTCTGTCCCTCAGCTCTTCAGCTCAAGGCGAGCGCTCTACCACTTGAGCCACAGCGCCACTTCCAGTTTTCTGGTGGTTTATTGGAGATAGGAGTCTCACGGTCTCTCCTGCCCGGGCTGGCTTTGAACCGCGATCCTCAGATCTCAGCCTCCTGAGTAGCTAGGATTAAAGGCGTGAGCCACCAGCGCCCGGCATGTGTTGTGCTTATAACTGAGCTGAAGGCAGGGGTCCCTGAGGTGGCATCTCCAGTGAGAGACTGTGGAGATAGAAGCCACAGATGCAGAATATGGATCTGGAAACTTAGGGGGAAAAGCTGCATTCATCTGTAATGTTTTCAGAATCTTTGTTGAGGTACAGTATATGTTCCAAAATTTTACCTGTTAATTATATACTTTAGTAGTTTTTACTAAATTTCCATAAATTCACAACTGTCACCACAGTCCAATTTGAGAGTGATTCTATCACCTCAAAAAGAGTCTACCTCTCATTTCCAGCCCAGTTCTGGACAACAGTTTCTGTCTGTATAGTTACCTTTTCTTGTCATTTAATGCCAATAGAATCATAGAGAAGGTTGTTTTTTGTGTTTGAGATTTTGCTTTGGCATTTATTCCATCTTACTGTTGAAGTGTCCTTGGAGTGGATTCACCATGCTTTGTTTCATTGCTATCTGGTTGATGTGCTTGTTCATTCATAGAACTAGTGCTGCTCTGAACACATGCCGAGGTCTGCATTTATAGCAGAATGTTGAATGTGCATGCTCAGAATGGTGAACTTTCACATTCAGAGGCAGAATGTTAAAAATGTGTGTGCATAGCAGAATTGACACATGTACTTCTTTCTTTTGGGTAGATTCCTAGGTGTAGAGTTATAAAGCATTCAGTAAGTATATGTTTAAGAAAATACCAAGCAACTCTCTAAAATGTTTTTATAATTTTGCCCAAACTGGTAGTGTGTGGGCCCTGTTTTCTCATGACCTGTCAGCAGTTGTCTGACGTATTTCTTCTTTGAGGACTGAGTTTTTTTTTTTTTTTTTTTTGGGTCCGGTCATGGGGCCTGAACTCTGGGCCTGGGCGCTGTCCCTCAGCTCTTCAACTCAATGCTAGCGCTCTACCACTTGAGCCACAGCGCCACTTCCGGCTTTTTCTATTTATGTGGTTGCTGAGGAATTGAACCCAGGGCCTCATATATGCAAGGCAAACATTCCACCCCTAAGCTACTTTCCCAGCCTTGTTTCTGATTTTTTACATATAGGACACAATTATTTTTCCATTTCTAGTCTGTATGCCTTTACTTATTTTTCCTGCTTTATTGCACTGGCTAGAACTTCCTGCAAAATGCCATACAGAATAATGGTAGATACTATTTGTGTTGGTAGAAAGTAGTTGTAGGTTTGCTTATATACCCTGTCACTTTGAAGAAGGTTCCTTCAGTTCTCAGGGATGGGCTCTGCCTGAGTTTTCTGCCCTCATAGCCAACCTTTTCCTGGTACCTGGGCACTCTCTTGCTTCAGATACTCTTGGAGTATCTCATGATTTCATAGTGTGTATACTTGCTAATTGTCTGTGGTCAGCCCAGACTGGTAGCATTAGGAGGGGAGTGTTAATGTGATGAGAGCTAGACAGAGTGTGGCATAGATCCCACTTCCTGTGGAAGAGCTGCAGATGAACCAGGAGTTTTCTTTGCTTCCTCCTTGATACCCAGTCAATGATGTGGTGAGTTTTTTTGCCCATTTCTAGGCCTGATGTTTTATCACCTGCTGCCTAGGTAGAGCAGATGGGAGGCTGGCAGTGGATGACATCCGCTTGGAGGCCTGAAGGAGCTTGGTGTGGCTACGAATGACAAAGAAGCTGCCTGGTGGGATAGTCTGATAAAGCAAACCTGAGTTCCAGAGCAGGAGTAAGGCTAGCATCTGGATGAGGGCACTGCTCTCAAATTCAATGGAGATGCCACTGATTGCTGAGTATTATACACACCTAGGGCCCAGAGAGAGCTAGGTGTGAGGTTGTAGATGTGTTGTGCTTATTTATTTATTTATTTTTTGGTCGGTTGTGGGGCTTGAACTCTGGGCCTGGGCTCTGTCCCTCAGCTCTTCAGCTCAAGGCGAGCGCTCTACCACTTGAGCCACAGCGCCACTTCAGCTTTTGGTGGTTAATTGGAGGTAAAAGTTGTATGAAAGAAGCCAGACTTGCTTATGTGGTGCTGAGGAATCGATCTCAGGGCCTCAGGCATGCAAGGCAAGCGCTCTACCACTGAGCCACCTTCCCAGCCCCATGAGGACTGAGTTTTGCACTCAGTTCCTTGTGCTTGTTTGGCAGGTGGTTTACCATTGAGCCATGCTTCCAGCCCTTTTTCCTTTGGTTATTGATTTATTATTTAATTTTTTGCTGTTGTTGATTGTGGGGCTTGAACTAGGGGCCTGGGTGCTGTCCCTGAGCTCTTTGCTCAAGACTAGCTCTCTACCACTTTGAGCCACACAGAGACACTTCCAGTTTTCTGAGGGTTATTTGGAGATGAGAGTCTCATGGACTTTCCTGCCTGAGCTGGCTTTGAACCATGATCCTCAGATCTCAGCCACCTGAGAAGCTAGGATTATAGGTGTGAGCCACCGGTACCCAGTTTCCTTTATTTATTTAAAAAATTTTTTTATTGAGGTTAAGTGATTACATAAATTTCACAGTGTTGTGAGATAGTGATACTTAGTTAAAGTCACAAACACATTTTAACCTTCATAAGGCAAATTGTCATGATCGTGGTCTATAAAGTTTGTGAATTCTATGAGCTTTGACAATACAACTATTTTTTCCACATCAGATCATATGTACATTTCTTTCCTTTTGCTTAGTATAAGCTGTTCCCTCTTTCCCACTCATTCCCTCCCTCCCATTGCTGCCCTTGAGTTGCCTAGTTCATTTTAATCAATGTCCAGTGCAGCTGATGGGTCCTGCTGTTGTATAGTTTCCAGTTTCCTTCTGATTTTGTGCCCTCCTCCTAGCTTCCCTCAGATGTGCGCGCGCCCGCGCGCGCGCACACACACACACACCACATATATGTGGTCCAGAACATGGAGTCGTTTAAAAATGATGCAACCTATTGAGTGGAGGCCCTTTGTTTCTTGAGTCCTCAGCTTCTTTTATTTTTTTGAATAGGATTTTATGTTTGAACCAGCCTAGACCATGATCCTCCTATTTCCTATATGGTTAGGATGACAGCTATCTATCACCATGCCAAACTTTTTATTGGTTGAGTGGTGTGTGGGGGGGGGGTGGGGACAGAGTCTTGCAGACTTTTACCTTCAGTGGCCTTGAACCACAATCCTCCAATCCTGGCCTTTAAGTAGCTATTTTTACAGATATAAGCACCCAACCTGACTTGACTTGACTCCTCTCTGCTGTCCTTTTTTTGCCTCCCTTCCCTCCCTTCCTTCCTCTCTCTGTGCTGGTACTGGAGGTTGAACTCCGGTCCTTGAGCTCTTGCTTGGCTTTTTCCACTCATGGCTGGTACTCTACCACTTGAGTCATGCCTCTGGTTTCAACTTCAGTTGATTAATGGGAGATAGGGGTCTCTTGGCTTTTTCTAAGATGTTTTTATTAGCGTACATTAATTATACAAGGGAGAGAGTCATTATGATATTTCCATACATGCATACAATGTATCCCAATAAAATTTCCCCTCTTTATCACTCTAATTTCCTCCTAATCTTTTTTTTTTTTTTTTGTCCATCATGGGGCTTGAACTCTGGACCTGAGCGCTGTCCCTGCGTTCTTCAGCTCAAGGCGAGTGCTCTACTGCTTGAGCCACAGTGCTACTTCTGGTTTTCTAGTGGTTTTTTGGAGATCAGAGTCTCATGGACTTTCCTGCCTGGGCTGGCTTTAAACCATAATCCTCAGATCTCAGTGTCCTGAGTATCTAGGATTACAGGTGTGAACCACAGGTGCCCAGCTTTTTTCTCCTATTCTTAAAACAATTCTAATAGGTTTCATTGTTTTATTTTCATACATGCATATAAACTTAGATCATATTCATCCTCATTTACCCTCTCCTTTACCTCCTTCCTCCTCCCTCTCGTACTGCCCCCCCCCATAATTTGGCAAGTTTTATTCCTGAGCATCCTTTTTTATATTAAATGGGAAAAATTAGTAACTCACTATGTATCCAAAAAAGAAAAAAACATGTATCAATCCAGTCAGTTCTCTAAAATGTAACTAGAACAGTGGCAAAACATTTTGTATAAAGAAATTAGCTATTATGTTAGGAGAAACTTTCATTGCAATAGAGAGGCCTGGACCATTGTGAAGCCTGAAGCAATCACACTGGCTCCCACTGCCCCACACCTGAGGCCTCTGCTAGGCCTTCATTGAGACCCCCCAGGTAGCCATGTCTGCCAAGGTTGCTGCTGCTTCTTGGGGACAGCATTGCCTTTCTTCCTTTTACATATGGCATTCTTCTCATGACAGCAAACGTCTCAGATATCTGATTCAGGCCCTGTTCTCATTTACTCTCAGCTCTTTGCTGGGAGTGTGTTTTGTGATTTTTTTTTTTTACCCACTTGCCTCATTCATTCTTTTTTTAAAAAATTACTTTATTGTTATTATAGAAGTGATGTACAGAGGGATTTTATTTTTATTTTATTTATTTTTATTTTTTGTTCGGTTGTGGGGCTTGAACTCTGGGCCTGAATGCTGTCCCTGTGCTCTTCAGCTCAAGGTGAGCACTCTACCACTTGAGCCACAGCGCCACTTCCGGTTTTCTGGTGGTTTATTGGAGATGAGTCTCACGGAGGGGTTGGGAAGATGGCTTGCCTTGCTTGCATGAGGACCTGGGTTTGATTCCCCAGCACCACATAAGCAAAAGAAAAAAGCCGGAAGTGGCGCTGTGGCTCAAGTGGTAGAGTGCTAGCCTTGAGCTGAAGAGCTGAGGGACAGCGCCCAGGCCCAGAGTTCAGGCCCCACGACCGGACCCAAAAAAAAAAAAAAAGAAGAGTCTCACAGACTTTCCTGCCCGAGCTGGCTTTGAACTGCGATCCTCAGATCTCAACCTCCTGAGTAGCTTGGATTACAGCATGAGCCACCGGTGCCCGGCTACAGAGGGATTTTAATTACATGAGTCAGGTAACAAGTATGTTTCCTTTCATACAGTGCCTTATGTCCACTCACTCTCTCCCAGTCCTTTCCTCCCATCTCCACCCACTTTAGTTCACTTTCAACAGTGTCCAGTAAGTTCACTGCTGCACCTTTTCACCATTTTTCCCTCAAGTTCTGTACCTTCCCCTCTACCCTCCCAAAGATAAAATGTGAATACACCGTACATAAGGTAAAGAAGATAGAATCAGGGGGCTGGGAAGGTGGCTCAGTGGTAGAGCTCTTGCCTTGCATGCATGAGACCCTGGGTTCGATTCCTCAGCACCACATAAGCAAAAAACAAAACAAACCAGAAGTGATACTGTGGCTCAAGTGGTAGAGCGCTAGCCTTGAGCTGAAGAACTGAGGGACAGCGCCCAAGCCCAGAGTTCAAGCCCCACAACTGACAAAAAGAAGATAGAATCAGAGCTGGGAATGTGGCTTTGTGGTAGAGTGCTTGCCTAGCATGCATGAAGCCCTGGGTTTGAGTCCTCAGTACCACATATACAGGAAAAACCATAAGTGGCACTGTGGCTCAAGTGATACAGTGCTAGCCTTGAGCAGAGAAGCTTAGGGACAGTGCCAGGCCCTGAGTTCAAGCCCCAGTACTGGCCAAAAAAAAATAAAGCAAGCAAAAAAGGAGTCTTTTATTTCCATATCTTGGAGTTTGTTTCAGTATGTATGTTATTTTGTATAAATATGAAGAGGCACTAAGGCATTGTGCCTTCATGTTTCTCTACTAAGAGTATGCTCTTTCGATCTCACTGTGTGTTTTATATCTAACTTCTATATGTCAGAAGGAACATACACTGTTTGTGTCTCTGATCTTGGCTTACCTCACTTACCATGATTTGTTCTAGTTCCAGTCATTTCCCTGCAAATGACCTTATTCCTTCTAATGGCTGTGTAAAATTCCATTGTGTATAGGTACTACATTTTCTAGATCCATTCATCTATTATGGGGCATCTGGGCTGTTTCCATATCTTGGCTATTGTGAACACTGCGGTAATGAACATGGATGTGCAGGTGTTCTTATCAGATCCTGGTTCATGATGTTCAGGATAGATGCCTAGGAGTGGTATGGCTGGGTTGTAGGGAAGGTCTATGTTAAGTTTTTTGTTTCTTGTTTTTGTCAGTTGTGGGGCTTGAACTCTGGGCCTTGGCACATCCCTACACTCTTCAGCTCAAGGCCAGCGCTGTATCACTTGAGCCACAGTGCCACTTCCAGTTTTCTAGTGGTTTATTGGAGATAAGAGTCTCACAGCTTTTTCTCCCAGGCTGGCTTTGAAAGGTGATCCTCAGATCTCCGCCTCCTGAGTAGCTAGGATTACAGGCTTGAGCCACCAACGCCCAGCTTATGTTTAGTTTTTTGAGGAGCCTCCAGACTGCTGTC
Organism: Dipodomys ordii; assembly: GCF_000151885.1. NCBI lineage: Eukaryota > Metazoa > Chordata > Mammalia > Rodentia > Heteromyidae > Dipodomys > Dipodomys ordii. Next base: position 1,126,175 of record NW_012267395.1, on the reverse strand, counting down.
CAGAGTGGTTGTACTAGTTTTCATTCCTATGAATAGTGCAGTAGAATTTGTTGGTTGAATTTATAATGTTGGCCAATCTTACTGGGGTTAGATGGAATCTCAGAATTGTTTTGGTTTGCATTTCCTTTATGGCCAGGGATGATGATGTGTGTTCTTTGCCATTCTTACCTCTTCTTCTGAGAATTCTCACCTTAGCTTCCTTGCCCATTTAGTGATTAGTTTATTAGGTTTGGGAAGGGTTAGTTTCTTGAGCTCCTCTTGTATATTGGATACTAGTCCTTTGATAACATTCTTTTTTTTTTTTTGGTCGGTCGTGGGGCTTGAACTCTGGGCCTGAGCTCTGTCCCTCAGCTCTTCAGCTCAAGGCAAGCACTTGAGCTACAGCGCCACTTCTGGTTTTCTGTTGGTTTATTGGAGATAGGAGTCTCACGGTCTCTCCTGCCCGGGCTGGCTTTGAACCGCGATCCTCAGATCTCAGCCTCCTGAGTAGCTAGGATTACAGGCGTGAGCCACCAGGGCCCGGCTTGATAACATTCTTGGTAAAGATCTTTTCCTAGTTTGTTGGCTGTCTTTCTAGTTTAGTAAATATGTCCTTAGCTGTGCAGAAACTTTTTATTTTGTTGTAGTCCCACTTGTCAAATCTTTCTCCTATCTGCTGTGTCCCTGGAACTCTGTTCAGGAAGTTTCCACCTATACCTGTAAGTTCTAATGTTCTCCTACTCTCTCTTGCAGTAGTTTCAGAGTTTTGGGTCTGAGGTTGAGGTCTTTGATCCACTTTGAATTGGTATTAGTATGAGGTGACAAACAGGGATCTGCGTTTAGTTTTCTGCATATGGATGCCCAGTTTTCCCAACACCCATTGTTGAAGAGACTATTTTTCCTCACTGTATGTCTTTGGGTTTCTTATCAAATATCAGATAACTGGAAGTGTATAGTTTTATTTCTGGGTCTTCTATATAATAATCTTTGACTCTGTTTTTGTGCCAGTACCAATCTGTTTTTGTTGTTATGGCTCTGTAGTAGAATTTGAGGTCTGGCTTTGTGATAGCACTCACATTGCTTTTTTTTTTTTGATAGAATTGCTTTGGCTATTTTGTGCCTTTCATTGTTTCATATGAATTTTTGGATTGGTTTCTCAATCTTGGTAAAGAATGTCATTGAGATTTTGATGGGGATTGCTTTGAATTTGTCTATCATTTTGGCCATTTTTACAATATTAATTCTACCTATCCATGAACATTAAAAGGTCTTTCCATTTTGTGGTATCCTCTTTGATTTCTTTCTTCAAATTTTTATAGTTTTGGTTCTAAAGATGTTTTATGACTTTGGTTAGGTTAGTTCTTAGGTATTTTAGTTTTTTGTTTTTTGGGTTTTTTTTTGGTCGGTTGTGGGGCTTGAACTCTGGGCCTGGGTGCTGTCCCTGCACTCTTCAGCTCAAGATGAGTGCTGTACCGCTTGAGCCACAGCACCACTTCCGATTTTCGAGTGGTTTATTGGAGATAAGAGTCTCATGGACTTTCCTGCCCAGGCTAGCTTTGAACCACCATCCTCAGATCTCAGCCTCCTGAGTAGCTAGGATAACAGGTGTGAGCCACTGGTGCCTGGCTTCTTTTAGTTTTTTTGAGGCCACTGCAAAGGAGTTGTTTTCAAGATTTCCCTTTCTGCTTGTACATTGTTGACATACAGAAAGGCTACTGATTTTTGTGTGTTAATTTTATATACTGCTATTTTGCTATAGTGGTTGTTCAGTTCTAGAAGTTTTTTGGGTCCTTTAGGTATAAGGTCATGTCATCGAAAAAAAAAAGATAGTGTCATCTGCAAGTTGGAATAATTTGATTTCTTCTTTCCATATATGAATCGCTTTTATGTCCTTTCCTTTCTTTCTTTGTTTTTTCTTTTCTTTTTTCTTTCTTTCTTGCTTTCTTTTTTTGCCAGTCTTGGGGCTTGAGCTCAGGGCCTGAGTACAGTCCCTGATTCTCTTTTGCTCAAGGATAGCACTCTACTACTTGAGCCATAGTGCTACTTCCGGCTTTTTCTGTGTATGTGGTACTGAGGAATCGAACCCAGGGTTTCATGCATGCTAGGCAAGCACTCTATCACTAAGCCACATTCCCAGCCCCTTTTATGTCCTTTTCTTAGTTTATTGCTCTGAGTAGGAATTCCTGAATTATATTGTTCCTGATTTATTTTTATTTTTATTTTTTTGTCAATCGTGGGGCTTGAACTCTGGGCTTGGGCGCTATCCCTCAGCTTTTCAGCTCAAGGCTAGCACTCTACCACTTGAGCCACAGCACCACTTCTGGTTTTTTGGTAGTTTATTGGAGATAAGAATTTCACAGGGGCTGGGAAGGTGGCTTGGTGGTAGAGTGCTTGCCTTTGCATGCAGGTGGCCCTGGGTTCGATTCCTCAGCACCACATAAGCAGAAAAAGCTGGAAGTGGTGCTGTGACTCAAGTGATAGAGCACTAGCTTTGAGCTGAAGAGCTGAGGGATAACGCCCAGGCCCAGAGTTCAGGTCCTACGACCAGGGGAAAAAAAAAATTTCATGGACTTTTTTGCCCAGGCTAGCTTTGAACCTCAATCCTCAGATCTCAGCCTCCTGAGTAGCTAGGATTACAGGCGTGAACCACCAGCACCAGGCTGTTCCTGATTTTTTTTTAATTTTTTTGTTGGTTATGGTCTTTTTTTTTTGTGGGGGGGTCTAGTCGTGGGGCCTGAATTCTGGGCCTGAACACTGTCCCTCAGCTCTTCAGCTCAAGGCTAGTGCTCTATGACTTGAGCCACAGTGCCTCTTCTGGCTTTTTTGTTTTTGCTTATGTGGTGCTGAGGAATTGAACCCAGGGCCTCATGGGTGCAAGGCAAGTGCTCTACCACTTAGCCACCTTCCCAGCCTGGTCATGGTCTTAAAATATAGGCCTGAACACTGTCCCTCAGCTCTTCAGCTCAAGGTGAGTGCTCTACCACTTGAGCCACTGTGCCACTTCCTATTTTCTAGTGGTTTATTGGAGATAAAAGTCTCATGGCTCTTCCTGCCCCAGCTGGCTTTGAACGGTGATCCTCAGATCTCAGCCTCCTGAGTAGCTGGGATTACAGGTGTAAACCACTGGTGCCCAGCTATAGTTCCTGTTTTTGGGGGAAATAGTTTTAGTTTTTCCCCATTCAGTATGATGTTGGCTGTTGGTCTGTCATATATAGCCAGCCTGCCTGTCTGCCTGCCTGCCTTTCTGCCTTTCTTGCTTGCTTGCTTTATGTTAGTCATGGGACTTGAACTATGGGCCTGAGTGCTATCCCTCAGCTCTTCAGCTCAAGGCTAGTGCTCTACCACTTCAGCCACAAGGCCACTTTCAGTTTTCTGATGGTTTATTGGAGATAAGAGTCTCAGAGACTTTCCTGCCCATGCTGGCTTTGAACTATGATCCTCAGATCTCAGCTTCCTGAATAGCTAGGATTACATGTGTGAGCCACCATAAGCGGCATTAGTGTTTTTGGTTTTTTTTGGTGGTGGGGCTTGAACTCTGGGTTTGGGCCGAGGTCCCTGTGCTCTTCAGCTCAAGGCAAGTGCTCTACTGCTTGAGCCTCAGTGCCACTTTGGTTTTTTCTGGTGGTTTATTGGAGATAAGAGTCTCACAGACTTTCCTGCCCAGGCTGTCTTTGAACCACGATTCTCAGATCTCAGCCTCCTGAGTAGGTAGGATTACAGGTGTGAGCCACCGCCCCCCCCCCCCGCCCTTTTTTGAGTATAGGTTTTAGAAGCTGTCCTTTATCATGTGGCTGTCTTGGGTGGGTGTTGTAATGTTTTCTTGGCATCTCTGATTTTATTGATTTGAATCTCATCTCTTCAGTCTCACTTGTGCTCTGTTCATTTTATTAATTTTTTTTAAAAACAGCTTTTCGTTGATTTTATGCATAGTTTTTTTTTTAAGTCTCTGTTTCATTGATTTCTGCCCTAATCTTTGCCATCTTCATCTAGTAGTTTTTGGGGTTTTTTTTTTGGTCCGTCATGGGGCTTGAAGTCTGGGCCTGGGCACTGTCCTTGCATGCTTCAGGTCAAGGCAAGCAATCTACCACTTGAGCCACAGCACCACTTTTGGTTTTCTGGCGAGTAATTGGAGACAAGAGTCTCATGGGCTTTCCTGCCTGGGCTGGCTTTGAACCATGATCCTCAGATCTCAGCTTCCTGAGTAGCTAGGATTATAGGCATGAGCCACTGGCGTCTGGCCATCTAGTAGTTTGGGGTTTGGTTTGTTCTTATTTTTCTAGCAGTTTTAGTTGCATCATGAGGTTATTTATTTGAGGTAGTGTGTGTGTGTGTGTGTGTGTGTGTGTGTGTGTGTGTGTGTGTG
>NW_012267395.1:1114909-1120628 GCF_000151885.1 Dipodomys ordii | reverse complement strand
GGACCCCCCAAAAAAAGAATTTGTATCTTTGACTGTGAGATGGGTTCCTTGGAGACAAAAAAAATAGTTGGCTCTTGGGTCTTTTTTGTCAGTTTTTGTTTTGTTTTGGTCTTTTTTTTTCTGGACTAGGGCTTGAACACTGGGCCTAGGTGCTGTCCTTGAGCTTCTTTTGCTCAAGGTGAGTGCTCTACCACCTGAAACATAGCTTCATTTCTGGCTTTTTTTTTTTTTTTTCCCAGAGCGGAGGACCAAACTCAGGGCCTTGCACTTGCCAGGCAGGTGCTCTTCTGCTGAGCTAAATCCCCAGGCCCTGGCTTTTTTTTTAATTAATTAATTTATTTTTTTTTTTTGGGTCCGGTTGTGGGGCTTGAACTCTGGGCCTGGGCGCTGTCCCTCAGCTCTTCAGCTCAAGGCTAGTGCTCTACCACTTGAGCCACAGTGCTGTTTCCTGTTTTTGAGTGGTTAATTGGAGATAAGAGTCTCAAGGGGACTTTTCTGCCTGGGCTTCAAACTGCCATCCTTAGATCTCAGCCTCCTGAGTAGTTAGGATTACTGAATGAGTCACTGGTGCATGGCTGGATCTTGTTTTTTGCTTCTCTACTTCTTTTGATTGGGGAATTGAGTCCATTAACGTTTAAGGTTATTATGGAGAGATGTGTCATGTTTCCTGACATTTTCTTGATTTCCTGTTTTTTGCTATCTTCTTCCGGTGCTTACTAGTCTTCTAGTGATTTTTTGTCTAATGTATTTTTCTTGACTTTGATTGTTTTCTTCTCATTGTATGCTTCCCTTTAGTATTCTTTGTAATGGTGGTTTAGTGTTCATGAATTCCTTTCTAATTTATTCTTTTTGTCCCTGAATCTGGCATAAGCACTTGGCGGGGAGCCTGGCTGGGTTGCTCTTTGACATTTGTTGGGAACTTGCTTATGCCTGGTATGTGGTCAGTTTCAGAAATGTTCCATGCACAGCTGAAAGAGTCAAGTGTTAGTGCTTCCTGGGCACAGTGTTCTACACACCCACAAGATAACAACTATGCCAGTTGGGTTACAGTCTCCTGCCACCACAAATGTTAAATCTCCTTTCTCTGCTGACTTGGATCCCTTGTGTTCTGTATTATGAGGTTGTGCACCAGGTCTGTAGTCCTTTTGTTCTCTCTGTTGAAGAGGCCTCTTCCAGCATTGGCAGAGCTGCCTGACTTTCCCATTCATGGTTTTCTGAATTTCCTTATGTTATTGTTTTCTCTTTGTTTTTGGAGATTGAACCTAAGGTCTTACAAATGCTAAATAAGGAAACACTCTCCCATTGAGCTGCGTTCCCTTATGTCTGAGATATGTTTAACAGCGTATGAAGTCATGTATCACTCAGTAAGGGAGATAGGTTCTAAGGCATGTATCCTGTGAACATTGTAGAGTAATCTTACTTAACTAGAAGAGCCAGAATGTGGTCCTAGGGGACTGCCATCTTTCTGGATCTTTAAAAATCTTACCTCACCACCTGTTTTAGCTAGACCATCTATTTATATTTAATAATTATACTGTATTTGAACTTATTTTTAACTACCTTACTCTTATACCTCCTGTTATTTTATGGATGTGTTGCTTTCTTTTTCTTCCTTTCTTGACCCTTTTGACTATTTTTCCTTTTTTTCTTCACTGTAGATTAAAATTTGGTCACTTGTTTCCCATAGTGTTTGTCCTGGATATTTTAGCATGTCCAATTCAGTTAGCAAAATCTAAATTTAGCCAGGTAAAGTGATACATGCCTATAATTCCTGCACTCACAGCATGCAAGGCAGGAGTGACAAGCTCCAGGCTAGACTGGACTCATAAGGAGTCCCTGCAAAAAACAAATGAAAAGCAAAATAATACATCTAAAATTGATCTAGTGTGTGCCCTCCCCAATGCTCAGTCTTAGGACCCCAAGTCTGACCCTCTTGGCAGCACCATCACCAGGTTTATACCAGCCTGACTTCAGGGGACCAAACTGCAGTTAAGGCTTCTCTTGGGCCCACGGGCAGGATGGTGACTTTCTTTCCAGCCTGCTGAAAACTCTCCTAGGTCTGGCTCCGGATTTCTCCTCAGGGATTATTCCCTTTCCTGCCTTCCTCAGGTGGTAAATGAAGAAGCCAGCTGCAGGGACCTGTCCCTCAGAGGCCTGGCTACTGCAGGTGGTCCCCATTCTTCTCCAGGATCACAGTTGTGCTTGGTGGATTTGTCAGCTTACACTGGTTTCTCAAGTTTGGTAGCAGTTCCTTCTCATTTTTCTCAGAGAGTGGTTGAACCTTCTAGCTCATCCTTCTGACAATGTAATTAGTCTCTCCAAAAACACTGGACTTCAGTCTAAGAGTGTAGCAGAGCTCCAACCAAAGTTGACTTCACCTTTCCAGCCCTCTTTCTTCCTTTCTTTCTTTCTTTTCTTTCTTGTTGTAGGGGCTGAACTCTGAACCTGGGCGCTGTCCCTCCGCTCTTCAGCTCAAGGCTAGCACCCTACCACTTGAGCCATAGTTTGACTTCGGGCTTTTTTCTGCTTATGTGCTGCTGAGGAATTGAACCCAGGGCCTCATGAATGTGAGGCAAGCACTCTACCACTAAGCCAACTTCCCAGCCCTCTTCTGGTTCTTTCTAGTTCTTCTCTGTTGGTAATGGCAGGGTGCTATTACTTTTAGAAGTCTCTCCATCTCTTATCATTTGCTGTAGTTTAGCCTGAGGCAAGTTTGAAGGTTGCCCAGTGAGGGGGGGGGTGTCTGGCAGAGGTCTCCCAAGAGTGAGCTCACTGTAAAGTATAAAGACAGGTTTCTTAGCTGCATATGCACTTTTCTGGAACAACCATGAGTAACTGGAAATTACTTTCCTAGCTGTGGGTGTTTGGGTCTCCATCTTCTCTGTTTTCTGTTTGTATCCCTGACCTCATTATTTTCCCCCTGTACTCTATGCAATCGATGTTTCTTTTTCTTTTTCTGTGGAGTAGATTATTTTCAAAAAGACCCTCAATGATTAGCTAGCAGTCTTTCTGACTGAACCATCCTCTCTGTACTTCTGTAAAGGATGAGCACCCTGAGCCACCTGCTGAACTGACTCTGCCATGCCTTTGCCTCGACTGTGGTTTTATCCATTAAGAGAGCTAGAAATGAGCTTTAGCCAGGTGCTGGTGGCTCATGCCACTAATCCTAGCTACTCAGGAGGCTGAGATCTCTTTTTGGTCAATTGTGGTGCCTAAACTCTGGGCCTGGGCGCTATCCCTCAGCCCTTCAGCTCAAGGAGAGAGCTCTCTACCACTTGAGCCACAGCATCACTTCTGGCTTTTTCTGCTTAAGTCGTGCTGAGGAATTGAACCCAGGATCTCATAAGTGCAAGGCAAGCATTCTACCATTGAGCCACCTTCCCAGCCCTAAATGTGTGGGGTTTTTTGGTTGTTGTTGTTGGTCATGGGTCTTGAACTCTGGGCCTGGGCACTGTCCCTCAGCTCTTCAGCTCAAAGCAAGTGCTCTACCACTTGAGCCACAGCACCACTTACTTCCCTGTGAGAATCTTATCTCCAATTAACCACCAGAAAAAAAGAAAAGGAAAGAAATGAACTCTAGACCTGTGGTCCCTTACTTTTACCCAGAACTTTCTCCAGCAAGCAGGGACCTGGAAAGGTTATGGCCAATTGCTATACAGGTAGTTGGTGCCTGGAGCAGACATTTCTAAAGAGCACAGCTCAAAGCTAATGCTCTACCACTTGAGCCACAGAGATACTTCCAGTTTTCTGGTGGTTAATTAGAGATAAGAATCTCATGGACAGCATGCCTTGCATGCCAGAGGCCCTGGGTTCAATTCCTCAGCGCCACATAAGCAAAAAGACAAAAGCCAGAAGTGGTGCTGTGGCTAAGTGGTAGAGCGCTAGCCTTGAGCTGAAGAGCTGAGGGACAGCACCCAGGCCCAGAGTTCAGGCCCCACGACTGGACCCAAAAACAAAAACAAAAAAAAAAGAATCTCATGGACTTCCCTGCCTAGACTGGCTTTTATCCTTGATCTGTGATCCTCAGATCTCAGCCTCCTTAGTAGCTAGGATTATGGATGTGAGCCATCGACACCCTGCTCCAGTTGATATTTTTTTATGCTTGAGTATCCTCCCTGAGTGGCTTACCTGTTTTTTTTCTGCTCTTGAAAATTGGCATGCTTTGCATTTAGGAAATGTCTGTGTCCTTTGAGCCATGAGGCTGCTGAGGTACTTGGAGAAGATGGATGGTTTCTATCAGAAAACATAGACATTGGCTAGGAACCTCCCTGACCAGCCCTTTAGTTAGCTCAGAAGGTGTGCACGGACACCCCAGATCACGGACCCCAGATCACTTCTGAAGGCTGAAGAACTGCACCATGGAACTGCAAGGCATTGGGACTGCTACCATGGTAGTAGCCAGGGCTACCCTGTAGGGTATACCTTTGTAAAGCAGGCCTTGAGGGCTTCAGGTGGTAACCAGAGCTTCCTTGGGATGGGTTCTATTCCTGGCATTTTCAGGTATTGCTCAGTTTTCCAGGAAGAGAGTAGAAAGGTCTGTGATGACAGTCTTGGCCTTTTCCACTCAGCCCACCCCAAATCACAATGGCTACGTTGGTGGATTTGGCCAGTAGAGGCTTACTGGTTTGTACCATGTCTTTCCTGCCCTGTGATCATCATTGGTTCCTGTATCCTCTGTGGAGACAAATGCATGGCACTACAAGCAAGGCATGCAGCCCACCTAGTAGCTGGCTCCTCAACACAGGGGCCACGAGCCGACACACTTGTACACGGGCCCACCAGCCCTGGAGATGGTGCGGGTGGGAGGACATTGTCTTGTGGGTGCTGCTGGCATCAGGAGCCAGATTGCTGTTTCTGGGCATGTTCTCCAAACAGACCCTGTCAGGAGCAGCACAGAGCGTCCTCTGTTCCAGAGCTCTGCGTAGGAAGTTGGAATCAAGAACCTCATTCGCCTACTCATGACCGGAACTTTCTGCAGTGAGAGGCGGGAGGAGCAGCAGCCATCGCAGGGGTGGGGACCCACGGGAGGCTCTGGTGCTGGTACATGGGTTAGGCCTGTGCCCTTTGCTCGCCAGGCCCTGTACCTGGGAACCGGACCAGGGACAGGCCCTAGGGCAAAGTGCTATATCTGTTACCCACCAGGTGTCCTGGGATGTGCACACACCATTGACCTTGGCTGCTGTCTGCTTCTCAGACAGGTGGGGCTACAGGGCTGTATAGGACTGTGTACTTCATGGTTATGCAAAATGTGGTTGGCACCCTGCAGAAGTTGGCCATTATCTCATGATGCAGGTCATTCACACCTGTAGGTTGCCCCTGTGCTGTGTGTTAGGCATCCTTCAAGATGCCGGGCAGTAGGATCTACAGGACAACTACTGTCATTTTTTGTTGTTGTTAGTTGTGGGCCTTGAACTCTGGGCCTGGGCACTGTTCCTCAGCTCTTCAGCTCAGGCTAGAACTCTACAACTTGAGCCACAGCACCACTTCCAGCTTTTTCTGCTTATGTGGTGCTGAGGAATCGAACCCAGGGCCTCATGGATGCAAGGCAAGCACTCTACCACTGAGCCTGGGAAGGTGGCTGGGAAGGTGGCTCAGTGGTAGAGCGCTTGCCTTGCATGCCTGAGACCCTGGGTTCGATTCCTCAGCACCACATAAGCAAAAAAGAAAAAACCAGAAGTGGCGCTGTGGCTCAAGTGGTAGAGCACTAGCCTTGAGCTGA
>NW_012267395.1:1095974-1114859 GCF_000151885.1 Dipodomys ordii | reverse complement strand
TGTGGCTCAAGTGGTAGAGCACTAGCCTTGAGCTGAAGAGCTGAGGGACAGCGTCCAGGCCCAGAGTTCAGGCCCCACGACTGGACCAAAAAAAAAAAAAAAAAGAAGCAGCATCAGCAGGTCAGGTGCTTCAGCCTGGAGTGCTACCACCCAGACAGGCATGTGATACCCTCCTTAGAAAACAAGTGAGAATGCCGGGCGCCGGTGGCTCACGCCTGTAATCCTAGCTACTCAGGAGGCTGAGATCTGAGGATCATGGTTCAAAGCCAGACCAGGCAGGAAAGTCTGTGAAACTCTTATCTTCAATAAACCACCAGAAAACTGCAAGTGGCGCTGTGGCTCAAGTGGTAGAGCACTTGCCTTGAGCTGAAGAGCTGAGGGATAGTGCTTAGGCCCAGAGTTCAAGCCCCATAACCGACAAAAAAAAAAAAACAACAAAAAACAAGTGAGAGCTAGGCACAGGTGGCTCACACCTGTCATCCTAGCTGCTCAGGAGGCTGAGATCTGAGCATCATGGTTTGAAGCCAGCCAGTGCAGGAAACTCCATGATACTCTTATCTCCAATAAACTACTCAAAAAAGCCAGAAGTGGTGCTGTGGCTCAAGTGGTAGAGTGCTCACCTTGAGCAAAAAAAGCTCAGGCACAAAGAGTAGAATGCGATAATGGTTTGGGAGGGACTTGAACAAAGTAAAACAATGGGATTTAACAAAGGATTCCATGTAAGGGGAGAAGAAAGGCCCTAGAAGGTTTGTTTTGGTTGGTTTGTTGTTTGAGACAGTTTCCTTATGTCTATGTGAGCATTTATTTCCCAAGCTGGCCTTGAATTCATGATCCTCCTGCCTGAGCCTCCTGAAAGCTGAGATTACACATGTGTACCACCATGCCCAGCAGTTTCTAAATTTTCATGTTGAGTGAATGAATGATGCCAGCCAACTTTTATCTCCAACTGTCAGTACCACAGACTATGAAATACTATTTTACCTTCTAATACCAACAATAATGACCCCTCTCCCTGTGTAGTCATTGTAAATGTTCTTTGTGAGGATCTTTTTCAGTTACTATGCCACCGAAATGGAAAAAAAACCCCACAACTTCCAAAATAAAAAGGATGATGGATGATATCCCATGAATGACTAGTTGTAAAATTATTAAAATATTAAATTAAAATATTACGTACCAAAAAAAGCTCAGGCACAGTGCCCAGGCCCAAAGTTCAAGTCCCAGACTGGCCAAAAAAAAAAAAAAAAAGAAAGTGAGTGAGAGACGGGCCAATGGCTCATCCATATAATTCTAGTTATTCAGGAAGCCCAGATCTGATAATCAAGGCTCAAAGTCAGCTCAGGCAGGAATGTCCATGGGATGACATTTTCAGTTAACCAGCAGGAAAAATCAAACAACTAGCTGGAGGTGTGGTTCAAGATGTAGAGTATCAACCATAAACTAAAAGTCAAACCAGAGTAAGAGGCTCTAAGTTCAGGGCCTTAAACACTGATACTGGTGCGCACGCGCGCGTGCACACACACACACACACACACACACAAAGAAAGGGCATGCATGCATAGAAGCAAGGGTTCATATTAGATTATAAAACCAAGTTCTTCTGTTTCTGTTCTTCCTTTGTCTTTTCATCATCCTTCCTTTATTTATTTTATTTTTTATTTTTTTTTGCCAGTCCTGGGGCTTGAACTCTGGGCCTGGGTACTGTCTTTGAGCTGCTCTTGCTTGAGGTGAGTGCTCTACTACTAGAGCCACTATGCCACTTTGTTTTTTTGTTTTTGTTATTGTTTTTTTAGTTTATTGGAGACAAGTGTCTCCTGGACTTTCCTGCCTGGGTTGACTTCGAGCTATAATCCTCAAATCTCAGCCTCCTGAGTAGCTAGGATTATAGGCATGAGTGCCTGAACCCAGCTCCTCCCTTTTATTTTCCAGAGACTACTTGGTTTACTTTCACTAAAGGTTTAACACAACGTGTATATACATAAGCAAGTGTTTAGCCAAGCACAAGAACTTTGTATTGTTGTATATGTAATCCCATGAGTATATTTGTATGATGGGATTGAAGGCCGGAACATCTAGGCCTCAAGGAATGACTGACCAGACCAAAGAGAGCTGTACATGTATAATTCCCTCATTAGCAGGCCTTGGAATTGCTGGGTCAACAGCTGTCAGCACCACAGCCTTCGTAGTAGGTGACCAACACCACTGCCAACGAGTGCTGCCATGGGTCAGACTCTGGGAGATTTAGAAAGTTCTGTATCCAGGTTGGAAAAACAAAAGGATTCTCTAGCAGAGATAGTACTCTAACACAGGCATGGCCTACACTTATTACTCTTAAAAAAGGAGGTTTACAAGACTAGAGAAACAAAGGACCTCCATTCATCTGGTCAATCATTACCAAATGACCCCATTCTTCTGACCACATATGTGGTATATATGGAGGCACATTGGAGGGAAACTGGGAGGAGGATACCGAACCAGAGGGAAACCATACCAGGGGAAAGCATACAACAGTTGCACCCATCAACTGCACTGGACATTGATCAAAATGAACTAAGCCACTCAAGGGCAGTGATGGGAAAGAGGAAATGAGAGAGAAAGAGGGAACAGCTGACACTAAGCAAAAGGAAAGTAATGTACATATCACCCGATATGGAAGAAATAACTTGTCAAAGCTCATAGAACTCATAAACTTTATAGACCACAATAAAGACAATTTGCCCCATGAAGGTTAGAATGTGTTTTGACTTTAACTAAGTATCACTGTCCCACAGTACTGTGAAATTTGTGAAATTTATGTAATCACTTAATCACAATAAAAAATTGCTAAAAGGGCTGGGAAGATGGCTCAGTGGTAGAGCGCTTGCCTTGCATGCTCAAGGCCCTGGGTTCGATTCCTCAGCACCACATAAGCAAAAAGAAAAAAGCCGGAAGTGGCGCTGTGACTCAAGTGGTAGAGCACTAGCCTTGAGCTGAAGAGCTGAGGGACAGTGCCCAGGCCCAGAGTTCAGGCCCCACGACCGGACCCAAAAAAAAAAAAAAAAAAAAAAAAAAAAATTGCTAAAAAAAAAAAAAAAGGTTTATGGATGGCCTTAGGAGAAGCCTGATGCTTTTTGTTTGTTTTGGTCATGGGGCTTGAACTTTGGGCATGGGCACTTTTCCTCAGCTCTTCAGCTCAAGGCAAGCACTCTACCACTTGAGTCACAGCGGCACTTCTGGTTTTTCAACATTTAATTGGAGTTAAGAGTTTCACAGACTTTCTTGCCCGGGTTGGCTTTGAACCATGATCCTCAGATCTCAGCCTCCTGAGTAGCTAGTATTGCAGGCGTCAGCACCCGGCAAGCCTGCTGCTTTTATTCAAGCCAATCTGGTATAATTAGAGACACTTTAGCCAAAGTAAGAGAGGACCTGCGTGCCTGCGAGGACAGCCAGCAACAATCCTCAAGCGGGTATCGAAGCTTATTCAACTAGAAGCCGTGGCTAACGACTCTTATGTCTGCCTAGCAGGGCCTCTAGTATTAATTTGAATAGCTCTGACAGTGGGACCATGCCTGATAAATGCATTAATTAAATATATAAAGGACTTTATATATGTTCAGTAAAATTGATGGTCCTCCAGTCCCAATTCTTGCCCTTAACTGAGGCCTCCTCAGAATCAAAGATTTGATTCAGGTAAAAACAAAAGGGGGGAAATGTTGTGATAGGGGAGAATAAGGATAAACTATAATATTTGATTTAGATTATATAAAATAGGTTCTAGCATGCTAAAATTTAAAGTCCCTGTTTATTAAAAATGGATAATTTTGGAATGTAATTGTAACTGCTTTTGTCATTTTTTAAATTTTTATTGAGATTAAGTGATTGCATAAATTTCACAAATTTCACAGTATTGTGGGATAGTGATATTTAAAGTCACAAACACATTTTAACCTTCACAAGGCAAATTGTCATTAACATGGCCTATAATGTTTGTGAATTCTATGCAGCTCCTCTTTTAAAAATTATTGTTATCATAGAGGTACAGAGGAATTACAATTACATGAATCAGGTAATGAGTACATTTCCTTTACTCCCAGTTCCTCCCATCTCCACCCACCACTTTCACCAGTGTCCAGTAAGTTCCACTGCTGCACTTTTTCACCCTTTTCCCTCAAGTTCTGTACCCTCCCCCTCAACCCTCCTAAAGATATACACCTGAATACAGGAAGATAAAATAACAAAAAATAAAAATATTAAAAAAGGTCTCTTGTTTCCATATTTTGGAGTTCATTTCCAGATATATATATATGTATATATATACACATATACACACATACATATATATAATTTTATCAGCATCCTTTTTTTTTTTTTTTGATTGTGGGGCTTGAACTCTGGGCCTGGGCACTGTCCCTCAGCTCTTCAGCTCAAGGCGAGAGCTCTACCGCTTGAGCCATGGCACCACTTCCAGCTTTTTCTGTGTATGTCGTACTGAGGAATCAAACCCAGGGCTTCATGCATGCTAGGTAAGCACTCTACCACTAAGCCATGTTCCCAGACCTTGTTTTTTTGGAGACAGGATCTCACTAAGGGGCCATCTGAGTCAAACTCTGGTTCCTGCCACAGCATCTCCAGTGCTGGTATTATGTACGTGTGCCTTATACCTAGCTTCTTTTCAACTTTCATACCATTAGGAGTTGTTTTTTTTTCCTCCAAATTGAATGTGTGTGTGTGTGTGTGTGCGTGCGTGTGTGCGCACACCAGTGCTGAAGCTTGAACTCAGGGCTAAGGTTATGTCCCTTAGATTTTTCATTCAAGGCTGGTACTACTACTTGAGCCACAGCTCCACTTCTGGCTTTTTGGTGTTTAATTGGAGGGAAGAGTCTTGCAGATTTTCCTGCCTTGGTTTTGAACCCCTATCCTCAGATCTTAGCTCCTACGTAGCTAGGATTACAATCAGGAACAGAGTGAGGTGGTTGGGCTCCTGTCTGTGCTAGCTCTGAGTAGTGTTGGCAACATTTTCCTAACACCCCCTTTTCCCTCTCACTGCCCTCTCCCCCCAGCAAATGACAGGTGAGATGAAAAGCCAGTATGTCATTCAAAAGAGGGCTTCTATGAAAACAACTTTAAAACAGTTTGTTGACTGAGCTGCTGCTACCTGGCACTGAGGACCGTGTGAGCACAAGACATTGTTTTTCCATGAGTTTCAAATAGTCCTCTTACAAAAAGGCTTAATAAGAAAATTGCTCTTGGGCTGGGAAGGTGGCTCAGTGGTAGAGTGCTTGCCTTGCACGCATGAGACCCTGGGTTCGATTCCTCAGCACCACATAAGCAGAAAAAGTCAGAAGTGGCACTGTGACTCAAGTAGTAGAGCACTAGCCTTGAGCTGAGGGACAGCGCCCAGGCCCAGAGTTCAGGCCCCACAACCAACAAAAGAAAGAAAAAAAAAGTGCTCTGTCTACATGCTATAGGCCAGTTTTTGTTTTTCAGAGAGCTCAAGTCTTGTGTCATGTCCTGATGTCTGAGGCCACCACATGAACCCTCCCTGTAAAGACCTCACATCTTCACCTGGGATTGTTCCCATGTCAGGGGGTCCTATGGGAGGCAGTTTAGTGATGGAAAGTCCACTCTGGTAGGGTCTGCAAAAGTACACAAGCTTCTCCCACCCTGGAGAGGGATTGGGGTTTGGACTGGAAGAGGTTGAGCAAGTAGCCATCAGCCCAAGACACTCGGTGGTGGATAAGGCAAGCACTGGAAAGGGTCAGACTATAGTTGCTGAGCTACCCCTCTTTATTTCTCTCTCATAGTGTCTACTTATGGGTTGTATCCCTTCATGATTTTTTTTTTTTTTTTGGTCCGGTTGTGGGGCCTGAAATATGGGCCTGGGCGCTGTCCCTCAGCTCTTCAGCTCAAGACAAGTGCTCTACCACTTGAGCCACAGCACCACCTCAGGCTTTTTTCTTTTTGCTTATGTGGTGCTGAGGAATCGAACCCAGAGCCTCAGGCATGCAAGGCAAGCGCTCTACCACTGAGCCACCTTCCCAGCCCTCCCTTCATGATTTGTAGACAAACCAGGACCCTTTGGTGGCCTATCCAGACTTCTGTGTAGACAGGAGCCGAGCTGTCAGTTGAATTTGTATGCTAGAACTGTCATGTACACACATGTAAACAGACATAAATCCTTGTATGTGCCAACAAAGTAGCTGCAGCTACACACTCCTTTCTGGGTGGGGTATAGTCTGAGGTCCTTTCCTTTTCTTAGGAAAGTTTTAGAAACTAGTTCTAATGGGCAGTATTGTTTCTGTGACTAAGCCACTGGTCAGATAACAGAGCTAGATGCATTGCAGCTGTCTCTTGTGGAAGGAAAGAGTCTGGGAGAGCAGATTGTCAAAGGTAGTGGATGTTGCCAGAAACACTGTGCTGCTTGCAGGGGCTACACTGCCTAAACAGGCCAGAGGTGTGGGGCAGGGAGAATAGGCCATTGTGTGCCCAGAGCACAGACGAGCTTTCAGAGTGTGAACCAGTTCATTGTGCAGGTCTTGGAAAGATGGCTTGGGAAGGACTTTAAGCCTTGTGGAAATGCGGGCTGAGCAGAAGCACATTCCTCCTAATTCCTTTTTGAAACTCACTGAAATGAACAAAAAGAATGAAAAATGGGGAACAAAAGCTCATCCAGAATTTGAGAGCAACCACAACCCAAGAACGGATGGTTGACAGATAGGAAAGAGAGGCTGCTGTCAGTTCTAGTTTATAAGGCCTGGCTCTCGTAGAGCCATGCTTGGAAGACTGTAGTCTCACTGGCTCACACCTATAATCCTAGTTGCTCAGGAGCCTAAGGCCTCCTGAAGATGTAGATTTGAAGGTAACCTGGGCTTTAGAAAAGTCTTTAGAGACCTCATTTATAGTTAACCCACAAAATGTACTGTTGGATGTTGGTGGCTCGCACCTGTAATCCTAACTACTCAGGAGGTTGAGATCTGAGGATTGTGACTCAAAGGCAGTCTGCTAGATTCCAGCTCCAAAAACAAGCAAAAAAGGGCTAGAGATTGACTCAAGTGATAGCAGTTCAGCCCAGCAGGCTTGAGGATCTAGTTCTTACGAAATAAATGAAACTAAATTAAAAACCAAAAACAGTATCTAGAAAGTTGGCAGTTATTGGGTAATGTATTTTTATATAAGCTATGATTTGAAGAAGACGCCAAAAGAAAAACTAGAAAGCTTTTGAATGGAGTTAAATGAAAATAACAGTACTTTGAGATTGGGCAATGTGTCATGGAAGCTGTCTCTTGGGAAATTTCAACAGGAAACGCATTAACTAGATTGAAAAACTGCATGTGCACGCACACATGCATGCACAAGCACATGTATACCAGTATTGGGGCTTGAACTCAGGGCCTCACACTCTGACTTGGATTTTTTGCCCAAGGCTGGCACTACACCACTTAAACCACAACTCCACTTACAGGTTTTATATGCTTAATTGGAAATAGAGTCTGAGGATTTTTCTGCCTGAGCTAGTTTTAAACCTTGATCCACAGATCTCATCTTCTTGAGTAGCTAGGATTTCAGGTGTGAGATGCTTGCCTGGTTCCTAAACTGCTTTTTGTTTAAAGGTGCAAGTCACTAAAACCTACTTCCATCTTAAACTAGAAAAAAAAGGAGATAATAAAGACCGTGGTGAGAATTGGCGGAAAATTTAATTTAAAAAGCTTTGAAAGCCAGGCACTGGTGGCTCAAGCCTATAAT
Organism: Dipodomys ordii; assembly: GCF_000151885.1. Taxonomy (NCBI): domain Eukaryota; kingdom Metazoa; phylum Chordata; class Mammalia; order Rodentia; family Heteromyidae; genus Dipodomys; species Dipodomys ordii. The sequence goes on along the minus strand of NW_012267395.1, from coordinate 1,107,137 downwards.
CCTAGTTACTCAGGCAGCTGAGATCTGAGGATCACAGTTTGAAGCTAGGCAGGAAAGTCTGTGAGATTCTTATCTCCAATAAACCACCAGAAAACAGGAAGTGGCACTGTGGCTCAACCTGGCTGAGCACTCGTCTTGAGTGAAATTGCTCAGGGATAGCACTTGGACCAAAAAAACAAAACAAAATTGATGAGGAACGTGAAAAAATGTGAATTCCCAATATTAGGAATAAGGGACATGGGATAGCTGCAGTGTTGATTGTCAACTGATAGCAAAGAAAAGGTGCTTATGCTAGTAAGCTTGGTAAGTAACATGAAACACCGAAGTTCTTTGTAAGACATGAATCACTAGGGCTCACTTGAAGAAATGTTTAAACCTGCTTATCTCTAGTCTTATTAAATAAATTCAGTTTTTAGTTAAGAGCTTTTTTTTTGTCGGTCATGGAGCTTGAACTCTGGTCCTGGGCGCTGTCCCTCAGCTCTTCAGCTCAAGGCACTCTACCACTTGAGCCACAGCGCCACTTCCGGCTTTTTTCTTCTTGCTTATGTGGTGCTGAGGAATCGAACCCAGGGCCTTGAGCATGCAAGGCAAGCGCTCTACCACTGAGCCACCTTCCCAGCCCCTGTTGTATTCTACAAACATTTTTACAATTTTACTTTATTGTTATTATAGAGGTGAGTACAGAGAGGTTACATTCAACTGTTTCCTCACATTCCCTCCCTCCCTCCCATCTCCACCCACGAGTTGTGTATGTCTAGTGTGCTCTACTGCGACACTTTTTCACCCTTTTCCCTCAGATTTTGTGCCCTCCCTTGCCTTCCCACAGATAAGCACATGAATACACTGTATATAAGGTAAAGAATAAAGAATCACCAGAAAAAGAAAAAAATTACAGTCTTTTGTTTCTATATCTTAGTTCATTTTAGTATGTGTTTTACTTTATATAAAGTAATACATACTTCAGGCATTGTACCTTTGTGATTCTTTCCTGAGACTACCCTCTTTTGGTATCACTGTATGTGAATATCTGGAAGCCTGTGTAATTTGTCATATCCCAGTGAATTTCAGATCTAACTTCTGCATATCAGAGAGAACATGTGCTGTTTGTGTCTCTGATCTTGGCTCACTTTACTTAACATGATTTGTTCTACCCATTTCCCTGCAAATTATATTATTTTATTCTTTCTAACAGCTGTGTCAAATTCCATTGTATATAGGTACCACAGTTTTTGGATCCACTCATTCTGAGCTGTTTCCATATCTTGGCTATTGTGAATAATGTGGCATTGAATATGGATGTGCAGGTGTCCTGATCATATTCTGTCTACCAAACATTTAAGGCAAAAAGTGCTGGGCTGGGAAGTTGGCTCAGTGATGGAGTGCTTGCTTGCCTTGCGTGCATGAGGCCTTGGGTTTGATTCCTCAACATCACATAAGCAGAAAAAAGCTGGAAGTGGTACTGTGGCTCAAGTGATAGAGCGCTAGCGTTGAGCTGAAGAGCTCAGGGACAGCGCCCAGGCCCAGAGTTCAGCCCCCATGACTGGACCCCCCCCAAAAATAAAAATGCTTTGAAGTACAGGAGTACAATTTTCTAAATGTGAGATCTGAACACTAAAAGTACCAAAAAAATAACAACTACTACTGGAAGAAAGCAGCCCTAACATCTGGGGAGATATGAGCTGATAAGTCTTGGTGATCAGCTGTTGGTATTCTTCATCTGCCCAAAGGTTCACCCGGGCTACTCAGGGTCCCCAAAGACAGCCATAGAGCCTAGAAACTAATTCTGAAATTCATAAGGAAATGCAAAGATGCTAAATGTAATCAAATCAAGCAAATGAAGATGAGTTTGAGGGATAACACTGCCTTAGACACAGGACACATAGGGTCACTACGTTGTCCTGGCTAGAGACAACTATCTGAGGTAATGCTGGGTCAGGTCTAAAACGGTAAGCGGGATCTGGGCTGCCCCTGTGTTCTTTGCTCTTGCCAGCTTGAAAGGCTGACTAGAGAGGCATAAATAAGTACGAATGGTGATTTGTCTTACTTTTAGGCTGTGCTAGGTAACTTGTAAGTTTTTCAGAATTCCATTAAAATTTTTGGACTTCTTTTTCTTGTAACATTTGAAGACAAAATGGAAGGTAATCTGTCTTTCTCTTGAACAAACAAGAAGTTAGGAACATTTGAATTCTTGTTCAAAAACAGTGTTCTTAGCCCTTTGCATTTGTGTAAATAGTTATTGGGATATTTAAGTGGCAGCAAGGAGAAGCTTGAAACATTTCTCCCAGGAGGCATTCTGTGCTTTCTGGGAGGTAAAAGAACTGGGTGGGGCTGGGAAGTTGGCTCCCTGGTAGAGGGCTTGCCTTGTATGCATGAGGCCCTGGGTTCGATTCCTCAGCACCACATACGCAGAAAAAGCCGGAAGTGGTGCTATGGCTCAAGTGGTAGAGCGCTAGCCTTGAGCTGAAGAGCTGACAGACAACACCCAGGTCCAGAATTCAGGCCTCACAATAGACAGAAGAAAAGAATTGGGTGGACTTGGGTTAGATTTGTGACTGGCCTCAGTACCTTCTTGTCTTGCTCTCCATGGTTGCCTATGCCCTCACCTAGTACTTTGAACCTCTTCAAATTTCCTGTTAGTATCCATGGGATGTCTTCCTACTTGGGAGGACAAAGTCCTGATGCCTGCCAGGGATGGGCTGAGCAGGGAGGAGGCCATGGGAGGGAAAGCCTGTGTATGCAGCCCTGTATAAGTAGCACTCTGCTGCAGACAGTGGGCCATTCCCCTTACTGGCTGATCAGGAATCCACTGGTTCTGATACTTGACAACTGCAGCTACTGTTACCTGATTTTGAACTTTATATGAAGGGGAACCGCGTGGTATATGTACAGTTGTGTCTGCCTTGTTCTCATCCTCAAGTTTGGAAAGCATAGCTATTACTGATGCTTGCTTCTCAATAGATGTGACATGCTTCTAGTAATGTCATGATGGTTTCTAAGAGCTCAGGGAGCTGCTTCATGAGAATATCCTGGGTTTGCATTGTGTGTGTTTGGTGTTAGCAGCATTTGATAGTACAAGTATCACATTACACTGTTGTTGCTGAGTGTCTCCTTGATGAGGAGTGAAGCTGAGTGCATCTCTAGGATTGTCTGTTTTCTGCCCTTCTCATTTATTTGTAGAGATTTTTTTTTATGTTATAAGTGTGGCTCTTTGTCAGGTTGAACACACCGTGCTTTGTGCATATTTCATGTATAGTTCCCAGTGTATGTTTGCCAGTTTTTTTTCTTTGAGACAGGGTCTCCCTGTGTAGCCAGGCAGGTTTCAAATTTATGACCCTCTTACCTCCCAGGTGCTGGGATTACAAATATTCACAATGCCCAAGTGCCATTATCACTGCTTTTTTTTTTTTTCCTGTTATCACTTTTTTTTGGGGGGGGGTGGTCATGGGGCCTGAACTCTGGGCCTGGGTGCTGTCCCTCAGCTCTTCAGCTCAAGGCTAGCGCTCTACCACTTAGCCACAGCACCACTTCCAGCTTTTCTGCTTATGTGGTGCTAAGGAATTGAACCCAGGGCCTTATGCATGCCAGGCAAGCGCTCTACCACTGAGCCACCTTCCCAGCCCCCTGTTATTACTCTGTTTCTGTTTGCATGTGTGTGTGTGTGAGTGAGAGAGAGAGAGAGAGAGAGCTGAGAAGAGAAAGAAGAGAAGGAGATCAGGCCCTAAGTGCTATCCCTGAGCTTTTTTGTGTGTGTGCCAGTCCTGGGGCCTGAACTCAGGGACATCACTTAGCCTAGGTAGCTAAGATTATAGGCATGAGCCATTAGCACCTGACTTTGTGTGTGGGGATGTATGAGTGTGTTTTAAATTTAAAAAAAAAAAAAAAACAACTGTCTTGTAGCTGGGCACTGTTGGCTCACGCCTGTAATCCTAAGATCTGAGGATTGTGGTTCAAAGCCAGCCTGGGCAGGAAAAGCCGTGAAACTCATATCTCTAATAAACCACCAAAAAACCAGAAATAGCGCTATGGCTCAAGTGGTAAAGTGCTCTCCTTGAACTGAAGAGCTCAGGGACAGTGCCCAGGCCCAGAGTTAAAGCTCCACAACTGACCAAAAAAAGAAAACAAAAACTTTTGTGAGCTGGGAAGGTGGCTCAGTGATAGAATGCTTGCCTTGTATGAGGCCCTGGGTTCGATTCCTCTGTACCACATAAGAAAAAAAAAAGTGGAGGTATGACTCAATGGTAGAACATTAGCTTTCAGCTAATGAGACAGTTCCCAGGCCCTGAGTTCAAACCTCAGGACTGGCACACACATGCATGTATATGCGCATATACACACACACCTCAAACTGTCTTGTATTGTTTTTAACATTCAGAACTACAATTTAGGGCTGGGAAGGTGGCTCAGTGGTAGAGCGTTTGTCTTGCATGCATGAGGCCCTGGATTCAATTGTTCAACACCACATAAGCAGAAAAAGCCAAAAGTGGCACTGTGGCTCAAGTGGTAGAGCACTAGCCTTGAGCTGAAGAGCTGAGGGACAGTGCCGAGGCCCAGAGTTCAGGCCCTAGGACTGGCAAAAAAACAAAACAAAACTATAATTTATTGAAAATTAGTTTTGTGTCATATGAACATAGGCCCAAGGTTTAGTTCGCACATGTATATGTGGCAGGTGTAGCACATCTGTGAAAGGCTGTCCCTTATCACAGGTCAAGAGATGTACATGTGCCTGGCATGTTCCTGGGTGTTCGTTGTATGTCCACATAGTGACTACTAGGCATGTACAATGTCCTGAGTTGAAGGCCTAAGTGTAAATACCATGTGCAAATGAGGGTGATCTGGCCCAGGTGGCCCTGTGCACCCCTAACTCTGCAGTTTCTAACATCTATATGTATTTGCCTGGCCTACATGAAATACAGCACAGCTGACCACCAAGTTGTCCTACTGCTCAGAAATGACAGGCCAGAGCAGCAGCAATCCTGGGAGGAGGGCTTCCTACTCAGGTCAGCTGCTGAGTGATAAAGATGGGTGAAGTTGTTGCTGAAATCATACCAGTTTCCAAGTCAGCTGCTTTTCCTTTTTATTTTCTCCAAAACATATTTTACTTTATTTTTTTTATTATTGTGAAAATACTGTACAGAGGGGTTACAATTACATGGGCAAGAGAATGAGTCCATTTCTTTTTTTCTCTTTTTTTTTTTTTGGGTCCGGTCGTGGGGCCTGAACTCTGGGCCTGGGCGCTGTCCCTCAGCTCTTCAGCTCAAGGCTAGCGCTCTACCACTTGAGCCACAGCGCCACTTCCGGCTTTTTTTTTCTTTTTGCTTATGTGGTGCTGAGGAATTGAACCCAGGGCCTCATGCATGCAAGGCAAGCACTCAACCACTGAGCCACCTTCCCAGCCCGAGTCCATTTCTTATCAAGCATTGTAGCCTCCTCCTTTGTTTCCCCTTCCCATCCTGCTTTTCCTTTTTCTAGTGCAGCCCTTTCCTGAAGTCTGATGCTGGAGGAGGCATCCTCAGAATCCTCTGAAGTCAGTTTACGTTGGTGCACTTGAAGCAAATGGCAATGTCCCAGACACAGGACTACGAATGCAGGAGCCACCATATCGATGGGCAGGACCCCAGGATTCCAGGGTCCAGCACCAGGTAAGGGAGTACTGTCCACTCCTGGTAAGGTGTCTAGGCCTTGGGAATAGAAGGGAAGGGTTCTTCTCAAAGAAGACATCATGGATTAGGGTTCTCCCAGCCCCACACTGCAACTACCACCCACATGGACCTTCTCGCAGGGCCTTACCAGTGGTTGGGCCTCTTCTGCAATTTCCACATACCCAAGGCAGTTCCTCACCACAGGGATGTCTGCCAGAGGCCAGCATGTCCATGGTCCTTTGAGGACCTTGAGGCTGGGGCTCCTGTGCTGGACCATATACTTTGACCTCTCTGTGTATTCCATCCATGTGGATGATGGAAGCCACAGCTCCTTATTTTTATTTTCCTAATTTTGAACTCTCTCTGGACATAATTCCATGTTTACAGAAAAGCTGCCAAAATAAGAATGTGCTAAGTGCCGGGCGCCTGTGGCTCACTTCTGTAATCCTAGCTACTCAGGAGGCTGAAATTTGAGGATCCCGCTTCAAAGCCAGCCCAGGCAGGGAAGTCCCTGAGACTTTTTTTTTTTTTGGGTCCGGTCATGGGGCCTGAACTCTGGGCCTGGGCACTACCCCTCAGCCCTTCAGCTCGTCCAGCCTCTTTTTTTTTCTGCTTATGTGGTGCTGAGAAATCGAACCCAGGGCCTCAAGCATGCAAGGCAAGCGCTCTACCACTGAGCCAACTTCCCAGTCCCTGTTTTACTTTTTGTTTTTATTTTTTTGCCAGTCCTGGGGCTTGAACTCAGGGCCTGGGCACTGTCCTTGAGCTTCATTTGCTCAAGGCTAGCACTCTACCACTTGAGCCACAGCGCCACTTCTAGCTTTTTCTGTTTATGTGGTACTGAGAGCTCCATGCATACTAGGCAAGCACTCTACCACTAAGCCACATTCCAGCACATGCACTGTTTATAAAAAAATAATGTCCCATTTATGCCTTCTATTTTTCCCAACCACAAAAATAATCCTGTGGGGGAGGAAGTATATATATACATACATACATACACATATTCCTAGCTACTCAGGAGGCAGAGATTTGAGAATTTTGGTTCAAAACCAACCCAGGCAGGAAACACCACAAGACTTCTATCTGCAATGAGCTACCAAAAAAAGCCAGAAGTAGAGCTATGGCTCAAGTGTTAAAGCACTAGTCTTGAGACAGAAAAGCTCAGGGACAGCACCCAGGCCCAGAGTTCAACCCTATGACTGTTACCAAAAGAAAAAATAATACAAGTAATCTTATGAGCAAGTTGGAAAATACAGTAAAAATTACTACACATGCACACACACACACACACACACTCACACTCACACATACACACACACACCAACCCTACTGGCCCAGCACAGAACTCACAACAGGACCCCCACTGGAAGTCGCAAGAGTGAAATCGCAGCACTGGGCCAGCATGCAGGAATGGTGGTTTGAACTTCTTAGCCTCTGCCCTTGACGTTAGCATCCATTGATGACCCTCCACTTAGTGGGCAGCACATACCTGCAGATTAAAGCGTCTCCTCACAAATGCCAACTGCAGAAGTTGGTGGTGTTCTAATGGGGAGATCTGGTAGTAGTCCCTTGACCAGGTAGTCCAACTGACTGTCCCTGTGACCTTTTACCTGCCCACTGTCCCTGTGACCTTTCACCTGCCCCATTTGCCAGTTCTGCCAAGCTACGTTGTTCTTCACAGAGTTGAGGGAAGCAGGTCTGAGCCTGGGTAAACCTAGGCATCTGTGGGAGGAGGCAAGGGAGAGTTCTGGCAAAAGGGTTCGTTGAAGAAATCATTGCCCCATCAGATGACTTTCCACGAGTGAAGAGTGAAATGGGCCCTTGTGAAATGGAGGACAGGACAGTTACACTCAGTGATCAGTCCTGCTTCCTGACTAGCCCCTGTCTGTTACAACTAAGAGGTTACTTCTCGGGTCACGTCCCATGTCGTCTCCTCCTCTTTTTCCTCCTTACCCTCCCTCTCTTTCCTCTCCTCCTCTTCTCCTCTTTCCTCTTCTCTTTCCTCTTCTCTTTCCTCTTCTGTTTTCCTCTTGTGCTTCCATTCAGGTTTAATTCACTGCTTCTCTGTCTGGCTTTGGGACAAGTTGCTCACAGCCTCCTGCTACACAGGGCTCCCAGTCCCACCAACATTCCCCAACACAGTCCCTTCTTCTTGGAGTACCCTGGCAGGACCAGAGACACTGAAGCCTACAGGGATGCTGCCTGATACCGTAACAGTGGTGCCCTATCACAGCACAGCCTGAGCTGGCCACTGGTGGTTCACACCTGTAGTCCTAGCTACTCAGGAGGCTAAGATCTGAGGATGGCAGTTTGAAGCCAACCTGGGAAGGAAAGTCCACGAGATCCTTATCTCCAATTAATCACCAAAAAGTTGAAAGTGAAGCTATAGCTTAAGTGGTAGAGTGCCAGCCTTGAACAAAAAAGCTAAGGAACAGTGCCAAGTCCTTGAGTTCAAACCTTGGTACTAGCACAAAAAGAAAGGAAGGTAGGAAGGGAAAGAAAGAAAAGAACAAATAGGAAAGGAAAGAGAAAAAGATGAGGAACCATGGGTTCATCAGAGCATTTGTTTTCAAAGCAACCTTGTCCAGGGCCACTTTAGCTTGGTAAAAGCCAGGGATGGCTTTTACTGTCCTGGCAGAACTGTGGGAGTATCACTACCAAGCCAGCTCCCGCCTCCTCTTCCTTTTCTCTCCTAAGCTCTTACCCTGGCAACAAATGAAACCAGCCCAGTGATAGACCAGGCCCATGGAAGAATGATGCACAGCGCAGCAGGATGGGGGCAGAGTCCACACCGAGGGCACTGTGCACCTTTAAAGGGTTTCTTTTCTGGAATGTATATTCTTAAAAAATGTTACCCCAGGCTGGGAAGGTGGCTCAGTGGTAGAGTGCTTGCCTAGCATGCATGAAGCCCTGGGTTCAATTCCTCAGCACCAGATAAAGAGAAAAGACCAGAAGGGGCACTGTGGCTCGAATGGTAGAGCACTAGCCTTGAGCAAAAAGAAGCTCAAGGACAGTGCCCAGACCCTGAGTTCAAACCCTGGGACTGGCACACATCAAAAAAAGTTAACCTGATATCATACATACCTTTGTTAAAATGGTCTTGTGGGACATGTGTTAATTAATTAATTTATTTGTTATTTATTTATTTTTGTCAGTTGTGGGGCTTGAACTCGGCCTGGGTGCTGTCCCTCAGCTCTTCAGCTCAAGGTAAGCGCTCTACCACTTGAGCCACAGCACCACTTCCAGTTTTCTGGTGATTTATTGGAGATAAGAGTCTCACGGATTTTCCTACCCAGGCTGGCTTTGAACTGTGATCCTCAGATCTCAGCCTCCTGAGTAGCTAGGATTACAGGCGTGAGCCACCAGCACCCAGCTTACATTGCTTTTAACTAAAAAAATGTTACAAAGCTGTAGGAAGGGTTGGATGCATGGCTCAGTTGGTAGAGCGCTAACCAAAAAACCAAAGCATCGGGTACCAAGTTCAAGTCCCAGCTTCAGACCTTAAAAAAAAAAAGCTAGACGAGGAGACTTAGGGATCCTTGAGGCTGAGTCAGGTGTCCCGTTGTACTCAAGGTACTAGGAGCCAGAAGCCCCAGTCCCTGCAATACAAAGACTTGGTGCTCTTGCTAGGGTGGCTGCAGCCTGGGATGGGTAGATGCCAGTGTGAAGGGAGGGCAGGGTCCTGGCTGACTGACACTTGTGTCCCCACAGGCTGGAGTGGGTAGAGATCATCGAGCCACGCACCCGCGAGCGCATGTATGCCAATCTGGTCACTGGTGAGTGTGTGTGGGACCCACCCGCCGGCGTGCGCATCAAACGCACCAGCGAGGACCAGTGGTGGGAGCTCTTTGACCCCAACACATCACGCTTCTACTACTACAGCGCTGCTTCGCAGCGCACTGTATGGCACCGCCCACAGAACTGCGACATCATCCCGCTAGCCAAGCTGCAGACACTGAAGCAGAGCACCGAGTCCCCGCGCGTCTCTGCGGACAGCAGCCCTGGGCGAGGCAGCCGCGATGGCAGCACAGGGTCCTCACTGGAGCCAGAGCCTGACGCTGCCGCTGAGAGGGCGCAGGAGCCTCAGGCCAGGGCCGGTCGGCCAGCCACCCTGGGGACCGCAAAGGAAGAGAGCAGCAGGTGAGGAGGCTGGGCCAGTGAAAATAGGCAGGACTAGGCAGAGCAGGGCAGGATGGATGGGTGGGCCTGAATGTGAGTGCAAGCAGTGCTCTCTGCCACTTAGTTTCTTAGTAAGGACTGTGTCCAGTAATCAAGATGATTTTCAGATCTTTATGCTAGAATGTCCTTTTGCTGCTGGATGGCCTCAAGTCAGTAACCCTGCTAGTTCCCAGGCCACCCAACTGACTTCCATTTCCCCTAGTTCACATTGTGATTAACCACTGTTTAAGGTTAGGAGCTAATTAGTTGGTCAGAACCTGTAAAGTGAAGGAAGGCCAGGGAGAAAAATACTCTGGCAGTTCTGCCTTTCCTGGGCTTAGCCAGGGATCCATGAGGACCCTGACTATACGGGGACCACCTGTGCTTAAACCCTACTGATTGTCCTGGGTCCCCCAACAGAGAAATGCTGCTGTCAGTCTTGTTACATAGGTGAAGGCAGTGAGGTTTGGAAAGATGACCTTGTCCACGTGGTCAGGAAGGTCAGATGGACGGGCTGTGATGAGAGTCCTTGGCCAGCCATACCCCAGTGTCAGGAGGTTTTTTTCTGCACAGTGGTTGGTGTTGTACACTTATGGAACCAAGACTGTAATGTGTACCTTGCCTGGAAACACCTTCAGCTGTCTTTCTGTGACATTAGTACCAACATCTTGCTGTTTTATCCATGATTATCACCATGAGGATGCTGTGGCTGAGCGCCTGTGTGGAGAACAAGGGGGAGGAATCAGAATAAGTGCTGATGCAGCTCAGACATAGGGAGATGGGCGTGGAGCCCAGGAAGGTGGTTGATGCAGCCCTGAGCCACATGTGAGCTGCATGAGGGGCTTCCAAGAGAAGAGTTCTCCCCTCTTAGGGGCAGCAGGGCACCCTGGCCATGGGTGAGGTAGGTTAGATTGTATCTGATTCACACCTTGAGGCTCATTTATTCCTGCTGAGAGTAACGGAGTAGGAGCCCAGAATGGAAGCGGGCCTGTGGGGCAACCACCACAAAGGTGAACATAGTTGTCTATGCAGTGCCATAGGGCTGGACAGATGGGGCTCCATTTGGAATATAGACAGCTAGCTGGGTACGCGTGAGGAGTGAGGTCGATACGGATGTGGACATAACGTGAAGTGACCTTTGGTAATTGTCAGCAGAGAGTAGGGCTTCTGTTCATGGGAATTGGGGAGCCCCTGCCCTCAGAAATGAGAAGTGGGGGCTGGGAAGGTGGCTCAGTGGTAGAGCACTTGCCTTGCATGCTCGAGGCCCTGGATTCGGTTCCTTAGCACCACATAAGCAAAAAGAAAAAAGCCGGAAGTGGCGCTGTGGCTCAAGTGGTAGAGCACTAGCCTTGAGCTGAAGAGC
>NW_012267395.1:1083392-1095924 GCF_000151885.1 Dipodomys ordii | reverse complement strand
AGAAAAAAGCCGGAAGTGGCGCTGTGGCTCAAGTGGTAGAGCACTAGCCTTGAGCTGAAGAGCTGAGGGACAGCGCCCAGGCCCAGAGTTCAGGCTCTACAACCGGACCCAAAAAAAAAAAAAAAAGAAATGAGAAGTGGTCAGAGTGCAGTAAGGATGCCATTGCTTGAGGAGGAGGCAGGGAGGGGGTGAAAAGGGGCATGTCTGTGCATGGACAGAAGCCTTGACGAAGCTAGAGTCTCCTGAGGTCTCCTGAGATCACAGACATGTTGTGAACCAGCCATTCCAGTGTATGAGTCCCAGCCCTGCATCAGGCCTGGCCTCATCACGCAGGGAGCAGACCCCCAGCTGCAGAGCGCAGTGCTCCGGGGACTCAGATAAGTATGGTTCTGGATGGCAGCAAGACTAGTAGATCCCACAATGTGGTCAGAAGGACGGTACGTACAACGATCAATACCTGGTCTATCTTGAGCTAATAACAGGTCAGGTACATTCTTGGTGCTAATGGTCCAGAGTCCAAGCATAAAGTGCCCCTATGTGGTGACAAGGTTGTCTCTCTGTAGTTTGCTGAGAAACTGTCAAGAAAACTAACCAGGGCAATTGTAATGATCACAAGTCAAGATGAGCCAGGCAGAGCTGGGAAGGGGGCTCAGTGGTAGAGCGCTTGCCTTGCATGTGTGAGGCCGTGGGTTCCATTCCTCAGCACCACATAAGCAGAAAAAGCCAGAAGTGGCACTGTAGCCTTGAGCTGAAGATCTGAGGGACAGCACCCAGGCCCAGAGTTCAGGCCCCACGACAGACAAAAAAAAAAAAAAAAGATGAGCCGGGCTCCAGTGGCTCCCATCTCAGGAGGCTGAGACATGGAAGATCACAGTTTGAAGCCAGTCTGGGAAGAAAAGTCTGTGAGACTCCATCTCCAATTAACCAGCAAAATACTGGACTGAGAATGGCTCAAGTGGTAGAGCCCTAGTGGTGAGCAAGAAAACTGAGGGAGAATACAGGCCCTGAGTCTGATTTCAAGCTTCCATACTGGCACAAAACAAAACAACAATGAAAAGGTAGTTGTGGAGGGCGAAGGAAAGGCATGCGCTGAGGCAGATGGGCAGTAGATACGGTGATCCAGGCAGGTTCTGTTCACAGCTCAAGGACTTGAGTCCCAGAGCAGACAAGAGCAAGGAGAGAGGCAAAGGCAGACCCAAGGGGAGGTAGGTTTCCCTCATACCAGAGTACAGGGCTCCTTCCAGGCAGAGGCCAGGTCAGAGGCTTGTTTCTGGAGCTGGGAAAGTGCGATGTACACACAAATGCACACCTGAACTGTGGTAGGGTGCGTGGGCTGCTGGGCTCTGAGGCTTGGGAAGTGGCAATGAGTGTGGGAATTATTAAAAGAGATGAGAGAAGCAGCGGCCACAGACTACAGCACCATAGGCAGATCGAGAGAGCAGCAGACTCAGGAGGAGGCCAGGGCTGGAGCCTGCTGTCCAGCTGGGGAGAGGATGAGCCATATTAGTGAGAGGCAGCCACCACACAGGGAGCATGGGCATCCTGCTTGGGAAGACAAAGAGACAGAGAACAAGAGAACTAGAGTGCTACCAGGGCTGCATTCTGCATTCTTTCTACCAAGTGTCTTTCTCTGCTAATGTTAAGAATTTTCTTTCTGGGGCTGGGAAGGTGGCTCAGTGGTAGAGCGCTTGCCTTGCATGCTTGAGGCCCTGGGTTCCATTTCTCAACACCACATAAGCAAAAAGAAAAAAGCCGGAAGTGGCGCTGTGGCTCAAGTGGTAGAGCGCTAGCCTTGAGCTGAAGAGCTGAGGGACAGCGCCCAGGCCCAGAGTTCAGGCCCCACGACCGGACCCCCCCCCAAAAAAAAAAAGAATTTCCTTTCTGATCCTGATCAAAGAGGCTCTGATCAGAAAATGATGTTGGACTTTTACAACAGGTATCATGAAGGAGTGCTGAAATTGCAGGCTTGAATGACCATTCCTTGTTCCCTCTACAGTATTTGTTATGTCCTTCTCCTTCCAGACTCTACCCTGTTTCTCTCATGTTTTACTTCTACATGTTGTAAAAGTGTCAGGAGATTACTCTTGATTTTGCTTTTTTTTTTTTTGTCAGTCATAGCTTGAACTCAGAGCCTGGACCCTAGCTCTGATTTTTTTTGCTCAAGGCTAGCACTCTACCACTTTGAGCCAAAATACCACTTCCAGTTATTTAGTGGTGAATTAGAGATAAGAGTCTCAGGAACTTTCCTGCCCGGGCTGACTTTGAACCCTGATCCTCAGATCTCAACCTCCAGAGTAGCTAGGATTACAGGCGTGAGCCACCGACACCCACCTCCAGCTCCAGCTCCTGGTCATGTTTATGCTTTAAACAATAATCTTCTGAGATTTCAGTACTAATAGTTGTTCATTAGCTTACATGGCTCCTTTTGTAGTATTCCCCTTGTGTAGATCTAGTATTCCCATCAAATGCTGTTACATATTTTAGATTGTTTTTGTTTTATTGTCTTTTGGATTTTTTGGTGCCAATCCTGGGGCTTGAACACATGCCTGGGCACTCTCCTAGACCTTTTTTTGCTCAAGGCTAGCACTCTATCACTTGAACCACAGCTCTACCTGGGGCTTTTTGGTGGCTAATTGGAGATAGGAGGAGTCTCATGGACTTTCCCACCCAGGCTGCTGATCCTGAAATCTCAGCTTCTTGAGTAGCTAGTATTACAGGTGTGAGCTACCAGCACCTGGCCATGTTGAAATGTTTTTGTATAACATTCCTTGAAATGTAAGCCTGCTGTTAATGATTTATTTCAGCTTCTGTGTTTTTGAAAAAAAAGTTTTAATTTTCTTTATTTTTTGGTGGTACAGGTTTTTGAACTCAGAGACTTGCAGTTTGCTCACCTGGAACTTTCCCACTTGCACTATGCCTCTAGCTCCATTTTTTTTTTTTTTGGCCGTTGGGCTTGAACTCTGGGCCTGAGCACTGTCCTTCAGCTCAAGGCTAGTGCTCTGCCACTAGAGCCACAGTTCCACTTCCGGTTTTCTGGTGGTTAATTAGAGAAAAGAGTTTCATGGACTTTCCTGCCTGGGCTGGCTTTGAACCACTATCCTCAGATCTCAGCCTCCCGAGTAGTTAGGATTACAGGCGTGAGCCACCAGCACTCAGCTCCAGCTCCTTTTTTTTTTTTTTTTTTTTTAACTGATTATTTGTGGGCTTTTCTGCCTGGACAGGCCTTGGACTGTGATACTCTGGATCTTAACCTCCTGATTAGATTTATAGGCTTGAGCCACCCTGCCCACCTTACCAGCTAAGAACTAGTAGGTCATACCTGTAATCCTAGCTACTCTGGAGGCAAGAAAATCTGTGAGATTCCATCTCCAACTAACCAGTAAAAATAGAAGTGGCCCTGTGGCTGTAGTGTTAGAGTTAGCCTTGAGCAAAAATGCTCAGGGACAGCTCACAGGCTTCTAGTTCAAGCCCCAGGACCAGAGCACACACACACAAATCAGCTCTAAAAGTTTAGGAATGGAGTCTCTAGGGTTCTTTAGATATACGATCATGTCTTCAGCAAATAGGGATAGTTGACTTCTTCTTTCCCTGTTTGGATCCCTTTTATGTCTTTCTTTTGTCTTATTACTCTAGCTAGGAATTCCAGGACATCCTTGTCTTATTTCTAATTTTAGAGGAAATAGTTTTAGTTTTTTACCATTTAGTATGATGTTGTCTATAGGTTTGTCATAGATAGCCTTTATTATGTTGAGGTGTCCCTTCTATTTCTTGCTTCTCCAGGGCTTTTATCATAAAAGAATGTTGGGGGGCTGGGAAGGTGGCTTAGTGGTAAAGTGTTTGCCTCCCATGCATGAAGCCCTGGGTTCCGTTCCTCAGCACCACATAAGCAGAAAAGGCCAGAAGTGGTGCTATGGCTCAGCTGGTAGAGCACTTGCCTTGAGCTGAAGAGCTGAGGGACAGCACCCAGAACCAGAGTTCAGGCCCCACGACCAACAAAAAAAAAAAAAAAAGAAGAGATAAAAAGAATGCTGGATTTTTGTCGAAGGCTTTTTCTGCATCTATTGATGAGCATTTGGTTCTTAACCATTGGATCTGTTAATGTGGTATTTTACACCTTGCATTTCTGGGATGGAACCAACCTGATCACAGTGAATGATTTTTAGTTGTTGAATTTTTTCTTTCTAGTCGTGCAGTTTGAACTCAGGGCCTGAGCACTATCATTGAGCTTTTGCTCAACGCTAGCACTCTTATCACTTGAGCCACAGTGCCACTTCCTGGGGTTTTGTTTGTTTGTTTTTGTTTGTTTTTCTGTTTATGTGGTACTGAGCCACCAAACCCAGGGCTTCATGCATGCTAGAAAGCACCCTTATCACTAGGCCACGTGCTTGAACTTGTGGCTAGGGCCCTGTTCTTGAGCTCTTTTGCTCAAGGCCAGTGCTCTACCACTTTGAACACAAGTAGCCACTTCTGATTTTCTGGTGAATAATTGAAGATAACGCTGTGGCTCAAGTGGTAGAGCACTCGCCTTGAGCTGAAGAGCTGAGGGATAGCGCTCAAGCCTAGAGTTCAAGCCCCACGACCGACCAAAAAAAAAAAAAAAGTCTCACAGACTTTGCTGCCTTGGCTGGTTTTAAATTGGGATCCTGAGATCTCAGCCTCCTGAGGTAGTTTAGATTACAGGCATGAGTCACAGGTGCCTGGCGTACAGTTCTGGCTTTTTGGCAGTTAATTGGAGATTAGAGTCTCATGACCTTCCCATTCTCAGGCTGGCTTTGAGCCATGGTTCTCAGGTCTCAGCCTCTTGAGTAGCTAGGACTACAGGCATGAGTTCCTATACCTAGTAGCAGGAACTTTTTTATTTCTCCCTTTATTTATTTAGTGACCAAGCTGTTAATCATGTTTTGGTCAGTCTGCATGTGTTTGAGTGTTTCTGTAGTACCTGTTGCTGTTGAGTTCTAGTTTAATGCCATTGTGATCAGGTACAAAACAGTTATATCAATTTTTCAATATTTGCTCAGATTTATTGTATGTCCTAGGATATATATTCCAAGGGCTGCTAAGAAGAACATGTATTATGTGGTTAGGGGTAAAATACAGCTTTTGTTGTATCCTGGAGGTTCTGCCATTTGGAGAGAGTTTAGTGTTAAAGTCTTCTAGTATTATTGTATTGGATTCTAACAGTTCTTGTTAAGTCTAAGAGTGTTTGTTTAATGTATTTGATTGGTACATTTATATTGATCACTGTAGTTTCTTCTTCATAGATCATTCTCTCTAGTAATGTGAAATAACTTTCTTTGTCTCTTCTTACTCATTTTCTTTTTTTTTTGCCGGGGAGGGGGGGTGTCTGTTGTGGGGCTAATCTCTGGGCCTGGGTGCTGTCCCTGAGCTCTTCAGCTCAAGGCTAGTGCACTACCACTTGAGCCATAGTGCCACTTCTGGCTTTTTCTGCTTATCTGGTGCTGAGGAATGGAACCCAGAGCCTCATGCATGGGAGGCAAGAACTCTACCACTGAGCCATCTTCCCAGCCCTCTTCTTACTAATTTTATTTTGAAGTTTTATTTTATCAGATATTAGTATGGCTACTACTACCTTTTTACAGGATGTACTTGATTGGAAGATCTTTCTCCATCTTGCCACTCAGAATTTGTGTTTATCCTTGATAATGAGTTGTGTTACTTAGGGACAATAAATGGTTCAATCATGTTTTTTAAATTATATAATTTATTAATGTATCTATTATTTTATTGTTATTATAAAGACGATGTACAGAGGGGTTTACAGTTACCTAAGTCAGGTAAAGAGTGTATTTCTTTTTGGATAGTGTCACCCTTCTCTCCTCTCTCCGTTTTTCCCTCCCATCCCCACCCACAAATAGTATAGTTCATTTTCAACATAGTGTCCACTGAGTACTACTGCTGCATTTGTTTACCTTTTGTCCTTCCATTTCTGTGCCTCCTCTTACCCTCCCAAAGGCATACAAATAAAAACAAGGGCTGGGAAGGTGGCTCAGTGGTAGAGTGCTTGCCTAGCATGCATGAAGCCCTGGGTTTGAGTCCTCAATAGCACATACACAGAAAAGGCCACAAGTGGTGCGTTGCTCAAGTGGTAGAGTGCTGCCCTTGAGCAAAAGAAGCAGTGTCCAGGCCCTGAGGAGTTCAAGCCCCAGGACTGGCAAAAAAAACAAAAACAAAAACCTTGAATTATATATTTCCAACGTCTTCTTGCATTTGGAGTTTGCATTGAGAATTCTGAAGTTATTCTAATCTTTCCACTGTAAATAAAATAAAGTTCCCTCTTCAACTTTGCTGCCTTTAAAATTAATTCTTTTTTTTTGGGGGGGGGGTCCAGTCATGGGGCCTGAACTCTGGGCCTGGGCACTGTCCCTCAGCTCTTCAGCTTAAGGTTAGCGCTCTACCACTTGAGCCACAGCGCCACTTCCGGCTTTTTTCTTTTTGCATATGTGGTGCTGAGGAATGGAACCCAGGGCCTCATGCATGCAAGGCAAGCGCTCTACCACTGAGCCACCTTCCCAGCTCCCTTAAAATTAATTCTTACTTTGTAAGTTCAGAGATTTTGCAACATTATGTTTGAAGTGTTTCTGCTTTGGTCTTGTATGCTTAAGAGTATGTCTCTGTCAGATATGTGAGATTCCTTTTTTCTTTTTTTCTTCTTCTTCTTATTTTTTTTTAGGTTGAGAAAGTTTTCAGTTACTATTTTGTTGAATGGGTTCTCAATACCTTTAGTTTTGAATTCTTGTTCCTTGTCTATTCCAGTTATATATAGATTTGATCTTTGCCTGGCACTGGTAGCTCACACCTGTAATCCTAGCTATTCAGGAGGCTGATTTCTGAGGATCTCAGTTCAAAGCCAATCTGAACAGGAAAGTCCGTGAGACTCTTATCTCCAATTAACCACCAGAAAACCAGAGGTGGAGCTGTGGCTTAAGTGGTAGAGGGTTTGCCTTGAGCTGAAAAGCTGAGGGACAGTGTCCAGGCCCACAGTTCAACCCCATGACTGACAAAAAAAAAAAAAATGATATTTGACAGAGGCCTCGAATGTTCCATTGGTATGTTCTGAGTGTTTTCAATGTTTTTTACTGTTTGGTCTTATTCCTCTTGTTTATCTTCCATCATTATATTCAACTTTTTTTGTCTGTTGCCTAGACTTTGAACTGGGCATTGCAATAGGGTGATAGAGCTCTTTATGCTTTTTCATCTCTATTAATTTTCTCCTCTCATGTCTTGCATTGCTTCCTTTATTTTGTTTTACCTTTTTTGGGGAGGAGGGGGATCATGGGGCTTGAACTCTGGGCCTGGGCCTTGTCCCTCAGCTCTGCAGCTCAAGGCTTAGCGCTCTACCACTTGAACTACAGCACCACTTCCAGTTTTCTGGTGGTTTATTGGAAATAAGAGTCTCACAGATTTTCCTGCCCAGGTTGGCTTTGAACTGCGATCCTCAGATCTCAGTCTCCTGAGTAGCTAGGATTACAGGCTGAGTCACCAGTACCCGGCTATTGTTTTGCTTTTTGTTGAACTTCTTTTGATAGTTTATTAGTATTTTGAGGATCTACTTGCTTATTTAATTGGCCATTTCTCTTATCTCTTATCTTTGTTTCAATGAGTCCTTCATTTCACTTTTCTCCTCACTCTCACTTAAATCCTTCATTGTGGTGTGTGTGTGTGTGTGTGTGTGTGTGTGTGGTCACAGCTTCACTTCTGTTTTTTTCTGAGTAGTTCATTGGAGAACAGAGTCTCATGGACTTCTGCCAGGTCTGGCTTCAAATCCCAATCTTCAGATCTTAGCCTCTTGCTTGAGTAGACAGAATTACAGGTGTGAGCCACCAGCACCCAGCTAATGTTGGGTTTTGATCTATTTTTTTATTAATTTTGGGAACAATACATCTGGGCTCAGGTTTTGTGAGAACCACTCAGTACAGGCATAGACATCAGTTGTGATGAAGAATGGTGATTTGAGAGTTATAAGTAGAAAAGATTAGGGCCCTCAGGCAATGGAAGAGTAGGGACAAATAGTGTTTCAGAGAGATTGAGGGGGAAAATAAATGCACGTTTATTGAAGAAAGAGAAGGAGGAAAGAACAAGGAAAATGGGGGGAGATAAAAATAAAAAAGAGAAACCAAGCAATCAACTCCAATAAAGAATATAAAATTGAAAAGAGACCTCTCTGAAGAATGGCAAAGAAACACATAAGGAAATGCTCATCATCCCTGGCCATAAAGGAAATGCAAACCAAAACAACTCTATGATACCATCTTTCCCCAGTTAGATTGGCCAACATTTTGAATTCTCATAACAACAAATGCTGGTGAGGATGTGGGGGAAAAGGAAGCCTACTGCACTGCTGGTGGGAGCAGTCTGTAGGTTCCCCCCAAAACTAAACAAAGACCTTCCCTATGACCCAGCCATTACCACTCCTAGGCATCTACCCTGAGCATCATGAACCAGGATCTGATAAGGACACCTGCACATCCATGATCATTGCCACACTGTTCACAATAGCCAAGATATGAAAACAGCCCAGATGCCCCACAACAGATGAGTGGATCCAAAATATGTGGTACCTGTACACTATGGAATTTTACACAGCCATTAGAAGGAATAAGGTCATTCGCAGGGAAATGACTGGAACTAGAACAAATCATGTTAAGTGTGGTAAGCCAAGGTCAGAGACACAAACAGAGCATGTTCTCCCTGATATATAGAAAGGCACCGGAATATGACAAAATACACAGAATTCTAGATACTCCCATACAGTAGAACCAAAGGAGGATACTTGAGAGAATCACAAAAGCACAATACCCAATGCATACACACACACACACACAGAAACCAACTCCAAAGAATTGTTTCTTTTTTTTGCTGACTCTGTATTCTTTGCCTTATAAACAGTGTATTCACATACATATCTGTGGGAGGGTGGGAAAGGAATGAAAGGAAATAGTGTGAAAAAGTGCAGCAGTGGAGCACACTGTCTGCACTGGACATTGATGGAAGTGACTATGCAACTTGTGGGAGGAGATGAGGGAGAGGATGACGGAACAGATGACAGTATGTGAAAGGAAACGTACTTATTTCCAGATGCGTGTAAAGGTAACCCCGCTGTATTGTATATTGCCTCTAAAATAACAATAGAGTAAATGGGGGGAAAAGTTAATCTTAGGAAGATAGCACATACATATATATGACACTTCTTTTTTTTTTTTTTTTTGGTGTGTGGGGGGGGTCCTGTCGTGAGGCCTGAACTCTGGGCCTGGGCACTGTCCCTCAGCTCTTCAGCTTAAGGCTAGCGCTCTACCACTTGAACCACAGTGCCACTTCTGGCTTTTTTCTTTTTGCTTATGTGGTGCTGAGGAATTGAACTCAGGGCTTCATGCATACCAGGCAAGCACTCTACCACTGAGCCACCTTCCCAGCCCCTATGACACTTCTGAATAGTTTTTTTGGTTGGTCATAGGGCTTGAACTCTGAGCCTGGGTGCTGTCCCTCAGCTCTTCTTCCCCCAGCTAAAACTTTGTATATTTGCTTTGAGAAAATATATTAAACCAGGTGCCAATGGCTCACACTTGTAATCCTAGCTACTCAGGAGGCTGAGATCTGAGGATCGTGGTTCAAAGACGGCCCGGGCAGGAAAGACCGTGAGACTCTTGTCTCCAATAAACCACCAGAAAACCGGAAGTGGTACTGTAGCTCAAGCGGTAGAGCGCTCGCCTTGAGCTGAAGAGCTGAGGGACAGCGCCCAGGCCGAGTTCAAGCCCTATGACTGACAAAAAAAAAAGAAAACGAACAAAAGAGACCTGTCTCAACCCTTAAACACTCTGTAGCCAACTCTAAACACCCTAAGAGGAATGTTGATGTATACTTAAACACTCGTAAACCTTCTAAAGAAAGGGAGACAAGGAAAAGAAAAAGGCCCCAAATCCTATCAGTGTACTGTCCTTGTGGAAATTTTGAGGGTCCCCCTCCCCCACTAAGTTCTCTCTTCAGGGTTCCCTCTCCTCCACGCCTGGGGAGCAGCTCTGTAATCTTCAGCTTGGACAGGTTGCAGTTGCTGGCAGATTTCTACCATCTTTGTCCCTGTGGCTCAGGAGGCAGGTGGTAGGGTTTTACCACACTTCTCACTGCTTATGTGGGGCTTGAGGGCCAGTGACACGCCCTTCATTCAGGCTGTAGGTGCCTTGGTTGGAGAACTAGGTTCTGCTCCCTAGGGCCTTTTCTGTGTGATGATTTGGGGTGGGGTGCAGCACTGGGCTTGAGGCCAAGGCCTTCTCCATCCCTTAGCTTCTTCATTCAAGGCTGCCACTCTACAACTTGAGACATCCCTTCTTCAAGCTTTTTATTGGTTAATTGGAGATGAACCTCATGGACTTTCATACCCAAGTTGGATTCAAACAGATCTTAGCCTCCCTGAGTAGCTAGGATTACAGATAGCTATTTTCTTTTTTCTTCCTTCTTTTTTACTTCTTAAAAGTAATAGGAAAGTTTATTAATTAGGAAAGTTTATTCTGGCCAGGGGCCATTGGCTTGTGCCTATAATCTTAGCTATTCATGAGGTGGAGATCTGAGGATCGTGGTTCAAAGCCAGCCCAGGAAGTAAAGTCCGTGAGACTCTTATCTCCAATTAACCCCAGAAAACTGGAAGTGGCACTGTGGCTCAAAAATGACAAAGTGCTAGCCTTGAGCAAAAGAGCTCAGGGACAGTGTCCACTTCAAGCCCCATAACTGACAAGAAAAAAATTTTTTTTCAAAAGATTGGATTTGAGCTGGGCGCCGGTGGCTCATGCCTGTAATCCTAGCTTCTCAGGAGGCTGAGATCTGAGGATCTCGGTTCAAAGCCAGCCGGGGCAGGAAAGTCCTTGAGACTGTTACCTCCAATAAACCACCAGAAAACCGAAAGTGGTGCTGTGGCTCAAACGGTAGAGCACTCACCTCAAGCCGAAGAGCGCAGGGACAGTGCCCAAGCCCAGAGTTCAAGCCCCACAACCAACACACACAAAAAAGAGAGATTGGATTTTTTGGGTACAAAATACACTTTAATCAGACTGAAAGTGAGTTTGATTTTGAGTTTTGGTTGTGGGGCTTGATCTCAGTGCCTGGACACTGTCTCTGAAATCTTATGCTCAAGGCTAGCGCTTTGAGCCACACATCCACTTCCAGTTTTTGAGTGGTTAATTGAAGGATATAAGAATCTCATGGGGACGGGGCTGGGAAGGTGGCTCAGTGGTAGAGCGCTTCCCTTGCACATACATATGAGGCCCTGGGTTCGATTCCTCAGTACCCCGTAAGCAAAAGGAAAAAAGCCAGAAGTGGCGCTGTGGCTCAAGTGGTAGAACGCTAGCCTTGAGCTGAAGAGCTGAGGGACAGCGCCCAGGCCCAGAGTTCAAGCTCCACGATGGACAAAAAAAAATAATAACACAGGCATTAGTGGCTCATGCCTATAATCCTAGCTACTCAGAGGAGGCTGAGATCCGAGGATCGCAGTTAAGAAGCAAGCTCAGGCAGGAAAACCTGTATGACTCTTATCTCTAATTAATCACAGAAAACAACATAAGTGGTGCAGTAGCTCAAGGGGTAGAGTGCCAGCCTTGAGCAAAAGGAGTTTAGGGTCAGTGCCCAGGCCCAGAACTAGCAAAATAAGTAGAGCCATCCTCTAGGGGCTCAACTGCAAACCCTTCAGGGGATTCAGACTCACAGAATAGGCATCGTAGGTCCAAGACATAAAACTGAAAATATTACTTGAGGGGCTGGGAAGGTGGCTTAGTGGTAGTGCGCTTGCCTTGCATACCTGAGGCCCTGGGTTCGATTCCTCAGCACCACATAAGCAAAAAGAAAAAAGCTGGAAGTGGCGCTGTGGCTCAAGCGGTAGAGCACTAACCTTGAGCTGAAGAGCTGAGGGACAGCGCCCAGGCCCAGAGTTCAGGCCCCATGACGGGACCAAAATAATAATAATAATAAAATAAAAATAAATAAAAATATTACTTGAAAGTCAGTGCAACTATCTACTTCGTCCTCACTGCTTGTGAGAACATAATTCAACAAGATGTGAAATATAATGAAAGTGATAAAAAAAAACTTTATTACAGAAAAAATACTTTCAATAGATTGAAAGCAGGTCATGTCATGTCCATAGGGTGCATAACCTACATTTGCTTTTGACATAGGCACTTGCTGATTCTGACCAGACTGGTGTCAAACTTCTTGTCTTCTTGCCTTTACCTCCTGAGTAGTTTGGCTTACAGGCATGAGCCACCATACCCAGCTTTGTTTTAATTGTTCTGCTATTATCTTTCCACAAGGATGAGTTTGGTTTCTAACTAGGTACTGTTCACTAATAAGTAGAAAATTCACAAGTGTCATGTGTTACATTAATATTACCAGTAGCCTTTCATTTGATTCTTTTAGCTTTTTTTTTTTTTTCGGTCGGTCGTGGGGCTTGAACTCTGGGCCTGGGTGCTGTCCCTCAGCTCTTCAGCTCAAGGTGAGCGCTCTACACTTGAGCTACAGCGCCACTTCCGGT
>NW_012267395.1:1061971-1083342 GCF_000151885.1 Dipodomys ordii | reverse complement strand
AC
This sequence comes from Dipodomys ordii, assembly GCF_000151885.1. Classification (NCBI taxonomy): domain Eukaryota; kingdom Metazoa; phylum Chordata; class Mammalia; order Rodentia; family Heteromyidae; genus Dipodomys; species Dipodomys ordii. Next base: position 1,083,340 of record NW_012267395.1, on the reverse strand, counting down.
TTGAGCTACAGCGCCACTTCCGGTTTTCTGGTGGTTTATTGGAGATAGGAGTCTCACAGTCTCTCCTGCCCGGGCTGGCTTTGAACCGTGATCCTCAGATCTCAGCCTCCTGAGTAGCTAGGATTACAGGCGTGAGCCACCAGCGCCCAGCTTCTTTTAGCTTTTTAAGGACAACAAATGACAACTTTATCTTTCTTCAACATACTTAAATTTCACTGGGTGCTTATGGCTCATACCTATAATCCTAGCTACTCAGGAAGCTAAGATCTGATGATCATGGTTCAAAGCCTGCTTGGTCAGCAAAGTCCATGAGACTTTTTTTTTTTGGTCAGTGTGGGACTTGAACTCCGGGTCTGAGCACTGTCCTCAGATCTTCAGTTCAAGGCTAGCGCTCTACCACTTCTGGCACAGTGACACTTCCGGCTTTTTTCTTTTTTGCTTATGTGGTGCTGAGGAATCAAACCCAGAGCCTCATGCATGCAAGGCAAGCGCTCTACCACTGAGCCACCTTCCCAGCCCCCATGAAACTCTTTTATCACCAATAAAGAGATAGACAAGCTGAAAGTGGCTCTGTGGCTCAAGTGGCAGAGCATTAGACTTCGGCAAAAGAAGCTTAGGGACAGAGCACAGGCCCTGCGTTTACTCCCCAAACTTGAAATCTCTTTTTTTCCCCGTTTGACTTACTACATTGGATAACACTTCTAAGTGGATGTCCCTATCTTGACTTCAGTGAGTGTTAATAGAGGCCTAGGGGCCTCTATTAATATGAACATATATATAATTTTTTTTTGGTTGACCATGGAACTTGAACTTAGGGTCTGGGTGCTGTCCTTAAGCTCTTTTGCTCAAGACTGGCTCTCTTTGAGCCACAGCACCACTTCTGGTTTTCAGGTGATTAACTGGAGATAAGAGTCTCATGGACTTTCCTGCCTAGGCTGGCTTTGAACTGCCTTCCTCACATCTCAGTCTCCTAAGGAGCTAAGATTATAGGCTTGAGCCACTGGCACCCAGCTTAATGTTAATATTCTTGATCAAGTTAAGTACCTTTTTTCCTTTTCTGGACCATTGTTTTTATAATCATCAGTAGATAGTAATGTGAATATTTGTCAGGACAAAAGCCCACTTAGTCACTCACATCACAGCTGCTGGTTGGGTGCTTTGGTGTGCCAAGCTCCGACCATCAAGCTCTTACAGTTCCCATGAACGTCTTTCTGGTTGTTTCCTCCTCAGGTCATTCTGTCATGTCCCTTTGAAGTTGTAACTCTCATTCACCCTGAACAGCACTTCTGCATTCTGGTTGTGCAAGCTACTGAAAACTGGGATAGTGCTGTTCCCATGCTATCAAACAGGACCACCCCATATGCTCTAGACAGGCAACTGTACTCTTGCTGTGGGGAGGAGGTGGGTGTAGGACAAAAGGGATACCATATTGACTGATGAAGGGACTCACTTTGTGGGAGGGGTAACAAACCAGGTTATTCCCTGGAGACTTGAGGGGCAGATGTACATGCTCACTTACACTCACATCTTGTTCTTTCTGCTTTCAGTTCTTCACCACCAGGTGTGTTCCTGGAGAAGGAGTACGAGGTTTACCAAGACTACAGTGTGGACAGCCAGCTCCTTCACTACAGGTAGAACCTGCCATTGGGTATATTCATCTGTTGGTTCGAGATCTCCTGGGTGGACTGGGTCAGGACCTGTTGCTTCTAGGCAAGACAGGTGGGCAGGTGGTCTGTCCTCAGGCTTCCTGGGTTTTCCTTCTGGGTGCTGCCTTTCAGAGGGAAACGCAGGGTCAGAGCAAGGTTCTGTAGGGTGGCCAGGGGGCCTGGTCACACCTAGTCACACCCAAGTAGTGCTGCCGCTGGGAAAAGTACTGGGGGACCTGAGGGGTCTTAGCAGTTTGTTCAGCCATTTGAGTTTGTGTCTCAGGTTTATGTTTGTAGTACATCAGGAGTGTAGAAGAGAATTGAAGCCTGCCCTGGCCCTGAAATATGTCTCTGTGACTGTAGAGGCGTGTTGTGTGGCTTCGCCTGGCGCCATTTCATTGTCAGGGCCCCAGCTTGGGCCCACTGTGAACTAAGTAAGCACATTCATGCTGAAGACTCATTCTTACAGTAGCAAGTCTTATTTCAGCTCAGGCCAGCAGGATTAGGTTCCCATGACTTTAGTAGTACCTCTCCTCTCATGGGTCAAGAGCTATGCTCCTTATGGTAGACATTTCTTCCAAGCCTTTAATTACCACAATTGTGCCGCCCTTCATGAGCCCTTGTCCCCCTGCCCCAAATGAGCAGCTTCCAACCTTATCTGTAGGCACATGTGGAGGGTTTTTTTGTTTATTTTTGTTTGTTTGCTTTGCCAGTCCTGGGGATTGAACTCAGAGGGCCTGGTCACTGTGCCTGTAACTTTCTGTGCTCAAGACTAGCATTCTACCATTTGAGCCACAGCACCACTTCCGGCTTTTCCTGTTTATGTGGTACTGAGGAATCGAACCCAGGTCTGCGTGCATGCTAGTCACGCACTCTACCACTGAGCCACCTTCCCAGGCTCCCAAGTTATTCTTTTTTTTTTTTTTTTCTGTCAATTGTGGGGCTTGAACTCTGGGCCTAGGTGCTGTCCCTCAGCTCTTCAGCGCAAGGCTAGCGCTCTACTTCTTGAGCCACAGTGTCATTTCTGGTTTTCTAGTTGTTTATTGGAGATAAGAGTCTCACGGAGGGCTAGGAAAGTGGCTCAGTAGTAGAGTGCTTGCCTTGCATGCATGAGGCCCTGGGTTCATTTCCTCAGCACCACATAAAGCAGAAAAAAAACAGAAGTTGTGCTGTGGCTCAAGTGGTAGAGCACTAGCCTTGAGCTGAAGAGCTAAGGGACAGTGCCGAAGCCCAGAGTTCAGGACCCACGACCGGAAAAAAAAATAAAATAAAAAAAGATTTTAGCCTCCTGAGTAGCAGGATTACAGTAGTGAGCCATCTGCGCCCAGTGCCAAGTTATTTGTTCTTTTCTTTTCTTTTTTGTCAGTCCTGGGGCTTGAACTCTAGGGCTGGGCACTGTCCCTGCTCAAGGTGAGCATTCTACCACTTGAACCATAGCGCCATTTCCAATTTTCTGTTTATTGGAAATTAGAGTCTTACAGACTTTACTGCCCGGGCTGGCTTTGAACTGTGATTCTCAGGGTTCAGCCTCCTAAGTAGCTACCAGCACCAGGCGCCAAGTTATTCTTATACAGTATTTATTTTTTGTGCCAGTATTAGGGTTCAGACTCAGAGCTTTATAGTTACTTGGCTTGCATGCTAATCAGAAGCTGTGGCACTTAAGCCACATATCCAGCCCTGCTTTTTATTCATTTTGTTTTCTTTGTTTTTGTGCAATACTGGGACTTGAACTCATGACCTTGTGCTGTCACTCAGCTTTGATCCTTTCTCTCCCATGACTGTTGCTGTACCATTTGAACCATGCCTCCAGTTCTGGTTATTTTCTGGTTAATTGGAGATAAGAATCTCTTGGATTTGTTGCCTGGACTGGCTTTCAACCTCAATCTTTGGATCTCAGCCTTCTTAGTAGCTAGGATTATAGACATAAACCACAGGCACCTAGACAGCTGGTTATTTTAGAGTCCATGGACTTTTTGCCCAGGCTGACTTCAAATGGTTGATTATACAGGTCAGCTAGGATTAGAGATGAACTACTTGTGCCCAGTAGGAAAACTCTTTTTTGTTGTTGTTGGTCATGGGGCTTGAACTCATGGCCTAGGTTCTGTCTCTGAGCTCATTTGCTCAAGATTAGCTCTCTCCTGCTTTGAGCCACAGCACCACTTCGGTTTTCTGGTGGTTAATTGGAAATAAGAATCTCTCTTGGCTGGTTTATAACTACAATCCTCAACCCAGTTGGTGGCTCACGCCTATAATCCTAGCTGCTCTGGATGGCTGAGATCTGAGGATCTTGGTTCAAAGCTAGTCTGGGCAGGAAAATCCATAAGACTCATATCTCCAATAATCCCCTCAGAAAACTGGAAGTGGCTCTGGCTCCAGTGATAGAGCACTAGCCTTGAGCTGAAGAGCTGAGAGACAGGTAGAGCACTAGCCTTGAGCTGAGAGCTGAGGGACCCAGGCCCAGAGTTCAAGCCCCACAACCACAAAAAACAAACAAACAAACAAACAAAAAACAGACATGAGCCATGTTTTTGGTGGTTGTGTTTTTTTTAACTTTTTGATATATATGGTACATGTTTTATTGACCACACCAGTTGTTAGTGGAGAACATAATTATTATTTATAATAATTTCTCAGGGCTGGGAAGGTGATTCAGTGGTAGAGTGCTTGCCTTGAATGAAGGAGGCCCTGGGTTTGATTCCTCAGCACCACATAAGCAGAAAAATTCGGAAGGGACACTGTGGCTCAAGTGATAGAGTGCTAATCTTGCGCTGAAGAGCTGAGGGACAGCGCCCAGGCCCAGAGTTCAGGCCCCACAACTGGCAAAAAACGAAACATTAAAAAAAAATAATTTCTCACTATGTTGCTTGTGAAAATATAAAAAGATATGTGCTCTTTAGAAGCCAGCCCAGGCAGAAAAGTCTTATCTCCAATTATTAACCATCAGAAAACTGGAAGTGGTGTTGTGGCTCAGAGTGAGAGCAAGCACTAGCCTTGAGCATAAGAGCACAGGGATAGTGCCTAAACCCCAAGTTCTTCAAGCCCATGACCACCACCAACAACAACAACAAACATAAAGAACCTTAATGAAAAAAGTTGATCCAAAGCAGATTGTAGGAATCAGGGAAGAGAAAGCAATAAAAAGGGTTATTTTCAGCAAAACTAGACACACATGTCTGAGATACTGTAGACAAATGGTTTTGGTTGAAATAATGCATGCTTTTTTTTCCTTTCTTTTTTTTTTTGGGGGGGGGGAGGGGCGGTCTGGTCGTGGAGCCTGAACTCTGGGCCTGGGTGCTGTCCCTCAGCTCTTCAGCTCAAGGCTAGCACTCTACCACTTGAGCCACAGCACCACTTCCAGCTTTTTTCTTTTTGCTTATGTGGTGCTGAGGAATCGAACCCAGGGCCTCATGCATGCAAGGCAAGCGCTCTACCACTGAGCCACCTTCCTAGCCCCCTTTCTTTTTTTCTTTTTGTTCTTTTTTCTTTTTGTCGGTCATGAGGCCTGAACTCTGGGCCTGGGCGCTGTCCCTCAGCTCTTCAGCTCAAGGCTTGCACTCTACCACCTGAGCCACAGCGCCATTTTTAGCTTTTTTTGCTTATGTGGTGCTGAGGAATCGAACCCAGGGCCTCATGCATGCAAGGCAAGTGCTCTACCACTGAGCCACCTTCCTAGCCCCCTTTCTTTTTTTCTTTTTGTCGGTCATGAGGCCTGAACTCTGGGCCTGGGCGCTGTCCCTCAGCTCTTCAGCTCAAGGCTTGCACTCTACCACCTGAGCCACAGCGCCATTTTTAGCTTTTTTTGCTTCTGTGGTGCTGAGGAAACGAACCCAGGGCCTCATACATGCAAGGCAAGCACTCTTCCACTGAGCCACCTTCATAGCCCAATACATACTTTTAAGTAGAAAAAAAAAAACACAGGAAAATGAAACAGGGACGATAGATACCAGAAGGACTAGGGAAGCAGTGAATGAGGATAAATATGTTGTAGTTTATTTGCATATATTAAAATAGTACAATAAAGCCTGTTGAAGTGGGGAAGGGGGATAAAAAAGAGTAAGGGGAAAGGTTCATCAAGATATATTGTGTACTTATGTGGAAATGTCACAGTGAAATCCTCTTTGTATGGTGTGTGTGTGTGTGTGTGTGTGTGTGTGTGTGTGTGTGTGTGTGTGTGTGTGTGTGTGTGTGTGTGTGTGTGTGTTGAAAACCCTCCAGCAGTTTCAAGTAAGAGGTCTATGCCTGATAGTCATCATTATAGATTCCATTAACAACATTCTCTTGATCACTGAAATAAAAGCCAGCACTAGCCTTGAGCAAAAAAGGTCTGAGACAGCAACCCGGCCCTGAATTGAAGCCACAGTACTGGCGCGCGTGCACACACACACACACACACACACACACACACAAATTAGCTAGGCACTAGTGTCTAATGCCTATAATCCTAGCTGAAATCTGAGAATTGCAATTCAAAGCCAGCCCAGGCAGGAAAATTGGTGAGACTCTTATCTCCAATTAAACAACAGGAAACCATAAGTGGCACTATGTCTCAAAGTGGTAGAGAGCTCGCCATGAGCAAAAAAAAGGCTAAGAGACAGCACCCAGATCCCCAGGGTCAAGCTCCTCGACTGACAAAAGAAAAGCTAAGCATGATGGTGCACGCCTGTAAGCCCAGTACTAAGGAGGCTTAGGAAAAAGGATTCAAGTTCAAGCTATGTTACTTGGGAGACCCTAGCTCAAAATAAAGAAACAGCTGGACACTGATGATACATCCTGTAATCCTAGCTGCTCAGGAGGCTAAGATTTGAGGCTCACTGTTCAAAACCAGCCAGGGCCTGAAGTCTGTGAGACTCCTATCAAAGTGTGTGAGTGTGTGTGTGTGGAGAGAGAGAGAGAGAGAGAGAGAGAATTAGTAAATGGAAGGCAAATCAGAAGAAAACACCTATTCTGAAATACAGACAAGTTAGAGATGGGCAATACAGAAATGTATAGCTTGAGGGGCTGGGAAGGTGGCTCAGTGGTAGAGTGCTTGCCTTGAATGCAGGAGGCCCTGGGTTCGATTCCTCAGCACCACATAAGCAGGAAAAAAAGGCTGGAAGTGGCGCTGTAGCTCAAGTGGTAGAGCGCTAGCCTTGAGCTGAAGAGCTGAGGGACAGCGCCTAGGCCCAGAGTTCAGGCCCCGCGACTGACCAAAAGAGAGAGAGAGAGTGAGAAATGTATAGCATGAAAACTGTCCAGTCCAGTACACAGTGGAAACTGTAATTGCTTCCCAGAAGAGAAGAGCTGGAATAAACATATTTCAAAAGGCAATGGGAAACTTGGCACCAGTGGCTCATGCTCATAACCCAAGCTACTAAGGATGGTGAGATCTGAAAATTGGGATTTGAAGCCTACTAGGCAGAAAAGCTCCAGGCCTGGGAAGGTGGCTCAGTGGTAGAGCGCTTGCCTTGCATGCATGAGGCCTTGGGTTTGATTCCTCAGCACCACTTAAGCAAAAAGAAAAAAGCCGGAAGTGGCGCTGCGGCTTAAGTGGTAGAGTGCTAGCCTTGAGCTGAAGAGCAGAGGGACAGGGCCCAGGCCCAGAGTTCAGGCCCCACAACTGGACCCAAACAAACAAAAAAAGATTCTCATCTCCAGTTAACCACACCCACAAAAAAAGTCAGAAGTGGAACTGTACTCAAGAGGTAGAGTGCTAGCTTTGAACATAAAATGCTCAGGGACACGCCCCATGCCCAGCACAAAAAAAAAAGGATGCAGTTTTCAAAAAAAAAAAATGCCAGATGCTGGTAGCTCACACCTGTGGTCCCAACTACTCAGGAGGCTGAGATCTGAGGATTGTGATTCAAAGCCAGCTCAGGCAGGAAAGTCGTTGAGACTCTTACTGCCAGTTAACCAACAGAAAATCAGAAGTGGCACTGTAGTTCAAAGTGGTAGAGCACTAGCCTTGAGCTGAAGAGCTGAGGGACAGGCCAAGAGTTCAAGCCCCACGACCAGTTATCCAATTATGGATTCAAGAAGTGCTGGGTACTGGGAGTCCCAGACAGAGAGCCAGGCCTAAGCAGCCTGGGGAAAGAGCAGGACAATGTCTTGTGTGGCCACCTGGTGTGATGGACATAGGTGTGGATGCAGGGCCTCTGCTAACCTTTAGTCTGTGGGATAGGACATTTGTGAACATTATTGTCTGCATGTCCCCAGCAGTGTGGCCCAGTGGTAGTACCTCACATGTCATCAGTGAGCAAGGAAGACTGAGAAGAGGTCAGATGTTCAGCATTAACCTACTAAGTGATGGTCAGGATTCAGACAGTGCAACTCCCGGGGGGTATGTGGCTTCTGCAGGTCTTTTCTGGGGGCCATGGCCTAGGAGCATTCATAGAAGCCTCTGGTTGGGCAGTGGGCCTGAGGTAATGGTATAGAGCCATACGAGGCTATTAACAACCTCATGGGCAGACTTCAGGCCCAGGAGTGCGGTCTGTTGTTGGCTTGTGTGTTCTGTGGAGAAGGCCCTTAAGGCCCCACCTACTCTCAGCCTTAGAAGCCACTCTGGGCACAGGAACAGTTAGCATAGAGGAGCCCTAAGAAGAGTGATTCTCAGGGAGTGACCTGAGGGGGGACACTAAGAAGCCCCAGGCTGGAGAGAGAGGCTGGGTTTATCAGCACCAGTAACTGCCTGTCCACTTCCTGCACAGGACCTCCTCACTGCGGTGGAACTCAGGCACCAAGGAGCGAATGCTCATCAAGGTTGCCGACCGAGAGCCTAGCTTCCTTGCCCCTCAGGGCAATGGCTACCCCCTGGATGGCCAGCCTGGGGGCCGCCCCCGCAGACCCTCTGGCAGCCAGCACTCACCCAACTTACAAACCTTCACCCCTGACTCCGATGGCACTGTCTTCTTCCCTGAGAGACGTCCCTCACCATTCATGAGGAGGGCCGAGCTCTCTGGGAGCTGTTCACCCTTGCTTGCACAGCCCCGAAAACCCTCCAGTGATTCTCAGCCCTCCTCCCCTCGCTATGGCTATGAGCCCCCCCTCTATGAGGAACCCCCTGTGGAATACCAGGCCCCCATTTATGATGAGCCCCCCATGGATATACAGTTTGAGGCCAGTGGCCCCTACCAGGTAGGCTCGCCACAGAGGTCTCCCGGCCGAAAGCCTCGCCCATTCCTGCCAGCGGCCAAGCAGACTCCCCCCTCACCCTGCCAGCAGCTGGTGCGCACTAAGCAGAAGTGCCCTGAGCGGTTTCTGAGCCTGGAGTACAGCCCGGTGGGCAAGGAGTATGTGCGGCAGCTGGTGTATGTGGAGCAGGCAGGCTCCAGCCCCAAACTTCGTGCAGGACCTAGGCACAAGTACACACCCAACCCAGGTGGAGGTTCCTACTCCCTGCAGCCCAGCCCCTGCTTACTGAGGGACCAGCGTCTGGGTGTCAGGTCTGGAGACTATAGTACCATGGAGGGGCCTGAGCCACCACGGTCAGGCCAGCCATCCACACCACTGCCCCAGACCCAGGAGGATGCCATGTCCTGGTCCAGCCAGCAGGACACCATGTCCTCCACGGGCTACTCCCCAGGCACCCGCAAGAGAAAGAGTAGAAAGCCCTCTCTTTGCCAGGTCCCCAGTGCCGCCTCCACTGACGGCCCCGGGGACCTGCTGGGCGAGCAGCCCCTGGCTGAGGAGCACGCCCCGTGTGGGCCCAGCCTCACTCAGATGAAGCGTGCAGAGGCTGAGGCAGATGTGGCGCGCAGTGCGGCCGAGCCCTTCCTGGCACAGGCGCGGCTGGCATGGGAGGCACAGCAGGCACACTTCCACATGAAGCAGAGGGGCAGCTGGGACTCCCAGCAAGATGGCTCAGGGTACGAGAGTGATGGCGCCGTGCCACTGCCCATGCCTGGGCCTGTGGTGCGTGCCTTCAGCGAGGATGAGGCTCTGGCCCAGCAGGACAGTAAGCACTGGAAGCGGAGCACCTTCGAGAAGCTCGGCTTTCCCCAGATCCTGCTGGAGAAGAGCGTCTCTGTGCAAACCAACCTGGCCTCCCCGGAGCCTTACCTCCACCCCTCACAGGTGAGGGGTCAACAGTGGGCTGCATGGGGTCTGTGGGCCCACCTGGGTGTAGTGCCCAAGAGCCTGGGGTCCACACAGGGCGGAGTGGACTCACTTGTGCCTAGTATCCACAATGTAAGTGTGGTGCTTAGAAACATGAGGGCCTCACACACTGTGGACAATGAAATCACTGATGCAGGATGTGTCCCCCAAGACTGCTACCAGTCATAGGGCTGAGAGCTGGAGGCTGAGTGCTGACTCCAAGGCTCAGAAGCAAGATCACAGCAACTGGGGATGCACCAGGTCTGTGACGAGGATATCCCAAATATCTGGGCAGATGGGGTATCAGGCACTCTTAACAAGGGTGGCCGCCCAGATAATCCCCAGATGTCACAACCATAGCTAAAACTAAAGCCAAAGGACAGCTGGTCATACCCTCCCATGTGGTGCCAAGAGCATGTCAGTCAGTTCCCGTGAGTCCCACCTGCACCTGTTTTACAGGCTCAGATCTTGGGCATCCATGCCCACAGGCTTTCCTCTAAAGACCACTAGCTCCCAAGATCCCAGCCCTAATATCCTTGTTCTCATTTCCTGGCCCCACCATCCATGCTGGGTTTCTGCAGCCCAGGAGACCAAGGTGGAGGGGCCTGGGTCTGCTGGGTCTGCCCAGGGAACTGGGCCCACAGCCAGCAGAATGACAACCAAAAGGCCTGGGAGGCCTACCTTCATGCAGCCGGGTAGCCAGTGTGATTGCCCTTTGTGTGGCCTCAGTGAAGCACTAGAACCACTTCAGTTCAGTGTTTCTGTCAACTACTTGAAAATGTGGGGGTTAACAGGATAGAAGAGGCTGCTTTGGGAAATACTGGATGGACAGACAAAAGGCCACTCTCAGCCAGGCGTCAGTGGCTCACACCTATAATCCTAGCTATTAAGGAGGCTAAGATCTTAGGATCACGGTTCAAAGCCAGCCCAGGCAGGAAAGTCCGTGAGACTCTAATCTCCAATAAACCACCAGGAAACCAGGAGTGGTGCTGTGACTCAAGCAGTAGAGCGCTTGACTTGAGCTGAAGAGCTGAGGGACAGCGCCCAAGCCCCGAGTTCAAGCCCTATGACCGACCAAAAAAAAAAAGGCCATCCTCTAGCAGGAGCTGCAGTTTGGGGCCCAGAGGCATGTCTCAGAGCAGCACAAACAGAAGGGCTTTGCAGTGATGAGCATCTCTTCCAGCACCAGGGTCCCACAGAGGAGGGAGTGGGGACAAGGTATCACCTGAGGGGACTGGGATATCAGCTCTTTCTTGGCACAACAGGATGAGTTTGTGCCCCACCAGGGATGCCCTTACCTTCCTCTGCCATAAGCATGGTTAACCTGGGAGTCTTGAGCGCAAGGCATATTATGTGGCTGCTCCAGAAGTGCAGGCTTTGCTTCTTGGATGTATCTGCTAGGCAGGCCATGTGGTACCTGGGTTCTTCATGCCTCTTGAGGCTATGGTCTAGGTGAAACTGGCTGGCCAGCCCACTCCATGCTGATGGCTCAGCCCCATTTGTCCTTCCCAGTCTGAAGACCTTGGTGCCTGTGCCCAGTTTGAGAGCAGCCGGCAGAATCGCAGTGCAATACCCAGCTCCAGTTGTGTTTTCCCCACCTTCACACTACGCAAGCCCTCATCAGAGACAGACATCGAGAATTGGGCCTCCAAGCATTTTAACAAGCATACCCAGGGCCTCTTCCGGCGGAAGGTGTCCATTGCCAACATGTTAGCCTGGAGCAGTGAGTCCATCAAGAAGCCTATGATTGTGACCAGCGACCGACATGTGAAGAAGGAGGCTTGTGAGATCTTCAAATTGATCCAGATGTACATGGGTGACCGAAGGGCCAAGACAGACCCCTTGCATGTGGCCCTGGAGATTGCCACCAAAGGCTGGAGTGCACAGGGTCTTCGGGATGAGCTGTACATCCAGCTGTGCAGGCAGACCACTGAGAACTTCCGCCTGGAGAGTCTAGCTCGTGGCTGGGAGCTCATGGCCATCTGCCTGGCCTTCTTCCCTCCCACACCGAAGTTCCATTCCTACCTGGAGGGCTACATCTACCGGCACATGGACCCCGTCAATGACACCAAAGGTAAGGCCCACTCTGTGTGGGGCCATTGACACCCTGGTTCTGGCTCCACTGAGGTAAGGGCCATGGAAAGGGTTCCCAACCACACTGGGCAACACCAGTCAGTTTCTTGGTAACTTCTCATACACCAGGGCTCCCTCCAAAAAGACACACATATCCCCTGAAAGACCCTGCACCTCAGTTTCCACTAGGTCATGGGTATCTTCAGGGAACCCCACCTGGGTCTGAGAAGAGCCTAGGCAGGCCTGGCAGAGAAAGACATGCGGCCTCCTATCCAGCCAGCTGGTGTCCATTGCTTCAAATCCCTGCCTGCCAAGGTATAGTTGCATCCTGCAACTTCAAGCAATTGCCCAAGGAGGCTCAGACCTATATTCTAGGCAGGGTCCTGCCCAAAGGCCTAAGCAGGAAGGAGCACTGTGACCATAGTGCACTGACAAGGCCATAAGTTCATGAAATGCTCATGTGCATAAGACCAGCAGCCTCTGGACACTGAGCTAAACTGCCTTCAGGGGTGGGAAGGTGGCTATGGGGCCAGTGAAGGCCCCCAGAGGTGATGTGCCAGGTGGTCTGGGTCCAAGCAGGGTCCTGTCGGTCAGATAGTTGACCTGAGCACTGGGCAAAGCCAAATGAATACAAGGCAGGGCCATAGGCACCTGTGTGCATCAAGCCGTGCACCACACCAGTGACTATATACACATACAGAGTGAGCACAGCCATGTAGTTAACATCTGAATATACCCACACATCAGACACACTGCACTGCTCCTCAGGAAGGAGAGTGAAACCTAGGATACTCCAGCCTTTGCCTCTGTACAAACTGAGCCTCTTGTCAGAGATTTCTTGGGCCCTGCCCTGTATTTGTGGAAGAAGCAGATTGTGGGGCTAGTGTGTGTACAGGAAAATGAACAGCAGCTGTAGGGCAGATATGGGCTCCCGGGGAGGGTGTGTTGGTATGATCACTGTACAGAACCTTAGCAGCCACGTACATGTGGGGGCAATCTCTGAAGCCATGTGATTCAGCACCATGAATGTACTTTTCAACACAGGTCCCAGCAACTACACAGCCTAGTGTGTGGCCTTGGTTCCCACACCTATACCAAAGTATACCAAGTACCAAAGCTAGTTCCAGGCAGCCTGAGTTCTGGCCAGTGGGCTGAGTAGGGCCTTGGGAACCCCAGCCACTGGTCCTCAGGCCTTCTTGGAGCTGTTTTGCTGTGGCTTCATAGGTTGCCTAATCTGCTTCTTCTAAAGAGACATCAAGATGGGGCTATATCTCACATGTAAGAGTCCCTTCCTAGCAAGCGTGAGGTCCTGAATTCAAACCTTAGCACTGGTGCGCCCCCCCAAAAATATAAAAACTTGAGAATAAATGTGTATTGATCTGGAGGCCATAGATATCTCCACTGCCCAACCTAGGGATCCATGGCAGGCACCCAGGAGTGCGAAGTGAAAGTTAGTGAGCAAGAAAATAGTTGGAGATAGACACCAAGATTCCCCTCTACAGCTTGGGACAGCTGACCAGCAAGTATGCAGCTGAAGTAACCCCACCAGCTAGGACTGCTAGAACCACTGCTGTAAACACTAAGTTCTTTTGTGCTTTCTATTGTCTCATACTAAAGAGTTCTGAAGTCCTAATTTGCACAAAAGTAAGTCCACTCTGGGGCCAGAGGCTCTCTGTGTGGTCTCATCAACAGGTAGCTGGCATCCCAGCTGTAGTACTTGTGTTGCTGTTTTAGCCAGGACTCCATCTCTAGCCCCCAGATTCAATCATAGGTTTCTCTTTTTGGGGCTCTGCTTGGCTGGGAGCCTGAGGAGAGACCTTCTTCAGTGGGCCTCCTGCTGCCCTCTCCAGCAATCTTGCTGTCCCGGAGAGGCCCCATCTTTCATGTGCACATAACCTGAGTCAAGAACATGGCTTCAGCCGAGCTCTGGTGGCTCACGCCTGTCACCTAGCTACTTAGGAGGCTGAGAGCTGATGATCACGGTTCAAAGCCAGCCCAGGCAGAAAAACCCGTGAGACTCTTATCTTCAATAAACCACTCAGAAAACCAGAAGTGGCGCTGTGACTTAAGTGGTAGAGCGCCAGCCTTGAGCTGAAGAGCTGAGGGACAGCGCCTAGGCCCAGAGTTCAAGCCCTACAACAACAACAAAAAAAGAACATGGCTTCTGGCTGTTAGCCAGGAAGACTGACTTTACCAACCCAGAAAGATGCAGCTAGCTCTGGAGGACCAACTGGTCTGCTGCACAGCACTTAGTAAAAGGAAGCTGCAGTCAGGAAATCAGGTGCCTGTTCGAGGCCAGGGACTTGTCGTAGGGCATGTGATAAAGGTGGCAGTACTGCGTCTGGCTCCTGTGTTTGGTGCGTTACTCTGACCTGCCTACCCCCATGTAAGGCCATGAGAGAGCTTCGTGAGCATTTGATTTCTTCACCAGCATCTTTGTGGTAGCCATTGCAGGGTTAGCGCCTCAAGACCACAGGTAACTCTAGGTTAACTTTGTGTCTTAGATGGTAGCACCTATGTGCCAGGTACCAACAGGTATCTCCCACGATCCTTGCATACAGACAAGCCCAGAAATCAATGAACACATGCCACTGGATACAGTTACATGAAGGAGTAGTTCTGCATCAGCCTCTTGGAAACTATTTCATGCTTTCAGCAGGACTTTCCTAGGTTCTGTTTAAAGATGGCAGGTTGAGCAAGACATAATGGATCACCTATAATTCCAGCACTCAGGAGACAGTGACAAGAATGTTATAAGTTTGATGCCAGCCTTGGTGAAAATCAGCTGGATGTGGTGGTGTATATCTGTAATTCCAGCTACTCAGAGACAGAGATCAAGAGCATGGTGATTCAAGACTGACTCAGGTAGAAAGTTAGTGAGACACTATCTGAACCAACAAGTCAGACATACTGGCTGTGCCTGTCATTCAAGCTGTGTTGGAAGACTAAGAGAAGGATTGTAATCCAAGACCAGCCCTGGCAAAAATGCAACCCCCTATCTGAAAAATAACTAAAGGGGAGGGGGAAAAAAGCACAGAGGTATGGTTTGAGTGGGTAGAGTGCATGCAAGCCCAGGCGGCGTTCAACTCTGCTAACCCCCCCCCAAAAAAGTCAAATACCCCATTTCCTTTTTATTCCACCTTGAACTTTCACTATAAAAACTTGGGTGTTAAGTTGGTCACTGATGGCTCACACCTGCAATCCTAGCTATTAAGGAGGCTGAGATCTGAGGATCCCAGTTAAAAGCCAGCCTGGGCAAGAGAGTCTGTGAAATTAACCTCCAGTTAACCACCAGAAAACTAGAAGTGGCACTGTGGCTCAAGTGGTAGAGTGCTCACCTTAAGCTGAAGAGCTAAGGGACAGTACCCAGGCCTAGTGTTCAAGCCCCATGATCGACCAAAAACAAACAAACAAACTTGGGTTTTTATTTTAAGCGAAAAATCCTACAAGAAGCTAGGTGCTGGTGGCTCACACCTATAATCCTAGCTACTAAGGAGCCTGAGATCTGGGGACTGCAGTTCAAAGCCAGGCAGGAAAGTCCAGAAAACTCTTACCTCCAGAAAACGGAAATGGAGCTGTGGCTCAAGTGGTAGAATGCTAGCCTTGAGCAAAAATTGCTCAGGGACAGTGCGCAGGCCCCAAGTTCAAGCCCCACAACTGACCAAAAAAAAAAAAAGGAAAACAATATAGTGATTCCCCAGTAGTTAAAGATAGAATTGCAGGAGAGAGGATTGCTGGAATTGGAGTTGTGGCTTAAGTAGTAGGGTACTAGCTGTGAGCAAAAAGGCAAAGCAAGAATACAAGCCCCAGTATTAGAGTATGGGGGGCAGGGAGAAAGCAAGGAAGGAAGGAAGAAAGAAAGAAAGAGAGAGAGAAAGAAAAGAAATAGAATTGCTTGTATCAGCAAGTCCACTTGTAGGTCTGTATCTAAAAGAATTGAGAAAGGACTCAATAGATATCTTCCCACTAGCAAATAAGTAGAAACAACTCAGATATCCAGTAACATGTGAATGGATAAACATAGTATAAACATACAAGGAAACATTATCCAGCCCTTAAAGGAAAGGAAATTCTGCCAACACATCATGGTAAGTGGAAGAAGCCTGGTACAGAAGTATATGATGCCACTTCCATCAGGTTCATGGACAGAAAGTAGAATGGTAGGTGCCAAGGGCTAGAAAAGAGAATGAGGAGTTAATTTTTAATGGAGAGTTTCTGTTTGGAAAGGCAAAAAAATTCTAGAGATTGGTGGTAGTAATGGTTTCATGACATTGTGAATGTGATTATTGCAACTGAACTATAGGCATAAAAGTGGTTAAAATGAGCTTGGCACTGGTGGCTTTTGCTTGTAATCCTAGCTACAGAGGAGGCTGAGATCTGAGGATGGCGTTAAGCCAGCCAGGGCAGGAAAGTCTATGAGACTAACTCCAATTAACCACCAAAAAGCCAAGTGGACCTGTGGCTCAAGTGGTAGAGCGCTAGCCTTAAGCAAAAACACAGCTCAGGGACAGTGCCCGGGCCCTAAGTTCAAGCCCCAGAACTGACACAAAAACAAATAAAAAAGTTAAAATGGACTTGTCATCAGTAACTCACACCTATAATCATAAGTACTAATGAAGGCTGAGATCTAAGAATCATGGTTTATAGCCAGGCTATGCAGACAAATCCTCCTCACAACTCTTATCTCCAAATAACCAGCAGAAAGCTGGAATTGGAGGTGTGACTCGAGTGATAGAATACCATCAACTATGAGCAGAAGAGGCTCTGGGCTCTGAGTCAAGCCCCACTACCTGAAGAAGAAGAAGAAGAAAAAAGACTTAAATGGTAAATTTTATGTTACACATACTTCACTACAATTAGAAAAAGAAATCCACAAAGATAAAGAGAACAGACAAGGAAAAGCAGCTGCTTTGAAAACTGGAAAGCACATAGGTATGTGGCACACCAAAGAGAGTAGACCTTAAACAGGTGGGTAAACTCAGAAGCTGAGACAGGCAGCAAACCAGGACTGGGCAGGACCAGTGACCTGTGTCATTTATCACCCTGAAGTTAAAAAAAAAAAAAAGTCTCTCTAAGAAACAAAACAACTGCAGTAGACTAAGAACAACAGATTTTGAGTTCAGATCACCAGGGCTTAAACGCTGGTACATTACCAGGACAGGCTATATTAAGAGTCTAGCCAGGCACCAGCAGCTCACACCTGTAATTCTAGCTATTCAGGAGGCAGAGATCTGAGGATCCCAGTTTGAAGCCAGCCCAGGCAGAAAAGTCCCAGTGAGATTCTTCTCTCCAACTAACCACTCAAAAACCAGTAGAGTGCCAGGTGCTGGTACTTATGCCTGTAATCCTAGCTGAGATCCAAGGATCACAGTTCAAAGCCAGCCCGGGCAGGAAAGTCCGTGCAACTCATCTCCCATTAACCACCAGAAAACCAGAAGTTGCACTGTGGCTCAAGTGGTAGAGCGCTTGCCTTGAGCTGAAGGGCTGAGGGACAGCGCCCAGGCCCTGAGTTCAAGCCCCGGGAAAGTTATGCAGACTGGAAGACTCTAATGGGACACAGGAGCCAACCTAAAGCTCCTCGTGGCAAAGCTGGGATAATGTAAGCAACAAAATAGTCACACTGGATAATGACCCGAAGTATAAAGTAAATATCCATAATTCTAGCCTACCCCTTCCGTGTGGTTTCTTCCAAAAAGAACATAGAAGGGAATGGCAGGAAGAGTCAGCAGTGCAGAAGTCTGATGGGCATGACTTCAGCTGGGTGACTACAGTCACTCAGCACCAGGCAACCCACGGACAGTAGGAGGCAGCTGCAGCCGCACCTCTCACGGCAGTGCCCGTGTGGTGCTTTAGTCCCTGTAGTCATGGACAGGCAGGTGGACAGATTACCAGCTCAGATGGCTCTGGGCTTTCAGTGAGCCAGAGAGGTACTGGTGGACTATGCCTTCTGCCCACCTTCAGGATGGGGAGAGCAGAAGGATCCTGCGTGCCCTGCAGCCCGTGTATGCACAGGTCAGCACACGGCCACCTGCCTTGGGGCCTAGCTGCATGGAGACAGCCCCCAACAGGCCCAGGGGCCTCCTTGCCACCAGATGCGGGAACCACATGGGCAATGGTTCCTGGCTTGTGTCCTGTGGTCCTCATGGTTCTGTTTGCTCCCCAGTGACACAGCACATAAAAGAGCTTCTGGAAAGGAACAGTAAGAAGAAGTCCAAACTGAGAAAGAAACCCAAGCCTTATGTTGAAGAGCCGGATGGTAGGGCCTCCTACAGCCTTGGTGCTGCCTCTGCACCACTCTGCTCTCCAGCCACGGCCGCCTGGCCTTCTCTTCTCTAACAGCTTCTGGGTTGGGGGATGGGCACTAACCTCAGGCCGGGGCAAGTGCAGGAGTCATCTCCTTCTCGGCACATTTCCTGATGGTACACAGAACAACTCCCAGTTTGCTTGCTGAGTTCTTGATGCGCATTGGGCATGAGGACTAGCCTGCAAAGGCCTGGAGGTGCCGGCAGGTGAATGAGTGATGGATGTGAAGCTCACAGAGGGGCTTGGGGTACCCTATGATGTGTGTCCTCTTGGGCAGGTGAACAATGCCTGGTATTCAGAAATCATAAGGGAGTTTCTCCTATGGTGAACCCCTAGCACAGCTACCTGAAGCATGGAGCTTCTCGACCCGCCTCTACCAACATCCTTCCTTCTGGGGCCTGGCTCAGGACCATGCTGCCCATTTGGAGCTCCAGGACAGATTATGCTCTCCCTGTCTAGGTGTATATGTGGTGCCAGCCAGCTCCCACCAAGCCTCCAGAACCTCCCACCCTGACCCTTAGGGCAGCTCTAGCCCTGCTGCACCTCCTCTCTGTGGGCTGCTTCCACCAGGCTGTAGCTCACACTTGCTGATCTCAAAATCCCTGACTTGCTCTTTGTTCCACTCTGAAAATTCTCACCAGTTCTATGCTGCCCATGGGGGGGGGGGGGACCCAACACAAGACAAGAGGGGCTTTTTGCAAATCAACTTGCTTAGAACAAACTCTTGGGCCAGGAAGAGGCTCCAAGGACATGAGCGGTAGTCATGGATGGGTCCCAAGTGGCATCTTCAGAGCTTGGGACTCACTTCCCACCTTTGTCTTCCCAGCTGCCCCAGCAACCCATGCCAGGCAGCCACAGTCCAGGCTCTGAGCAGTGGACTGGAGCTGGACAGATGCCAGCAATCCATGAGAGACTTGTTTCTGTAGGGAGCAGACTCCTGTGTTCCTAGGGTAGAACTGGGCAGAACAGTGCAAACCACAGTGTAAGGTTGGGATCAGGCAAGGTAAGAAGTTTATCATGCCTTCTTCCACCGGAAGTCAGGATCCCCATGAGGCTGTTTTCATCCTAAGCAGGCAAAGGCTAAAGGCCTGTGTGTTTGCTGCGTGGGGTGGTTTTAAGGCAAAAGATGAGGGTTCATCTCACAGAAGCAGGAAGGAGCAAGCTTAGCTCCTTCCTCTGTCCCCAGAACTCAGCTGCTAGTGACCATGAGAGAGGCAGCTGGGCTTCTCTGGTGCTGACCAGACAGTGCGGCCCTGCTGCTTACACACTGTCCAGGCTCTTAAAGGAGCCTCAGCTACCTAGAAAAGCTAGGTGGCCTGCGGTAGATGGTTCTAGCACTGTTGAAAATTAGCTGAGGCTAGAACCAAGGGTTACGGTCCCCATGGGACTGAGGAGGGTGGTCCAGGACTTGAATAGCTAATAAATTTTTTGCCATTTTCACTTTGACTAAATATTTCCCTTCACAGAAATTGTGAATGGCAAAACTATTTTATGATAGGTAAAAATTAAAATGTTTTCATAGACTAGGACAGACTTGTTTTTACAAACTGGGACTCAAGGACCCCTGAATCCTCAGATATCTGAGAAAAATAAAAAATTAAAAGACTTCCTTCCAAAAGCAAAGGTATTTCCACTTGAGAGCCCAGATCTAGAAGACTACCGCATCAGGTGGCAGCCACAGGGACTTCCTGAGGGGTGTCCCATCCAGGCTGGTACGTCTTGACATCTGCCCCTTGCTGTTCCCGCTGGGACCAGGCAGACACTGCACACACCCCAGCTCTCTGGGGAGGAACCATCTTCCCTTTACACTGTACCCTGGTCTTTCTTCCACCTACCTTTCTCTAGTCTACCAGCTAGAACCTCTGCTGTTGGGGCCAGAAAGCCCCTCTGTTAAGAGAGGAAGCTGGACTCAAGTATCAGAATAAGCCCTGAGCACCTTCTGCTGCCTGGGCTTCCCACTGAGAGGGTGCTGGTTTGGGACACTGTCCCTTCTCCTGTGGTGAGGCCTCAGGCTGCTTCCCTATTGCTCTGACACTCAGCACCACGTCCACGCTCAGTCAGCCCTGGACCAGCCAGAGGAGCTGGAACTGCCATCCTGCTAGCTTTTCACCTACCCCAGCACTGGCCAGGGAGGTTCCCTAGGGCCGGCCAGGGAAGGGAAGCACGGGCTTGGGGACTCTAGGCCTCAGGACATGCCCTAGTCTGCCTCTGGTCTGTTACCGGAAGGGCTTTGTCTCTCCCATTCATATGCTGGGTGAGCTGGCAGACGAACTCTCCCAGCCTGGCCCCTGAATATGGGGAAGTGCCCCCCTGAATCTCTCCATTTGGGTCTCTGCTATAACAGGACATTGCCTGGGAGAAAGTTTAAGGCTGCTGTCCTGCTAAGGGGTGGTTGGGAGCCTAGCCAGATTGGCTGTACCCTAGGGCCCCTGTAGGGACTGTTCCTCTCCTATAGCCCACACATACACACCAGGTTGACGAGTGCTTATTCTTTTCCAGGGGTAGCGATAAGCACCTACGCCAAGTACTGCTACCA
The DNA here is from genome assembly GCF_000151885.1 of Dipodomys ordii. Taxonomy (NCBI): domain Eukaryota; kingdom Metazoa; phylum Chordata; class Mammalia; order Rodentia; family Heteromyidae; genus Dipodomys; species Dipodomys ordii. Next base: position 1,062,712 of record NW_012267395.1, on the reverse strand, counting down.
CAAGCTGCAGAAGGCGGCTCTGACAGGGGCCAAGAAGGTACAGGCACTGTGGGAGAACCAGGGCAGGGCGGGCAACTTCCAGGCACAGCAAATGTCTAGCGAGGAGGCAGCAAGGCTCGTGTGCTGGCTGGCAAAGCTGTGGGTACTGCACACAGCTTGCCTCGGTGGCTGGCAGAGCTGTGGGTACTACACACAGCTTGCCTCGGTGGTAGCCAAAAGGCCTCAGAACCTGTACTTTCCTGCCTTTCCCTCAGGGGCTCATTTTCATGGACCCCCAGTTGAGCAATTCAGAGAAATCATAGGCTGTTGAAGACATCAGGCAAGCTACCAGAGTGGTATATGGCACAAGAGCCCAGGCTGAACAGCACCATGACTGCACAGACTCCCTGAAAACCCTGGCATCTGTTGCAAGATGCGGGGCTATGCACAGCCACAGTAGGCCAGGAGACCCCCCCTGTGACAGGACCTTTGCCCCTGGCAGCTGTGGGCTGTAGAACGGGCACACCACCTACCCACAGACTGTATGAGCCAGTCCAGGCCCTGCTGTTAGCTCTTCTTTCCTACATCTAGTCTTGCCTTATCCTGTCAAGGCCCCTCCAGCTCCTTTCTCTCCCCTAAAAGACATCTAGGACCCAGTCACATCATGCATCCCTGCAGCCCATCCTTACCCAGGACCTCCTTGGACCCCCTGTACCTGCCCCAGAGCCTGGCCTCCTCCTCCCTTTTTTTTTTTTTTTTTTT
>NW_012267395.1:1059780-1061921 GCF_000151885.1 Dipodomys ordii | reverse complement strand
TGAACTCTGGGCCTGGGTGCTGTCCCTCAGCTCTTCAGCTCAAGGCTAGCGCTCTACCACTTGAGCCACAGCACCACTTCCAGCTTTTTCTGCTTATGTAGTGCTGAGGAATCGAACCCAGGGCCTCATGTATGCGAGGCAAGCTCTCTACCACTGAGCCACCTTCCCAGCCCTCCTCCTCCCTTCTTAACCAGCAGCATTGTTTGATGCTTTGGACATTAGAGATGGCCACAGGGAAGCCCCCTTGGTGACCTGAGCCAAGGATCTGGGCTGCCCTGCCTCTTGTAAGGCAGAAGCCTAGATTTAGGGAGGAAAGGGTAGCTGAGCTGAATAGCCCTGCCAGAAGCGTGGAGGAGGGGTGGTGAATGGAAGGAAGGTGACCTGGCCAGACCAGGATGGGAGATCTGGCCTGTCTTCACAGGGGCTGAAGAAGCCCAATGTGGAGGAGATCCGTCACGCCAAGAACGCCGTGTTCAGCCCGTCAATGTTCGGTAGTGCACTACAGGAAGTCATGAGTATGCAGAAGGAGCGCTACCCTGACCGACAGCTGCCCTGGGTACAGACTCGGCTCTCCGAGGAAGTGTTAGCGCTGAACGGTGACCAGACGGAGGGCATATTCAGGTGCTGCGCCAAATCTAGACCCTGGGGGTATGGGCCACAAGTGTGTTTATTGTGCATCTGATGGCAGACCATTAAGCCTCAGGCCCCTGGGACCGGCTGCCATGCCTGCCTCTGAGCTGGCACTTCATGGAAGCTGATCCTGATGCCATGTGGCCAAGAGGCAGGGCTGGGCCCCATAACTTAGGAAGCAAGTGTGCTGAGAAATCCCCACAACAGCAGCAGTCAGTGCCTACATGTTGAGCCTGATGTGACCGGCGGCTTGTCGGGCAGCTCAGCTTCCCCCTGACCCCTTGGTTTGCCAAGCTCTGAACCAGGAACATGACAGCTCCTGCCCTGGTGGTAACACGTTTTGCCTACTCAGTGTTCAGCCACTGTAAGATGGTCTAGGAAGAGCCAGTGGCCTGAGGAAATCCATACCACTAACAAGCACATGGGAGATGGGTAGTTGAAGGGGGAGAGCCTTATGGCTCTGTACCCCATCTGCATTGGCAAATTGACCTGTCTGCGCCTGCCTTGTGCTCCCCAGGGTTCCTGGAGACATTGATGAGGTAAATGCCCTGAAGCTGCAAGTGGATCAGTGGAAGGTACCTACAGGCCTGGAGGATCCCCACGTCCCCGGTGAGCCCCCAGCCCACTCCACAGACATCCAGGCCAAGGCCTCTGTCTCCCCACACCTCTTGAGCTGTTACCCACAACCTCTTCTCAGCCTGCCCACCCTCCACCACTGATGGGGTCTCTAGTCACTGCCAGATAGCCTGCCATGCAGTGGACTGTCTCCCTCAGTGTCCTCGGGGCACCCTAGTTCAACCTAGCCAGCCTCGGCTCTGCCCGGGCCTTCCAGATCGGTTCTGCAGCTGCTGCACCAAGAGACTCATAGCCACTCCTCCATGCTCCAGGCAGTTGAGCCCTAAGCACCCCTGGGGTCTGGGCTGGGCCAGGGGGCCCCTTTTCCAGATGGCCTAGCCCTCCCCCCCCCCAGTGCTGTTCTGCGCAGAGGTTCTCCAGGGCAGACTCACTGAGCTTCGCCTGTCCGCAGCATCGTTGCTGAAGCTGTGGTACAGGGAGCTGGAGGAGCCCCTGATTCCGCACGAGTTCTATGAGCAGTGCATCGCGCACTACGAGAGTCCGGAGGCCGCGGTGGCCGTGGTGCACGCGCTGCCGCGCATCAACCGCATGGTGCTGTGCTACCTCATCCGCTTCCTCCAGGTAGGCAGCCCGCGCGCGGGGCACGGCGCCCGCGCCCACCCTGGGTCCCGCCAGCACCCACCCCATTCCCTGCTCGTCTCCGCCCCACACAGGTGTTCGTGCAGCCCGCCAATGTGGCCATCACCAAGATGGACGTCAGCAACCTGGCCATGGTGATGGCACCCAACTGCCTGCGCTGCCAGTCGGATGACCCTCGCATCATCTTCGAGAACACTCGCAAGGAGATGTCCTTCCTGCGCGTGCTCATCCAGCACCTGGACACCAGCTTCATGGAGGGCGTGCTATAGCACGAGGCGGGACTCGGGAGGGCAGCG
>NW_012267395.1:1057921-1058729 GCF_000151885.1 Dipodomys ordii | reverse complement strand
CCCGGGTGACCGCGGCCGCTTCCGGCGAGGGAGGATGTGGCCGGCGTGCGCTGCGCTCCGGGCCCGGGCTCCGGCCTGGGCCTTGGTGGGGTTGAGGGGAGGTCGGGCCTATGGCGGAGGTGGAGGCGTCACCTACACGCAGGGCCAGAGCCCCGAGCCCCGGACCCGCGAGTACTTCTACTACGTGGACCACCAGGGCCAGGTGGGCTGGGGGCCGGCAGGCCCTGCGGAGCGGGCGAGGGCCCCGGGGGCGAGGGGGGGACGCCCGGCCCGCCGGTCCCAGCCCCGCGGCTCCGCGCCCTCGGCGGTGCGGGTGTCCGTTCCCTGCAGGGGCAGAGCCCTAAGTTTACACGCGGCTCCCGCACTGCCCGAGGGACTCACTGTCCCCTGCCCGCGCCCCCACAGCTTTTCCTGGATGATTCCAGAATGAAGAATTTCATCACCTGCTTCAAAGGTACCGCTGCGCTGCCCCCGGCCCGCGTCTGGCCGCTCGGGGCGGCCCCGAGGGGCTCGCGGGACCCCGGGGCGCACAGCCGGGTGCACAGCCGCGCGCTTTGCTCCCCTAGACCCGCAGTTCCTGGTCACTTTCTTCTCCCGCCTGAGGCCCAACCGCAGCGGGCGCTACGAGGCCGCCTTCCCCTTCCTCTCGCCGTGCGGAAGAGAGCGCAACTTCCTGCGCTGTGAGGACCGGCCCGTGGTCTTCACGCACCTGCTGGCCGCGGACCCCGGGCCCCCGCGCCTCTCCTACTGCGGCGGCGGCGCGGCCCTGACCGTGCCCTTCGAGCCGGCGCGCCTGCTGCCCCTGGCG
>NW_012267395.1:1055489-1057730 GCF_000151885.1 Dipodomys ordii | reverse complement strand
AGGTGAGGGGGCGCGCGGCCCAAGGTCATCGGCCTGGGGAGGTGGGGGGTGCCCCTCAGGGCCTGGCGGAGGGAGGGGGCGTGGAAAACGTACCCCTACCCGGGACCCAGCGGCGCCCGAGGGGCGGGCGGGGCGGTGTGCGGGACGTGGACACCGAGTCCTAGGGCTGCCCGGAGACGTGGCCGGAGGCCTGCGCTGTGCCTGAAGAACGACACAGGGCTCCCACCGCACAGATGGGCACCCGTGGCCTAGCCTCCCTCTTCTCACTCCCGCCCAGCAGGACCCTTAGAGGATTTCTGCGCCAGCCCCTGATGTGTGCCTGAGGGTCCCTGTGAGCAGCAGCCCAGAGGGGGAAAGGATTTGCGGTCTAGTTTGGGTGGGTGGGCAAGGCCTACAGCCTTGGGCCAGTTCATCCTGCTCATGTAATTAACCGCAGGGACCTACTGAATGCCCCCATCTTTTGGGGGCTCACGCACATTTTGAGACACCTGGGAAATGCCTCAGCCTTGCCCAAAGCTGTTCTATTAAAACTTTATTATGGTATTACCTCATCTCAAAGTGACTTTAATAACCCTGTGAGTTGCATCTTAGGATCAGATTGAAACAAACTGTAAGGCCACTTGGTATCTTTCAACTTGGCTCAGGGCAGGAAAACCTAGTGAATAAACAGAGTAGAGAACGTGCCACGAGAGTCTGCAGGCTAGGACCAAGTATATCCTCAGCCCTGTCTCCCCAGTCCAGGCAAACTGGCTTCTCTGCCCTAAACTTTCTTTAAAATTGTGCTTGTGGAGCTGGGACAGTGGCTCAGTGGTAGAGCGCTTGCCTTGCATGCATGAAGCCCTGGGTTCGATTCCTCAGCACCACATAAGCAAAAAGAAAAAAGCCAGAAGTGGCACTGTGGCTCAAGTGGTAGAGTGCTAGTCTTGAGCTGAAGAGCTGAGGGACAGCGCCCAGGCCCAGAGTTCAGGCCCCGTGACCGAAAAAAAAAACTTTCTTTAAAATTGTGCTTGTGGGGCTGGGAAGGTGGCTCAGTGGTAGAGCGCTTGCCTTGCATGCATGAAGCCCTGGGTTCGATTCCTCAGCACCACATAAGCAAAAAGAAAAAAGCCAGAAGTGGCACTGTGCTCAAGTGGTAGAGTGCTAGTCTTGAGCTGAAGAGCTGAGGGACAGCGCCCAGGCCCAGAGTTCAGGCCCCGTGACCGCCCCCCCCCCAAAAAATGTGCTAATTGAGCCAGGCATTCACACCTGTAATCCTAGCTACTAGGGAAGCTGAGATGTGAGACCTGACTCAAAGGCAGTCAGGAAAGTGTGAGACTCTTATCTCCAAGTAACCACTAAAAAGCCAAAAGTGGAGCTGGGACTCAAGTGGTAGAGTGCTAGCCTTGAATAAAAAAGCACAGGGACAGCTCCCAGATCCTAGATTCATGCCCCAGCACACACACACACACACACAAAGGCTCATGGTGCCTTCCCATTCCTAGGTTCACAAAAGTGTGGGTAAACTACAAGCTACCCCATACTACTCCTATGTGGTCTCAGGACATTGCTCCCAGATTCCACTTAAGCTAACTAGAAATTCAGTTGCTAATTGGGGCAAGGGGAAAATGACCACACACACACACACACCAGCAAAGCAGTGGCCCAAGGCCCTAACACCCCAGTTCCCACTTATCTGCTCTGAAGGCAGAGGCTTCTTTTTGGGAAATAGCTTGGGGACCACAGGCTCACTGCTTCTGAATTGACTTTTCCACTATTTCCCTTATCCTCCAATTCCATCAGTTACTTGAGAAAAAGTCCCAGCTCGGGGCAAGCTATGCCCAGAAGAGCAGGAGCGATGGGCTAGATCGAGCTATGCCTTACTCATGGCTCCCACAAAACCAGTTCTGCCCACCTCCTCCCTGAAGTCGTAACAGCTGGACCACGAAGTTGAGGCCACAGCATGAGTGCTAAGGACGCACTCCGCTGGGCACAGCTGTAATCCGACACGCAGGAGACTGAGTTCCATGGGATCAAAGTTCAAAGCCAGCCCGGGCAGGAAAGTTCTGACACTCGCCTCTGACCAGCAAAACAGCTGAGGCCGGACTCGCGTGGTAGGGCCGGCCTTGGGCAAGCGCAAGGCCCCGGGGTCGAGGCCGGCCGGAGGCCCTCTGCCGCGCTGGCTCGGCCTGGCGGCCTGTGTTTCAGGGCGTCACATTCCACCCGGCCCAAGATGGGCTCCGCGGCTCCCCCGCCGCTGCCGCC
>NW_012267395.1:1048517-1055140 GCF_000151885.1 Dipodomys ordii | reverse complement strand
CAGCCGCCCCGCCCCGCCCCGCCCCGCCCGCAGACCCTGTTCCTCCAGGACAACAGCATCGCGCGCCTGGAGCCCGGCGCGCTGGCGCCGCTCTCCGCCCTGCGCCATCTCTACTTGCACAACAACAGCCTGCGCGCTCTGGAGCCCGGCGCCTTCCGCGCGCAGCCGCGGCTGCGGGAGCTGGCGCTCACCGGGAACCGGCTCCGCGGCTTGCGAGGCGGCGCGTTTGCGGGCCTGGCCCAACTGCGAGTCCTCTACCTAGCGGGCAACCAGCTGGCGAGGCTGCTGGACTTCACCTTTTTGCACCTGCCGGTGAGCGTGTACGACCCAAACCCCAGGGTCTTCCTATGCCCACAACCACCCTGCGGGTTGGAGGACGTAGAGGGAGAGAAGCCAGCCCTGCCCAGTTCCTCGGGACCCTTTGCTGATAATCCACTGTCTCGACTTCAGCGACTACAGGAGCTGCATCTGCAGGAAAACAGCATTGAACAGCTGGAGAACCAGGCCCTGGCTGGACTCTCTTCTCTTGCCTTGCTAGACCTCAGCAGGAATCAGCTGGGCACCATCAGCAGAGAGGCCCTACAGCCCTTGGCCAGCCTACAAGTTCTGCGCCTTACAGGTAACTCTTACTTTTTTTGTCAGTCGTTGGGCTTGAACTGGGCCTGGGCACTGTCACCTTCAGCTCAAGTCGAGCACTCTACCCCTTCAGCTACATCACCACTTCCGGTTTTCTGGTCCTTTATTAGAGATGTGTCTCAAGGACTTTCCTGCTGGGGCTGGCTTTGAACCACAGTCCCCAGATCTCAGCCTCCCCAGTAGCTAGGATTACAGATGTGAGCCACCAGTGCCCAGCAACTCCTCCTCAAGCAAGGAGCCTGGCTTCATCCAGGTCTGGGTCCAGGGGGTGCTCCTACAGCAGATTCTTCAGTTAACCCTTTGAAAGGTCATAGCAAAGACTTGCAAACTTGGTGTTGGATGGGCACAAATGGGCATGTAGGTAACAGCTCCACTGAGGGGTGACAAAACTGAAGTTCTTGCATTAGGGGGCCATCAGAGGCAGGCAAACTGGAGATGGCCAGGACTGGGAGCACTTTCCTTAGGGGGCACATAAAGACAAGGTCTCAGGGCTGCTGGAATGTGTGTGTCACCTAGATTCACCCAGTGGGGATTGTCGAGGGGAAGAGGGTGGTTGGTGCAGGTGCTTTCTTGAGGACAGGCCTCAGGAAGTGACAGGTGTGTGTGAGAGGAGGGAGGGTTATGTCCTACCCCAATGGGGTCAGAGAAGAAGTAGGAGGCCTAGACTTTGTGGAAAATGGCCGTGAGACCCGGCTAGCAGAGCCTCAGCTGCGCGGGCTGCTCTGCCCACAGAGAACCCATGGCGCTGTGACTGCGCCCTCCACTGGCTGGGCACTTGGATCAAGGAGGAAGGCCAGCGTCTGCTCAGCGCCAGAGACAAGAAGATCACGTGTGCGGAGCCCCCGCGCCTGGCGGCGCAGAGTCTGCTGGACGTGTCCGGGAGCAGCCTCATCTGCATCCCACCCACCGTGCACATAGAGCCGCTGGAGCTCACGGCCGGCCTGGGGGAGGACCTGCGCGTGGCCTGCCAGGCGTCCGGCTACCCGCAGCCGCTAGTGACCTGGAGGAAGGTGTCGCGGGCGCGCGAGGGCGGGCCGCAGGCCCGGGCCCAGCTCGAGGGCGGGCCGGCGGGCCCGGGCGCGCCCGCGGCGCGGGACACGGGCAGCGGCATGCTCTTCCTCACCAACATCACGCTGGAGCACGCGGGCAGGTACGAGTGCGAGGCCGCGAACGCGGGCGGCGCGGCGCGCTCGCCCTTCCAGCTCCGGGTCAACGCGTCCGGGCAGCGGCCGCAGCCGCCGCGGGCCTCGCCGGGCCCCGCCGCGCGCGCTCCGGGCCGCGCCCCGCGGCTCGACGCGGGCAGCATGGCCTTCCGCGCGCTGGGCCTGGCCACGCAGACGGCCATCGCGGCGGCCATCGCGCTGCTGGCGCTCACCGCGCTGCTCCTGGCCGCCATGATCTGCCGCCGCCGGCGCCGGCGCCGCAAAAAGGCGGCGCCGCCGGGCGAGGGCGCGCTGTTCGTCCGCGACTACTCGGACGGGCCCTGCTCGTCGGCGCAGCTGGAGGAGCTCCGCGGCGAGCGCGGCCACGAGATGTTCGTCATCGACCGCTCCAAGCTGCTCTTCGCCCCGGGGGCCGGCGGAGGCGCCCGCGGACCTCGGCCCGGCTCAGGGCCCTGCGCCCGGACTCCGCCTCCCGCCGCGCGTCGCCTACGAGATCCACTGCTGAGCCGCGCCGCCCTTCACCCCAGTAAAGGCGGAAGGTGCCCTGAGCGTGTGCGCGCGCCTCATTCGGGGGCCGGGGGCGGGGGGCGGGGGCGGGCCGCCTGCCCGGGACGAGGAAAGTCACCGAGACCAGCTAGAGGGGAAAGAAAAATGCCAGAGATTGAAGTTCCAAACGCGCTGAACATTTGTACCTTGACCTTCTAGCCCCAAAGCCAGCAATAGGATGGCTTGGGTTGCCAGCTCAAGGAACACAGTGCAAGGCCCCAGACTTCAGGCAGTCTTAGGGCTATCCCAGCACCAACCCCAGAGTTCTTTAAAAGTGCCCAGAGACCACTGCCTGTCCACTCGCAGCTGGGATCCCACACATCTGCAGAGAGGCCCAGGACACCCCAGCGCAGCCAAATGCAGCCATTCAAGGCAGGGGAGCGCAGGCCTAAATTCCAGCCAGTAGGAACAGTCGACCAGCTAAGAAGCGGGTGCAGGACACTGCAAGGAGAGCAGGCTTAACGTTCTGACCGTAAAGTAAAGCGGACCCTGAAGGAAACCGGAGACAAGTGCCTTTGAATCAGGCCTCCCACAGAATCCTAGCAAACAAAGGCTCTTGGCCTGTCTCACCCAGAACTTGGAGATCACAGGCTGAAATAATCTGCATCCAGGTGCCCATAGATGTCTGTGGTCCAGAGTACATGGGCACGGCCTGAGGCCAGCAGTAGCTGCTGCAATTCGGCCTCAACACGGGCAAACTTCTCCTCATTGATGGAGGCCTCGAGCAGGACAGACGCAGGTGGTGGCCAAGGCAGGCCATCATAGCAGTCCACAGGGAAGGGGTGCACCACAGTATGCAGCCCAGCCTGCACTACGAGTCCCGCAGCAGATCCTGGAGGCCTGCCATGGATAGTGGGTTTCCATAGAGACCAAGGTAGTGGGCAACGTGGCCAGCAGCTGGGCATCAGCAAACTGGCATTCAGTCAGCTCAAGATGCAGCAAGGTGGCTGCTGCTGCCTGCAACAAACCCTGAAAGAGCACCAGCTGGCTGCCTGACAGGTCATTGCCACTGAGGTCCAGCTTCTTCAGGTGGGTAGCAAGGGGAACTCTGTGCTAGGAAGTGCAGGTCTTCAGGCAGCAAAGCACAGAAGGCCAGCTCCAAGCTTTCCAAGGGGCTCTGTAGTGTACTGCAAAAACAGAGGACAGAGAGTCAGATAGGGATGCCCAGGAAAGGATCCTCACAGAGGGGAGGGGCAAAGCAATGGTAAAGCCCACACACCTGAGCAACTGGTCTAGTCTGCCTGAAAGGAGAGAGGAGCCAATGCTGAGCTCCCGCAAAGAGGTAAAGCAGCCCATCTGAGCCAGGAAATAGCGGAAGTTGTCTTCGCCATCCACAGAGGGCTGTCTTGAGTCAACATGTACATAATGCAATCTAAGGCTAGCCAGTTGCTGGAAGCGAGCCACATGTGGGATGATGACAGGCCACGCAGGCCCAGATTGCTGAAGCGCATGTCTACACGGCGCAGGCAGCCTGCGTCCAGAGCTGCAGCAGGGCTACCGTGTTGCGCATGGGCAGGTCCTCAGCCCGGAGGTCCCGGCAGCAGAGCCACAGCACGCTTCCCACACTGCTCTGCAGGGCCTCATGCAGAAATGTGTAGAAGGCCCGGTTCACACGAAGGTCCACACGAACCTGCACAGGGACAGGAACTAGCCCTGGCTTGGAAGGCCCACCCTGGTGCAGGGCGATACACGTGCGGGCCACGGCTGCTGTGCAGTCCCACACGCTCATAGTACCAGTGTCTTGTTCCATACCATCATCCAGGAGGCCAGTCATATCCAGAACCCGCAAGACATGCTTCCTGGGAGCAGGAATAGCCTAAGACGAGGGGCAAGGGGGCAGGGCCCACATCCCTCCCTGCCATTTTAAGAGCAACAGCCCTGTTCCCACACGGAACTCTAGCTAACCTCAGGACCACAGCCTCGAACCTCTTCAGGGAAGCCTTATTAGTCCCCTAGGTCTACCTATGGGCCCCTCAGGTAAGTCCATACCTGCAGAGGGGTTGTGTGCCAGCCCCAGCTTCTGGAGTGTGGAGACGGGCAGTCAGCCCCAGGATCACAGCCTGTATGCTCTCTGTGCTAGGCCGTTCCTGCAGCAGGGCACGGCTACAGTGGGTACACTCCTGCAGCAGCTGCTGGAAGCTAAGTAGTGGGAAGGGCCATGTGTGCACCAGCTCACGCAGCACAATTGTCCTCTTGTCCATGAAGGCCACCTTAAACAACAGGGGGAAAAGCTCTCTGGGAAGCAGGGGCAGAGCCTGGCAGGCAGCTGGCTGGCATTGAAGCACCTGCCGTGTACACAGGAGTACAAGTGTGTGCAGGGCGCTGCGCAGGGCGCTGCGCAGGGCGGGCCGTCACCTGCAGGAAAGGAACTTTCAGTTCAGAAGACAAACCCTAGGCCTCCATCAGACCATACCCTCTCCATGTATCAGTGGTGGGGAAGCCCACACAGTGCCTGGAGTTGGCAATGAATAGAAGATAGTGACACAAAGGAGCTTAGCTCGAATGGCAGAGCTGTTTGCCTACCAACCATGAGACCCGTTCAGTCCTTGGAACCAAAAACCAAACAAAAAAACACATGTTAAAGTCCTAACAACTTTGGCTGGGCAGTTTTACAGGAGACAAAGCCATGCTTAGGAAACGTGTTGCTAGAGAAAGCAAGCAGTACGTGACAGTACATCAATAATATGCCAGCCTATGTGTGACTCAGACAAATGGCTTTGATGCTCTATGGAATCCAAATTGAATCTCCAGGCCTCCAAAATCACAAATATGCTTCAGAAATCCTTCCTCAAAAGTAGAATAAGGGGAGGCCGGGCGCTGGTGGCTCATGCCTGTAATCCTAGCTACTCAGGAGGCTGAGATCTGAGGATCTCGGTTCAAAGCCAGCCCGGGCAGGAGAGACCGTGAGACTCCTATTTCCAATAAACCACCAGAAAACCGGAAGTGGCGCTGTACCACAAGTGGTAGAGCGCTCGCCTTGAGCTGAAGAGCTGAGGGACAGCGCTCAGGCCCAGAGTTCAAGCCCCATGACCGACCAAAAAAAAAAAAAAAAAGTAGAATAAGGGGCTGGGAAGGTGACTCAGTGCTAGAGTGCTTGCCTCCCATGCATGAGGCCCTGGGTTTGATTCCTCAGCACCACATAACCAGAAAAAGCCAGTAGTGCTGTGGTTCAAGTGGTAGACAATTAGCTTTGAGCTGAAGAGCTGAGGGACAGTGCCCAGGCCCAGATTTTAGGCCCCATGACCGGCAAAAAAAAAAAAAAAAAGCCAGGTGTCGGTGGCTCATGCCCATAATCCTAGCTATTCAGAAGGCTGAGATCTAAGGGTCATAGTTTGAAGCCATCCTGGGCAGGAAAGTCTGTGAGACTCTTATCCCCAAACTACCAAAAAAAAACGAAATGGACCTGTGGCTCAAGTGGTTGAGCACTAGCCTTGAGGAAAAAAGCTCAGGAACATTGACCAGGCCCTGAGTTCAAGACCCAGGACCAGCACTAAATAAGTAAATAAATACCACACCACTTTTCCCACAGTCTCTCATCAGCACTACAACAGGTAGAAAACCCCCAAGCAAGGTCAGCAGCCATGCTAGGAATCCCTTTCTAACTCTTCTCACAGATCCGCTCCAGAGCTACCCTTAAACTTTATCAAACACACATGGCTTAGTAAGCACCAGGACCAACAGGAACAATGACCACAGAACCCTGAGTCTATGAACCTAGCCTATGAAATCTAGTCTACCTCCAGAGATATTTTCACTTGGCACAAAAACTCAAAAATAAAAAAGCGCTTCTGTGGTCCTTGCCACCTACCTCTTCCCTGAGAAACCAATGTGGACAGAGACCATCAAGGCGATTCATTCAGAAGGGCCCTGGCCTTGTCAGTCAGTTTCAGACAAGACAGAGGTAACTACCAAAGTAGTCATCTAAGATGCGGGTCGGCCTTGCTGCTTTCTGGGCCTCGCCCTCAGCACTGCACCTGCAACCACCTCTGACAGACTGGTAAACTAAGTCCTAAGTCACTGTAGGGGAAACGGGTGAGGAGCAGCCCGGCTGCGGGGGCCCGAGGCCGGCTTCCCGGGACCTCAGGCAAGTCACCCAGCGGCGCCTTCCCGGGACGGCCCGGCCCCGCCCGGTCCCGTGCAGACAGATCCCGCGGGGCGAGGACGACGCGCTCCTCATCAGCTGGGCACTGCCGGGAGAGGAAACGGGAGCAGCGGCCTGGCCGCGGGGGGGAGCTCCGCTGGGCGACGCCGCGACCCGCACAACCCGCCGGGCCAGGC
>NW_012267395.1:1037612-1048298 GCF_000151885.1 Dipodomys ordii | reverse complement strand
GCCCCGCCGCCTCCGCGGGCCCCGCCCCCAGGGCGCACGGAGATGACGCAAACGCTTACTATTGGCCGCGGGTCCCGGCCCTCCTCGCGCTCCCATTGGCTGGCGGCCGGGACGCTCTCAAGGCGGGAAGCTCGTGGAGCGCGGAACCCTGGCGGGATGGAGCGGCTGCGGGACGTGCGGGGCCGGCTGCAGGCGTGGGAGCGGGAGTTTGCGCGGCTCCACGGGCGGCGGCCCTGCCAGGTGAGGCCCTGCCAGGCGGGGGCCGGGCCGGGCCGGGGCCGGGGCCTCCACTGACGCGCTCCTCCCGCAGGATGATGTGGAGGCGGCGCCGGAGGAGACCCGAGGTGAGCCCGCGGCCGGGCGCGGCGGGGCCGGGCGGCACGGAGGAGTCTCGGCCGCACCCTGACCCGCTGTCGCCCACCCAGACCTCTACAGGGAGTATCGTACTTTGAAACAAGCTGTGCGTCAGGCCTGCGGCGCGGCCCGCAGCTCCGGACCGCCGCTTCCCGCGGTGACCCAGGAGGTACCCAGCCCCGTCACCCCCGCTCCCCAGGCAGCTTCCTATATACGTGGCCAAGTGGCAGACGCCGTAAACAATCGCAGCCAGGCCTCTATCGTAGCAGAACTTGAGGGAAGAAGGGGCAGGGTGATCCGCGCCCATGGCTTGCTTCCGTGTGGACTGCTGCTGTCTCCCGCAGGCACCAGAGCCCAGCTGCTGGGGACCCCACCTGAATCGGGCTGCAACCCAGAGTCCACAGCTTACTGTAGCGCAGAGCCGGTGGGCATCATCTGTTCAGGACTATGGGAAGAGGCTCAAGGCCAATCTGAAGGACACCACCCTGCAGGTGACAGGGGGCAGTGGTCTGGTCAGTGCATCCAAGCCAGGCACAGAGCTGCCTTTGGCCCAGGAGCAGGTTCACCAAGTGCCCCTTCTGCCCACCCTTCCCCATATCCATGTACAGATGGGCAGTCTCCTACATTGCCTGGTCTGTACTCTTGAGATGTGTTCAGGGAACCCTTGCCTTCAGCTTCCGGACCCAGCCTCCTGCCACAGCAACTCCTGGGCACAAGTCCCTGCTTACTGTCTTATCCTCCACCTCCCAGATTGGGCCAGCCCTGGGCAGAAGATTCCAGTCTTCACAAAGGCCCTTGTCCAAGGTGCCCACCCCAAGGCCACCAGATGCGAAGACCACCTCCACCCATGCAGATGAGATTGGTGATGTATTTCTCCAGCCTTCTGGACCCCAACCAATGCCAGGCCGACTCCAGCGGCTCCAGGCATCCCGGCGCCTTGGTCTGGGCTCTCTAGACCCCCACTGGCTGCAGCGGTGTCAGAACATGGCCTCTGATTTTCCGGAGGCCCCCAGTGCCTGCTGGCCTGGCCTGGGTGCAGAGGAATCACATTCTGTGGCCTCGGGTGATTTGGCCATTCTTGGCCCTGACACTCAGGCCGAGGCATCTCCTCCGGGCCCAGAGGCTTCTTCCCCACAGGCAGCTAGGGTTGCTTTGGGGAGCCCCCCACTCAGCAACAGTAAAAAGAAGTGGAAGTGGAGTAAGGAGAACTGGGGGAGCCCTGCACAGGGCCATTGGGTCAGCAGCCACACAGCGCCTGAGGGGGCTGTGGCAATGGCTTCAGCACTTGAGAAAGACTCTTCAGAAGAACAGATAGAGGTGAAACCTCCGCAGCCGCACAGCAGCTCAAGTGGAGTCAGGGCAGAGAAGGCCGAGGTCATGGCCCACATGCACACGCCCCCTCGACCAGCTGGCCTTGACAGGGGTAATTACGTTCGTCTCAACATGAAGCAAAAACGCTATGTGCAGGGTAGGACCTCTCGAGGCAGGCTCCTTCAAAAGCAGGTGAGATAGGAAGGGTGGGAAAGCGTTTGTCTTCCCCTTGACACTCTGTTGTACTGTTTCTGAATGGTTCTCCCTTTGTTTACTCCCCAGGTCCAGAAGCAAAAGTGGCAAAAAAAGGGGGAACGTTTTAGGGGTGGTAGACTTAGAGCCACAGTTGAGGATTCTTGTTTCCAGTGTGGGAAGTTGGGCCACTGGGCATCTCATTGCCCCCAGCCAGGTAAGACCGCCGCCCTGAGAAAGGGTCAGCCGCCACTGCAGAGAGGGTGCTGTGCTACACAAGGGTACTTCTTCCGAACAAAGGGTCCAACCAGTTCCTCACCCCAGGTCCAAGCACCATCCAGAAGGAGGGTAGCAAGGACAAGGATGGTGTACAGCCCTCTTCTGCTTTGGACAAAGCAGCTCAGTTGACAGGCACCACTTACTCCCACCCCCCTGGTGAGTGAGGGGGAGGGGGTGCTCCTAATCAGTAGCTCCTGTGCCAAGATGATTTTGGCCCAACCCTGAGCTACCGTAACATTAGCTTCTTGTTTACCTTACCAGGTGAGGACACAGAACCTACTGAGCCCCAGCTCCAGGCCCCCCACCCTTCCCACTCAGTGCGGCCCCTCTACCCACCAGGGCCCTCAGGGCAGGTGGCAGGTGAGCAGAATCTTACTGCTCCAGATCTTTACTGATGGGTGGAGACACTCAGGGCCCTGATGGTCAACGCCTGTGTCCACAGAGACTCCTCTTGAGGTGTTCCAGGCCTTGAAGCAGCTAGGGCACCAAGCCTTCCGCCCTGGGCAGGAGCAAGCGATCATGCGAATCCTGTCTGGTGAGTGTGCCGCCGAAGGCCAGAGCAACGCTGGCTGTAGTCTGGCAAGCAACTAAGCCTTACAGCTACCTTTTCTCTTGTCCAGGCATCTCCACGCTGCTGGTGCTGCCCACAGGTGCTGGCAAGTCCCTGTGTTACCAGCTTCCCGCACTGCTGTATGGCCAGCGTGGTCCCTGTGTTACGCTGGTGGTCTCTCCCCTCCTGTCACTCATGGACGACCAGGTGTGTGGACAAGGCCCTCAGCACTTATGGAATGCATTGAGAACTTTGAGCTGCTGCTTGTTTCCTGAGCCCACTGAGAACTGCCTTCTTCCCTTCCTTCCTTTCTTTCCTTTTCTTGTGTGCCAGTAGTCCTGGGACTCGAACTTGGGGTCTGGGTGCTGTCCCTGAGCTTTTGTGCTCAAGGCTAGCACTCTACCACTTGAGCCAGACACAGCTTCGTTTCTGGCTATTTTGGTGACTAATTCGAGATAAGAGTCCCATGGGCTTTCCTGCTTGGGTAGGCTTCAAACCACAATCCTCAGACCTGAGCTTCCTGAGTAGCTAGGTAGGATTATAGGTTTGAGCCACCGGCACCCACCCAACCATCTAGGTCCCTAGCCCCAGCATTCCTGAGCTCAGGCCCAGGGGTTTCTCCTAACCCTTCATCCCAGGAGGGATTCAGGGGTTACCAGGTCTGAGCTATCCCGTGACAGCACTGTATCTACAGGTGTCCGGCTTGCCCCCCTGTCTGAAGGTAGCCTGCCTCCACTCAGGAATGACCAGGAAGCAGCAGGAGTCTGTCTTGAAGAAGGTCAGGAGGGCTTTGCACACAGTGTACAGCGTGGGCAGGGGGCAGGCACCCAAGCGCCACCCTAACCGCTTCCTGCAGGTACAGGCGGCCCAGGTGCAGGTGCTGCTGTTGTCCCCGGAGGCCCTGGTTGGGGTTGGGACCAGAAGCCCCGGCGCTCTCCCCCAGGCTGCCCAGCTCCCGCCAGTGGCCTTTGCCTGCATCGATGAGGCCCACTGCCTCTCCCAGTGGTCACACAACTTCCGGCCTTGTTACCTTCGTGTCTGCAAAGTAAGCCGTAGGTGGGGGTCAAGGGAGGAGTGGTGAGGCCGGGTAGATGCGGGAGTGCCTCACTGTGGCTCCCGCCCCAGGTGCTCCGGGAGCAGCTGGGTGTGCGCTGCTTCTTGGGTCTCACAGCCACGGCCACGCGTGGCACGGCCCGTGATGTGGCCTGGCACCTAGGTGTCTCCGAAGACCTTGACCTCGTCGGTACGTCGCCCACCATCCCCGCCAACCTGCATCTCTCCGTGTCCATGGACAGAGACCCAGAACAGGTAAACAAGCACACCCCAGGAGCTGGGACAGAGGCTTCTCCTCCTGTGCCCACCTACTGCTCTCCGTCAGGCTCTGGTGACACTACTACAGAGTGACCGGTTTCGTTCCCTGGATTCCGTCATTGTTTACTGCAACCGACGTGAGACTACAGAGAGGGTTGCTGCGCTCCTTAGGACATGCCTGTGTGTGGAGAGAGGCCCAGGACCTAGAGGTGAGCAGAGGCGCGGTCAGGGCCTGCCACAGCCTGCCGGGGCCCGCTAACCACAGTCCGCCTTGCCCAAAGGTCAGGCCCCTGAAGCTGTGGCTGAAGCGTACCACGCTGGCATGTGCAGCCGGGAGCGGCAGCGAGTGCAGCGGGCTTTCATGAAGGGCCAGCTGCGTGTAGTGGTGGCCACCGTGGCCTTTGGGATGGGGCTGGACCGGCCAGACGTGCGGGCTGTGCTGCACCTGGGACTGCCCCCCAGCTTCGAGAGCTACGTGCAGGCGGTAGGGCGCGCCGGCCGCGACGGACAGCCCGCACACTGCCACTTATTTCTGCATCCCCAGGTGGGCATCCCACCACCACTCCTGCCCTGGATGCCGGCCCTCCCCCTGTACCACGTGGGCCCTGGTTGCTGCCTTATTCCCACTGTTCCAGACCAGCCCAGGTGCTGACTGGACGTGACTCTCCTGCTTCAGGGTGAAGACCTGCAGGAGCTGCGCAGACATGTGCACGCCGCCAGCACCGACTTCCTGGTTGTGAAGAAGCTGGTGCAGCGGGTATTCCCACCCTGTGCCTGCCCTTGGCTGCCCCCAGAGCAAGCCGAGGGTATCACCGGCGTGAGGCCTGTGGCCAAGTCGAAGGCCAGGCCCAGTGGCCAACAAGCAGCTCGTGTGCCAGGACCAGCATGCCCAGGCCATGAGCGGGCACTCCCAGTGCAGCCGACGGTGCAGGCCTTGGACCTGCCGGAGGAGGGTGAGGGGCCAGGGAGAATGGGGGGTGCATGGAGGGGCCTTCCCCACGCGCCCTGAGCCCTGCTTTGCCCACAGCCATTGAGACTCTACTGTGTTACCTGGAGCTGCACCCCCAGCGCTGGCTGGAGCTGCTGCCAGCCATCTACGCTCAGTGTCACCTGCATTGTCCTGGGGGCCGCACCCAGCTGGCCCACCTGGCCCACAAGTGAGCACACCCCGTCCAATTGAGGTTGAGGGCAGAGGACCAGGACTCTTAACCATATCTCAGGTTCCCCGGCCAGGTCTCCCCTTGTGGCTGCATGCTGGGCCAGGTGGCCGCCTGAGGACGCGTGTGGGGGCAGCTGCTCCCTGAAGTTGGACGTGGTGGAGCTCGCAGAGTCCATGGGCTGGGAGCTGGTCTCTGTGCAGCGGGCTCTCTACCAGCTGCAGCGGGACCCCGGGCCAAGGACAGGTGTGCCTACCCCTCCCCGACTCTGGGCTCGGCCTGTCCCCTGCCCACCACCTACATCTGACACACTTTCTAACAGATACGCTGCGGGACACCAGAGTGTTTGTGGAGTTCAAGGAGCTGGCCTTTCACCTGCGTAGCCCCGGAGACTTGACAGCTGAGCAAAAGGACCAGATCTGCGACTTCCTACATAACTGTGTGCAGGCCCGGGAGCGCAAGGCCTTGGCCCGTCTGCGCCGGATCTTTGAGACCTTTCACAGGTGGGGAAGACCCAGGGGGGCGCCACGCTGACCCCGGGGCAGTTCTGACAGGTGTGTCCCACCCCCAGCATGGCCTTCCCCAGCTGTGGGCCCTGTCTGGAGCAGCCTGACCAGGAGTGCAACACCCGACTAAAGGCCCTCATCAGCCACTATTTTGAGGAAGAGGAAGAGGAGGGTGTGGAGGAAGAGCAGGGCTCAGAGCCCGGGCAAGTGCAGGTGAGCGTAGTCCCTCTGAAGGTGATTGCTGAGGCAGTGGGGAGCAGCAGACCCACTGCACCCCATAGTCTGACCCCTGCCTTCTCTGGCTTGAGGCTTCCTAGACTGCTCCAAGCTTGGCTGGGAGCTCCAGGGAGATGGTGTGCCGCCCGCCCACAGGTCCAGGACTGGGAAGACCAGATCCGCCGAGACACCCGTCAGCTCCTGTCACTGTGGCCAGAGCAAAGCTTTTCAGGCCGGGCTGTGGCCCGTATCTTCCATGGCATTGGTGAGGACGAGAGGCCTCCAGATGCAGGGCAGGGACCAGTGGCTGGGACCAACCCAGTCAGACTGTGTCTCTGCTCCCCCTTAGGAAGCCCCCGCTATCCAGCCCAGGTTTATGGGCAGGACCGACGCTTCTGGAGAAAGTACCTGCACGTGAGCTTCCGTGCGGTGATGCGCTTAGCCACGGAGGAGCTTCTGGTGAGGGACAGGTGACCACCTTGCACAGGGGGCATTGCCCCACAGACATGACACAGCCTGGGCTCTGTGGCCACTCCACGAGGTGTCAGGCGTGTGACTCATCAAGACAACACTGGCCCTCAGTGGCCAGGACAGTAACCACTAGACAAAACAAACCAGCATTGGTGGGACAAGAAGGCTCCAAAATGCAGAATAAAACACACAGTGATGTTACAGGCCCTTCTTTCTGATGACAACCCTCAATCTGGCAGGACAGGCCCTCAGGCCCTAACCCGGGCTTTAATAGGGAAAATGGCTGCTTAGGGTGAGGGTGGGAATTTGGTCAGAGGAGAGCAATCCCGGTGGGGGGTGGGAGGAGCAGATTTGGTTGGGGATGGCTCACCAGTGCCCACCCAAGGAGAAGCTGGGAATAAAGCAAAGTCAGTTGCATCTCATAATGTTCCTTGCGTGTGGGGATTTATTGGCAGTCCTGTGATCTGACCCAGGCCAGGGTGCTGGGTGCCAGGCCCAGGCCCAGAAGAGGTAGGACTGAGAGTGTAAGGAAGAGAATGTGGCAGGGGTGCGGGCCGAGGCTGTCGGCCAGCACTCCAGCCAGGGCACCCAACAGCAGCTTGCCAGAAGCTCCAGGGTGGCGAGGAGGGTGTAATGTGTGGCCTATGGGAAGGAGCCTGGGTGAGGGCCGCGAGGCCCTGAGGCGCCCCTGCCACATCTGCTTACCTGCAGCGTCCTGGGTGCCAGCTGGCTGCAGTGCATCATCATGGTGAAGGTGGCTGTGGTGACCAGGCCCCCCAGGAAATGCTGCAGACACAGGCTCAGCAAGGCCATTCCTGGGAGGGCAGAGGTCAGCAGTGCCCAGGGTTCCCAGCCCCTCCCCGCCCTCAGGGTGGCGGCTTACTGCTCAGGGCCGTGCCAGTGGCCAGGCTGGCCCCTGGGGCATCCAAATGGAAGAGCAGGGCCGTCTGGCAGGCCAGGCCCCCAAGCCGTAGCCACAGCACTGACTTGAGCAGGGAAAGTGGCTGCCTAGGGTGAGGGTGGGAATTGGGTCAGGTCAGGATTCCAGGTAGGGGGTAGGAAAGGGAGTGAGCGGGCTGGCTGGGGAGGGCTCACCAGTGCCTGGTTAGGAGGGCCCCACACAAGGCAGAGCCAGCAATGGAGCACACCACGGCACCAAAGCTGTTCCACAGCCCCAGTTCCGGGGCAGAAGCTCCTCGGTCCAGCAGGAGAAGTGGAAACAGGCTGCCAGCACCCTGCTCACCTGCAAGAAGCCATAAGCAAGGGAGGTCTCCATACCTGCCAAACTCCTACTCTGCCTCGTCTTACGGGGCCACACATTGGGAGAGAAACGGCAGTAGGCATTGGTCAAGCCCAGGATCGCTGGGAAGCAACACCAGAACAGTTCCAAGGCTGCAAGCGGAGGTTAGTGAGAACAAGAGGCAAGGCCTGGGTGCCAAGCCGAGGCCCTAGAAGGAGGGCAGCCCCTCTGTGGGCCCAGAGCTCCTGGGGACTCTCACCCAGCTTGTAGGTGAGTACAAAGCCTGCTGTCCACAAGGTCCCAGGTACTGCCATCACGTCCCACGGGGGGTGGGAGGGCCCCGAGGGCGGAGGCCAGGGCAGCCTGCGCAGAGCTGGCGCGGCCCAGGCCAGCCCAGCGGCCAGCCAGTAGGTAGCGGCCAGCAGCATGAAGAGCAGAGGCCAGGACAGGCTGGGCAGAAGGCCCAGCAGCCCCCCGCCAGCCAACGCCGACCCCAGCTTGTAAGCCACCACCTGCACGGTGTTGCCTGGTCCCAGCTCCCCCGGCCCCAGGAGCCGTACGGCCGCCGAGTCCAGGGCCGCGTCCTGGACAGCCGCGCCCAGGTTCAGCAGCAGCAGCAGCCCCACTGCGGTGGCAGGGAGGCCGGCCCGGCCGGCCGGGGCGGGGGGCTTTTATATGTCGGGAGGTGCGAAGGGGCGGGTCCGGGAAGGCTGGGCCAATGGGAGCGAGAGGAGGACGGGGCGGGGCCAAGGTAGGTGGGCGGGGCCACACCCCTCCCGCCCGGGGACTCGGGTGGAGCCGCGGCCGCCACCCCGGGCCGCCCGGATCCCCGAGGCGGGGCGAGGCGGCCGCGCCTGCGGGGTCCCCCGTCGGAACCCCCATAGTCGCCCCCGGGATTTAGAGCTGGAACAGATGCCGGCTGTTCTTTGAGGCCTCAGTGTTCCATCCTTTAAAATGGGGAGAAGGGTCTGCTCGCCGGCCTTGGTTTTCCTGCTGTTTCCCCGAGTCGCTCCCGGGAGCTGCTGGGGGCCGATCCCCGAGGTCTGAGTGTCCAGTGGGTGCTAGCCTGCCTTTCAGCACTGCCCTTCAAGCCGGGACCGCCCAGGATCCTGGGGTGCCCGGGGCCAGGAGCTGACCCATGGGGCCTTGGCCTGGACACGGGGCCCGGGGCCAGGGGAACCGAAACCGGCTGGCGAGCCCCGGCTGCGCGTTTAGTCCTGTGTCCCTGCTCCGGGGGACTTTTCTTCTTCTTCTCCTTTTTAGCTAGCTGCTCTACTCATTAAGGTCTGGCTTTCTCAGCAGCCAGTGGCGCCCCAGGAAGTTTCTTGGATTCCTTAAGTCACTTCACTTGGCCAGACACATGTTCACCTGTGTCTTGTTTTTGTCAGTCGTGGGGCCTGAACTCTGGGCCTGGGCGCTGTCCCTCAGCTCTTCAGCTCAAGGCAAGCGCTCTACCACTTGAGCCACAGCGCCACTTCCAGTTTTCTAGGTTCATTGGAGCTAAGAGTCTCACCGGTTTACCCTGCCCCAGCCTGGCTTGGAACCGTGATCCTTAGATCTCAGCCTCCTGATTAGCTAGGATGACAGGTGGGAGCCACCCGTGCCCCTCTATTCACATGTTTTTTAGTATCAGCAGGGGTCACATGTTATCAACAGGTACCAGCCTCCAGCACCGTGTGTATGGGGGGGGGCAGGGGAGAGGGGCAGAGAAGTCTGAGAAAAGGAGAAATGCCTCATTTGTCATCAGAGAATCTTTGCAGCTGCTTCTGAGGGTGACAAGATGGCCAGATTGGGGAAGTAGTTTGTTTTGTTATTTTGTTTTGTTTTTGGAGGTGGTTTTGAGTAGGCAAAGTCTACTTAGCTTTTCCTCTGTGTGTTACGTTTGAACCAGGCATTGGTATGTGGACTATAGTCTTCTTCTTTTAAACTGCCCAATAAACCTCAAGGAAAACGATAGGTCAGGATGAGCCAGTGCCTGAGATTCAGGCCTATAATCCCAACTGCTCAGGAGTCAGAGACCTGACCATTCAAGGTTGAAGCCGGCAAGGGCAGAAAAGTCTGTAGAGACTCTTTTTCTGCCAAAAACCACCAAAAAACCAGAACTGGAGCTATGGCTCAAGCGGTAGAGCACCAGCCTTGAGTACAGGAGCTAAGGGACAGCCCCTGGGCCCGGAGTTTAAGCCCCAATACTAGGAAAAAAGAAAGGAAAGAGAAAGAAAGAAGAGAAAAGAGAGGGCTGGGAAGGTGGCTCAGTGGTAGAGCGCTTGCCTTGCATTCCTGAGGCCCTGGGTTCGATTCCTCAGCACCACAGAAGCAAAAAGAAAAGAAAAAAAGCCGGAAGTGGCGCTGTGGCTCAAGTGGTAGAGCTCTCACCCTTGAGCTGAAGAGCTGAGGGACAGCGCCCAGGCCCAGAGTTCAGGCCCCATGACCGGACCCCCCAAAAAAAAAAGAAAGAAAAGAAAGAGAATGCTGTAGTCGTGTGTATTTGTTTGCTGGGGTTTTGCTGTTTTTTGGCAGGAGTAGGATTTGATTTGAACTCTGAACTTGCTAGGCAAGTGCTTTACCTCTGGAGCCATAGCTAATTATCTGGTCTTCCTCCCAGCCCAGCCTCATCTTCCTCCTACCCAGATCCGTTTGCCTAGGAAAGGGAACACTGGCTGGGTTGTCTTGTCCTTGTCTAATACTTTCTGGCTGTGTGCTCTTGGGTGAGTAGCTTGACTTCTCTGGGCCTAGATGACCCTTATCAAAGCTAGGACACTATTCATGTTAATCTCCTCCCTCAGCTGAGGATTCTGGATCTTGCAAGCTCACAGGGATCTTGAGTATTGACTGCAGAGTAATTGCCCAGGTCCTGGCTTCTGCTGCCACCTTCATCATGCTCATGCACACTTCCTGTCTGGCCCTGGTGGGTGAATGAACCTCCACATTGATTTTTGTCCCTTTGGATTTGAAGGTGGGCAGGGTGTGGCTAGGCCTGTGCTCCCAGGGCCAAAGTGCTCCTAGCTTCTTTTTTTTTTTTTCTTTTTGTCAGTCATGGGGCTTGAACTCTGGGCCTGGGCGCTGTCCCTCAGCTCTTCAGCTCAAGGCTAGCGCTCTACC
>NW_012267395.1:1029618-1037562 GCF_000151885.1 Dipodomys ordii | reverse complement strand
GCTCGGCCGGCCCTCGGGCGCCCCCAGCGGCCAGCCCAGGCACCGCAGCCGCCCGGTGAAGGGTCACCGCTCCGGGTGGCCCTGCCCGCAGCTGCCCGCCTTCCTCCATCTGGAGAGAAGTCCACAGCAGCTGCCATCGGCGGCTCATGCCGCATCCGGGCTGCTCAGAAGCATGCGATCTGAGGATTGCGGTTCAAAGCCAGCCCAGGTGGGAGAAGTTCATGAGGCTATTATGTCCAATGAACCACCAGAAAACCGGAAGAGGCGCTGGGCCCAACAGTGGAGCGCTGGCCTCGAGCTACAGGGCTGAGGGACAGCACCCAGGCCCACAACCAACCAAAAACCCCGAAAACTTCCAGCTGAGCACCGGTGGCTCACGCCCATCATCCTAGCTACTCAGGAGGCAGGAAGGGCCCATGAGACATCTCCAATTACTCAAAAATGAGAAGTGGTAGAGCACTAGCCTTGAGCACAAACAGGTTCAGGGACAATGCCTAGGCCCGACTTCAAGCCCTACAACCAACAAAAAAAACACTTCCAAAACGGTGATGGGGTGAAATGGAGGGGGGTGGAACCTACAAAGGGGCAGCACTGGAGGCCTTGGCCAGCTGCCAAGTCCAAGTATTCTGGCAGACATGGCTGCTGAGTCACTGTGGTGCTGACACACCTATTCTCAGAGCTGAGCCTGCTTAGCTATAAAATGGGACTCATGCCCACAAGTCCAAGTTTCAGGGTTGGGAGCAGGAGAATTACAAGTCCATGGCCCGATTAGGGAGAGACCCGGCTTCAAAATAAAAGGTATTGGGGCTATGAAGGTGGCTCAGTGGTAGAGCGCTTGCCTTGCATGCCTGAGGCCCTGGGTTCGATTCCTCAGCACCACATAAGCAAAAAAAAGAAAAAAGCCCGAAGTGGCACTATGGCTCAAATGGTAGAGCGTGCTAGCCTTGATCTGAAGAGCTGAGGGAGGACAGCACCCAGGCCCAGAGTTCAGGCCCCACGACTGGACCCAAAAAAATAAAAATAAATAAAAGGTATTGGTAGCTGGGCACCCATGGCTCAAGCCTGTACTCTTGACTACTCAGGCCACTGACAACAACGGTTCAAAGCCAGCCTGGGCAGGAAAGTCCATGATACTCAAACTACTTTAAAAAAGGTCAAAAGTGGAGCTATGGCTCATGTGGTAGTTAGCCTTGAGAAAACAGCTCAGGCAGGACTGGTATAAAAAAAAAAAAAAAAGCAATGGGAGGGAGCGCCGTGGCTCATGCCAGTAATCATAGCAACCCAGGAGGCCGAGATCTGAGGATTGCAGGTCAAAACCACCCCAAACAGCAAAGTCCATGAGATTTTATCTCCAATTAGCCAGAAGTGGAGCTATAACGCAAGTGACAGAGCACGTCTTGCACTGAGTTCAAGCCACAGGACCAGCCCAAAATGAATAAAAAGGGCTGGGACATAGCCCAGTCAGCCCCAGGTCAACCATAGCACAACTAGAAATAAATCTATGAATCAATGGGATCACCGTGTCCACCGGGGTGACCTGCAGCATGTCTGCTCTGCCTACGACAGGCCTTCACATTCCCTCCCCTGGGCTGTTCTTCCCTCTATCGCTTTCACTGTCCCTAGGCCACAAAATGACTTCCCTGCTTCCAGGTAGAAACTGGGCCAGCAGCTTTGTCCTGTGGGTCAGCACAGGGAAGTGCTGGCTTCTTTTTTGTTTTCCCAGGGCCTGGGTGCTATCTCTGAGGTCTTTTTGCTCAAGACCAGCTTTCTACCACTTTGAGCCACAATTCTACTGATTTTCTGATGGTTAATTGAAGATGAGAATCTAATGGAATTTCCTGCCCAGGCTGGCTTTGCTCTTGACCTTCTGAATAGGTAGAATTATAGGCATGATGTGTGTGTGTGTGTGTGTGTCGGTCGTGGGGCTTGAACTCTGGGCCTGGGCGCTGTCCCTCAGCCACTTCCATTTTTCTGGTGGTTAATTGGAGGTAAGAGTTCTCAGGGACTTTCCTGCCGAGCTGGCATTGATCTGTGATGCTCAGATCTCAGCCTCCTGAGTAGGTAGGATGACAGTTGTTTTTTATGTTGCTCCTCTGGGACCCCTGTCCCCAGGATCCCGTGACCCTCTCCTCCTGACTCACTAGGCAGCCCCAGGGGGCACAGGTGCCCCTTCCTGCCCTCACACTCCTTACCAGTCAATTATTTTTATCTGAATGGGTTCCCATGTACCCAGTGGGAAGCAGACCCAGCTCATGGAGGCCTGTCTCTCAGACGACTGGGTGGAGACTAGCTGAGAAGATCCAACTCTGGAAGCCCTCCTTGAGCACTCCTCCAGAGAGCAGCCCCGAGTCCCCGCGGGGGAGTCCCAAGCACAGAGGCCGGAGGCTGCCCTCAGCAGATCAGTGGACACACTGCATCCAGAGTCAGAATAGCATCCAGCTTTATTAGAGAGCCGGAGTCCGGTGCCCAGCCTGTAAGCAAAGCCAGGACTGCGGGCTCCAGGGGCCCTGGAACCGTGTTCAGGCCAGGGCAGTGACCTCAGGAGTACTCGCTAGTGAACTTGGCATGGAAATGGCTCAGCTTCTCCAACATCAGCCGCAGCTTCTCTATGGGGGGCAGGATGGTCATCCTGAAAGGAGCCAATGGTAAGCCAAGAGGCACAGTGGCCAGGAGCCGACTGTGTGGGCTGAGCCTCACCGGAAGTGATAGGTGCCTTCCCGCTGCCCGAAGCCGCTCCCGGGCACCACACAGATGCCGGTCTCCTCCAGGAGGCACAGGCAGAAGAACATATCTGGGGCGAGGCCCAGCTCCTGGAGTGGGGGTGCAGAAGGCACAGGTCAGCCGAGAGTCTCGTTTGTTCTTCCCTGCCCTGGCCAGCCCTGCGCCCACCTGCGCGTGCTGCACGGCGCGTGGGGGCAGCTCAATTCGAGGGAAGGAGTACATGGCGCCCTGCACTGGGTTGCAGCGGAGCCCCGGAGTGCTGTTGATGATCTGCTCAGTGAGCCTGGCCTTGGCTGCCAGCTGGCCCAGCACCTCTTGCCTCTCCTGCAGCCACAGAGGGGGTGATCGCGGCCATCTGGGAACACGGCACCACCCTGAGCCGCCCTGGCCCTCGGCCATCAGCACTCACCGCGTGGAACTGTGCAAAGGAGGGGTCGGAAGGGGCAGGTGGACTGACCACCATGTCCACCAGGGCCTGGCCAGGCACTGGTGGACACAGCTGCACGGTCAGCAGCTTCTGCATCTGCCGCTGCACCTCGGGGTCCATGTTCACCACTTCCACGTAGCCACCACGAAACCCACACCTGCCGGGCAGGCGGACACTGAGCAGGGCCCGAGAGAGAGGCCTGCAGCCTCCCGCCCGGCCACACGCACTCGCCCATGTAGCCCTTGGAGACGGAATGGAAGGACGCGAGCTCCTGCTGCGCTGCAAATGGCGGCCCCATCTCCATGAGCACCTTCTTGAAGGAGTGGAACTGCGAGCCCTCGGCATACACGTTGTCCTGGTACACCTGCGGAGGGACTGCGGTCACCGGGCTGGCTGCCTGGCTGCTGCCCGCCTCAGCATGCCCGGCGCGCACCTCGTCAGCCATCAGGAAGAGCCCCTCCTCAAAGGCGAAGCGGATAATGGCCTCGATGCACTCGCGGGTCTGCACCTGCCCTGGGGTATGGGTACAGCAGCACTGCTGTCACTCGGGCACAGCTCATGTCCAAGGGACAGTGACCAGGAAGGGAGGGGCAGGGGCAGGGGCTGCACACCGGTCGGGTTGCCTGGGTTGATGACGCAGAGTGCGCGTGGGTGGCAGTGGTCACGGGCCTGGCGCAGGGCACGCCGCAGCTCAGAGACGTCGAGCGCCCAGGCATGCTCCTCATCCAGATAGTAGTCCACCTGCACAGCATCCAGCTCGGCCAGTGCGGCCGAGTAGAGCGGGTACTGGGGGATGGGAATGAGCACTCCAGTGCGCGTGCAGCCGTGGCCAGACACCAGCAGCTTCAGCACCGTCTGCGAGAAGGAAGGACGGCATGGACTGTTTGGACCAGGTCTGCACCCATCTCCCGCCTCGGGCAGCTGCAGCCAGACCAGATTGAGCCAAGCTGGGCATCACACACCCTCGCCCAGCCTACCACAATGGCATCACTGGCCCCTGTGGACAGGAAGATGTTGTTGGGGTCTGCGGGGATGCCTCCGTCCCGCCTCTCGATGTACAGGGCCACATCTTCTCGGATCATCTGGATGCCAGAGCTGATGCTATAGGCTCCTAGACTCGGGGAGTGTAGGGCAAGGTTGGGCCCTCTGCAAGCCTGGGAGGAGGCCCTGGGGCTTGGACGCAGTTTGGTGCCGGCACTCACCTATGCTGTGGCCCCCACACACCTGCAGGATGCGCTCAGCCCTTCTCTTGGCATCCTCTGGGAAGTCAGGGCTGCTCAGGAGAGCTGGGTGAACACAGAGGGCCAAGACCTAGGGCAACAGAGTGCTGAGGTCACGGGGGGGGGGGGGGGCAGGACTGGGACGGGACAAGCAGCACAGCGGCCTCACCTGGCGCAGGAAGGTTATGGGCTTCTGCCCCATGGCCTGTGCATCCCCAGTGTTGACATGGATGATCTCCGTGAAGGGCTTCTTCACACCCTGCAAGAGCAGCAGGAAGCCATATTGTCTATCACTCTCACAGCTCTTAGACCCCACATGGCCTGGGGCAAACTCAGGAGCCCAGGAGCCCAGGAATGATAGCATGGGGCCCAAGCTCATACCTGACGCAGCTCCTGTTCCAGCTCCAAGGCTCGCAGCAGTATGGGACCGCGCACTGCATACTCCACCCTCCGCACGCACGGGTTCATGGTGTCCAGCGTCAGCACCTTCTCCTTTAGCCCCTTCCTTGGAGCTTGGCCTCGATCACTTTCCCTCAGAGCCATGGCTCTGCTCAAGGGGCAGCAGGGAAGGACCAGACCTGAGGGGAGGAGGGATCCCTGGTGCGGGGGCTCAAGACGGCAGCCTCTTCACAGCAGCCTGCAGCCCCGCTGAAAGGGAAAGGACTGAGGAGCTAAAGCAGCCTGGGCCAACCCCAACTGCCAGGCACAGCTCTGCCCTCGGGAGCCACAGGGAGTGGGTGAGGCAGCGGGCGGGGCTTGGGGTGAGGCCCAGAACCTCTCAGAGTCCCCGTGATAGGGGAGCAGGAGACCCGCACGGGCAGACTGGGTGCCAGGAGGGGGGAGCTCAGCACTGGGGCCAGTGGGCCTGAGAGCTCAGCAGGGTGGGAGGAGGTGCCAGGATGGCCCCCAAGGCGAGAATGGGGGCCAGGGGCTGTTGGAGATCTACCCAGCAGGGCCCAGCAGAGGCCAGGACTTCTCACCTCCTGTCTTTGCTTGAACCAGCCAACCTGTCTCCTAGGAAACTGAGACAGGCCTTAAGACCCTGGGGGAGGAGAGCAGAGAGCTCCGACCCAGCTCTACCCGGTTGGCAGCCATGCCTGAAGGCTGCAAGGGTGCTATAGTTCGGACCTTGGTCCCAGATCAGCACTACAAGGGGTTGGGAGGGGCAGGGGACTGGAGACAGGGCAGGCTGACCCTGGACCTTCAGACAACTCACCCTGGACTGCCCACATGCCCTTTCAATGCAACGTCCCAGGGCTACGCTTGGAGCCATACCCTGCCTGCCAGACATAACCTAAGATACCCTTCTCTTTCATTCCTGATTGGCTGAAGGAGCAGGAAGTGAGCTATGATTGGTCCTCACAGCCCCACCTCTGCTGGCCCTGCAGGGAGCTAGTAATCCCCAGGAGAGTTGGCTACCAAGGCCACAGACTGCATCTATTCCTGAAGATCAGGGAGCCAGGCCACTCAGCCATGCAGCAGGCAACTGGTCAAATCCAAGATGAGCCCTGGCCCACGCCACCTGCCCCTCCAGGCTTGGAGAGTGAACATGCAGAGCCCTGAGGGGGGCCTGGGGGACACACGGACAGACGGACACACACTCCCTCTCACCTGGCACCTCCTGGCAGCCTTCCAGCCCACTGACCTGCCTCTCCTGTCCTCAGGCCGGGACATAGGTTACTCCGGGCTGGGCCCAGGCAGGGCCAGCCACCGCCACTCTCTGGCAGCTCTGGTGGCAGGCAGACCTTTGGCCGCTGTACCGCCTCTCTCTAAAGTTAGCCAGCAGCCAGCCCCTGGCCCTTCCCGAGAACTGCCAAGGACTCCAGTCCTCCAACCGTTGAGGAAGGCAGGAGGAGCCCCAGGGCTGACTGGCCGGTGCTCAGAGGGCAAAATGGCAGCTCATGCTGTTGGGCACCCGGAAGGTGACTGGCCCTCCAGCTTGAGGCCCGAAGGGGCCACACTGTGCCAGCCAGCCATGCCCAAGTGGCCGGCTGCTTGTCCCCTGTGCCACCCTGGCTGGGTGGCTGAGGCGGCAGCAGGCCCGAGGTCACGTTGCACGCCAGGCTGGGGACCCATCCCCCTGGGAAGTGTCTGGCGATGGCCCTGTTCCCGTTCTGCTCGCTGTCCAGCCCAAGAGTCCTGTGAGAAACACTGGCAGGCTGGAGTCCCCATGCTGTTTGGTCACCTTCAGCCCTGGTTCTAACATTCCCTGCTGTCCCCAGGAAAGGAGCGTACAAGAAGCAGCTTGCAGCCAGGGAGGGTGTGGATGGAGACTAAGCTTCTCGCCTGTGTCTAAAGTTCTCCCACACAGCGGCATGGGCTGCCTCCTGCAAGCTCTAGCATGCACCCACAGGCATGGAGGCCCCTAACCCAGACGCACCACCTGCCCCTCCCCAGAGACACACAGGAAGGCCTGGGGGTAGGCAGCCTTTATCAAGTCTCAGGACAAACGGCCTTTGCGGCCTTCGAGCCCACAGGTCCATCCCTGAGAGGGCAGCCGGAGCCAGGAGAGGCGCTGTGCTGGCCGTCCCCTGCAGCACCAGGGGACGTCCCCCTGGGGGGCTCCAGAGCAGCACCAGGGGACGACCCCCCGGGGGGCTCCAGAGCAGCAGCTGGGGGTCTCCCCTCAGGGGGGGCTCCAGAGCAGCACCAGGGGACGTCCCCCCGGGGGGCTCCAGAGCAGCGGCCGGGGGGTCCCTCAGCCCCTCACATGAGCAGACAACATGGCCTCTTCTCCACAGGGGCCTCCTCGCAGGGGGCTGTGAGCCTGAGCAGAGGTGGGTCCCCCACGGCCCTGGGGCCACCATCAGGCTGAGAGTTCTCAGAGTCCTGCAGGCTGACCACGGGGACCTGAGTCCCCTCGGAGGGTGGCCGCTGCAGCTTGGCAGCAGCTCGCTGACGCTTGAGCTGTGCCAGGGTGTGGTGAGCCCTGTCCCGGACAGCGGCGTCAGGAGCAGTACTCTCCAGTGGGCTCAACTGGTAGGATACGCTCCGGTCCAGCCTCTTGGAGTACAGGTGCCTTCCTGGGGGGAGTCCTGCGCGGCCATTGTGTGTCCCGGCCGGCTTGGGGTCCTTAGGGTCCTCCTGTGGGCAAAGCCAGGGCTTCAGAGGCCATGAGGAGGTGGTACCCCTCACCTGCCCCAGCCTCGGGTTCCAGGAAGGATGGAGTGGACATGGAGGGGTGGTAGGCCGGTCAGCAGTAGCCACCTCTGGGGTACACCAGCCCCTCTGGAATACAAGGCCACAGTCCTCCACAAGGGGCTAGTACCGCCAGACCACAGCCAGGTGGACCGCCAAGCTCTCCCCACAGCCGGCAGGGCAGACGTCCAGCGCTCACCTCTGGGTGCTGCAGGCGGAGCTCAGCGTCTGTCTGACGGTCCTCGTCTTCCTCAGGTGACTCAGGACTGGTGGGTGGTGGCTGCCGCCACACAATGGCCTCCTGGGCGTGTTCCTTGCGGTACAGGTTTGTGCGCTGGGTCAGGCTCACTCGCCTTACCACTTTCCTGGGTGGGAGAGAGATAGGAAAGGGTAGGAGGGGTCACAGCTTCCTGGGAGTGCTTCTGGGGCTCACAGGGA
>NW_012267395.1:1025646-1027715 GCF_000151885.1 Dipodomys ordii | reverse complement strand
GGTCAGGGGGAGGAGGCAGTGGGGGGAGGAGGCAGCGGGGGTGGTGGTGGTCAGGGGAAGGAGGCAGGCAGGGGGGAGGGCTGCGTCTGCCCTGGGAGGCTCACCCGCGGCTGCCTGCACTGGAGGTCCGCCGGCGCAGCAGGGAGCGCTGCCGGCCCTGGGCTCGAAGGAGTGCGTCCTGCTTGTGCTTCAGCTCCAAGAGTTTCGCCCTCACCTCCTCGTCCCCACACAGGTCTGAGGAAAGGAGGGGGAGGTCACAGGAGCCCCTCCCTGTCTCATCTGCCCCTTGGTAGCTGCAGGCCTCACACTCACCTAGGGGCGTCTCATCCAGCAGCGACTTTCCATTCAGGTCGGCGCCGAGTGCCACCAGCAGCTCCACCAGGTGCACCTGCGGGCAGCGGGGCTCTGCTGAGGGCTCGGGCAGGGCGGGGTCACCCACCTGCCTGTGGCGGCACTCACCTGGCCCCAGTACGCTGCGGCGTGCAGTGGCTCCCAGCCATCCTGGTCCTTGGCGCTCAGGCTGGCTCCGTGCTCCAGCAGCAGGGCAGCTGCCTCACTGAACCCGTTAGCAGCAGCGATGTGCAGCTGCAGAAAGGCCACCCAGCCTTGAACTCTGGCCCCACAGCCCTCTGCAGAAAACACCCACCCAGGGCCAGACCCCTCCACGTGGCCAGGTCCTCACCAGCGTGGCCCCATTATCCAGGGGCTCATTGAGGTCAGCCCCAGCATGCAGCAGACTCTGGAGGTCATCCAGCATGTGAAGCTCTGGCACTGCCCGGGCCTCCTCAATGCTCTCTTGGGTGATACCTAGGGGGCAGCAGGCTCAGAGAGAGGCTGCTGGGGCCCACCCCGGCACAGACAGAGCGCACTCACCGCGGTTAGCCATGGCTGTCTCCAGGCAGTCCAGAGTCTGCTCATCCTCACACAGGTCGTAAGGCATATTTCCATCAGTGTTTACTGCCAGGAGATCTGCACCACTGCAGGGCAGACAGACAGGCCCCCCATTCAGAGCCTAGCCCTGTCAACAGGTTCTCCCTCTGCAGAGGCCTTGGCTTCCAATGTCCTGGGGAGGCAGGTGATTGAGGAGGAGGCCACCCAGCAGCCCTAGATCCTGTCCTTTATCCAGACAGCCCATCCTGCCATCTCTACTCATCCGGGCCCCAGGCTCCCGGGACCCATCTAGGACCGGCCCCAAGTACAGCGGATGCACCTACGCGGTATGCAGGGCCTGAGGGAGAACAGGGCTGGAGCTGTCTGGGGTTTGAAGCTCACTGCTCGCTGTCGGCTGGGAGCCAAAGGACCTGCCAACCCGCCCTTTACCCCCACCCCGCTGCGGAGGCGCTGGGCCAAGCCCCCCCTCCGAGTGATTGGAGCGGCAGGGTTACAGGAAGGCTCCTGAAGCCCCCAGTCTCCTCTGCTCTCCATCTCTCCTACTTGAGTTCAGGGCTTCAGCTGTGCCCAGGCTCCTTCTCCCAGACCTTACTCTCTCTCCTCCCTTAGCGATCCCACTTTCAACACTCACCAGCACGACACTTCTCCATGTGGACCCCAGACTGGTCCTCAGGCCAGAGCGGGAGGCCAGCCTGCCAGGCAGGACCCTGACCACACTGAGCATTCCCGCCACCCCAGAGCCCCGGGCGGGATCAGCAGATAAGCGGGAGCATCACAGAAGGACCACCTGAGAAGCTATCTGTGTTGAAGGCCCTTCTTGACAGGCCCTACCTGGAAATGAGGAGCTCCACAAGATGCAGGTGGCCACAGGTGGCTGCAGCATGCAGCGGCGTCCAGCACTCACTGTCTCGAGCATTAACGTCAGCCCCGGCTTCCAGGAGCTGCTGCACCATCTCTTGAAAGTCATCGATGCAGCACTGCAAACAAGCACCCTGAGCACCAGAGCCCGGCCGACTCCCCGCCCCCCACCCCGCACGGGCTGACCTGGTGCAGCGCCGTCAGGCCGTCTTCATTGGCCAGGTCAGGGCTGACCCCACTCTTGAGGAGCTGGAGGACTACAAGAAGGGTGAGGGGGGGGAGATGAGGTGAGGGGGGGAGGTGAGGGGGGGGAGGTGAGG
>NW_012267395.1:1016130-1025060 GCF_000151885.1 Dipodomys ordii | reverse complement strand
CCCCAAGGAGAGTGTGACCCCTGACCCTCCCGCATCACTGCCCCACCAACTCAGACCCAGAACAGGCCTCCTGCGGCAGCCACCAGCAGTACCACAGGTCCCACACAGGGCCCATCCTCTCCTCTTTCCCAGTGACAAGCAACACATCATCCCCCATCCCCTCACGCCCCTAAAGATGCCTCACCTCAGGCTCAGCTCTGGTCAAGAGCAGGACACACCTTTCTTCCCACAGTTCCCCACGTTCCTCCCCCCCCCTCCCTGCCTCTAGGCCTCTTGGAAAGGCTTCTGGCCAGGTACTGCCCTCTCCTCACACTCTGTCCCGGAGGGAAGAAAGAAGGGCAAAGGACACGGGGACCCGTTCGCCCTGGCCCCAGGTCCTTGTGCACAGGGGACCTGCAAGCCTGGGAATGGAGGGGCAACAGGGCCTGTCAGATCACGCCTGTCATTGGGCTAGGAAGGTTCCAACATGGAGGAAAGAGCCAGAGGCAGTGCCTGGAGTCAAAGCAACCAATGTGTGTTCTGGGCCTCACCCTGGCCTGACCAGCCGACCCAATTCAGCCTCTGGAGGTATTACCAACCCACTCTACCAATGTGCCGATCCAGGCACTCAGGGGCTGGGCCTCAGGCAGAAGGCCATGAGGGCCACCAGCTAAGCCAAGCACTGGAGTCTTTCTAAAGGATGCTCTGCCGCTGGCCCTGCCAACCCCATCTCCCTCACCCTGTGGCCTGTACTGCCCCGCCACAGGGCAGCTGTCTAAGGCAGGGACTTGGGACTTCCTGTGGCTGGATCCCAGGATCTGCACAGGCCTAGGTCCAATTCCAGCCCGAGGTGGGATGGGGCGGCGCTCAGATGGTGTGAGTGCCCACTGTGCACACTCACCTTCCTCCAGGTCACTCCGGGCAGCAGCCTCCAGAAGGACGACACTGGGAGGGAAGAGAACCTGCTTCTGCTGGCCCTGGCCGGCTGCCTCCTTCTGGGACTGCTCGCCAGGGCCCTTCCTGCCCTGGGCCTCCCTCTCAGCCTGGGCCCACAGCTTCACCTGCTGGGCACGGCGCTTCTGGGCATGTTTGAGCCGCTCCTGGGTGCTCATCCTGCCCACCATGGGCATCTCTGCCAGCAGCTCCAGGTGCTCGGCCATGGTGGGAGACGTCTGCCCACAGGACTTCTTGGGGCACCTCAGTGGGGGACTTGGGGGCCAGGCTGGGCCTGAGGGGTGGGGCAGCTGGCTGAACTGGCACTCTTGGGGGCATCCCCTTTCCAAGGCTTGGTGCCCTTTGCCCTGGCAAGGCTGGGTCAGGAGGCCCTACGCTGTACCCAGGTCCAGCACAGCCCGGGCGAGGAGGGCGAGGGGTGGTGCGGCCGTTCCCCAGGCAAGCCTGGCGTCCCAGCTGCTCAGCCAGCAGGGCTGTGCACCTGCAACTCCTCTCCTCCTTCCTGGGGTCAGGGTGCACAGCCTTTAGGAAGTGGCCCTAAGACCTGGGAGGCCAAGCTCTAAAGCAGATTACCCAGATAACAAAGTTCCAGCTCCCTGGCTTTCTGCCAGAGGAAGGGAGGGCAGAGGCAATCAACTGCTAGGCCCCTGAGGGGCTGGGAGCCTGCTCTGCTCCCATGCCCGCCCCTTCCTATGGTCTTCCAATCAGCACATTAGGACTAATGAGGTGTGGCTGAAGAAAATGAGGCTGGGGCCAGCACCAGCTCCCAGTGTCCAGGGTAGCAAGGGAGCAGAGGGGCCACGGAGCTTGATGACATGTCTGGGGGAGCCGCCCCTTCCAGCAGCCGCACACCTGAGGAGTAAACAAGGAAGCACATCAAGGCCGGATCATGGGCAGGGCAGGTAAGCTCTGGTGAACCCTGGCTCCTGCATCTCAGCGTCTTGCCCTATGTGCAGTTTACCCCCTGCCAACACAGCACACACCCAGGGAAGGGCAAAAAGGGCCTATCAGCCCCCTCCCCCTCCCAGACTGTGTTGCAGGCTGCACAACTGGACAGCAGAACTAGGACTTCCCAGTTCCATGGAGCTGTCCCCCAGGGCCAGCTGGACTGGACAAGATCTCCAGGATTTGGATTTTGCTGGGATAGCCCAAGGACATGGCCGACTCCACCTCCTGGGTCTTCACCCATCACCTGCTCCTCATTGAGATGCCAGCCACTCAGGATTTCAGCCATCCTTGGCTGCACTAAAAGCTGCACTTGCATTGACACTGGTGCAGGTGACCCACCTGTCACGAGGTAGGTGAGAAACAACCATACCCTACCCAGCACCCAGGAGTCACTGGGACGCTCACAGTCAGATCTGTAGGAGGCAGGGCCGTGCTGTATCCAGGCCAAGCCCACGTCTCCTCTGAGTAGGCCACATCAGTCCTGTCAGGTTCCCCTGACACTGGAGCCACTCTTCACAGCTTACCCTGCCTGGACTGAGTGCCCTGTGTGCCCGGTGTGAGGCTACTTGGGGTCAGGACACGCAGGGGCCCAAGGACTCTGCAGATCACGCGGCACAGAGAAGGTTGGAACCAGAAGCACCACTTCCTGTTGGCCATGTCCACGGCTACTGAGGCCGAGGACAGATGCTGATCTTGCTCTCACTCTCTAAGACGCAGGGTCCCCACTAAGACAGGCCAGCGGGAGCCTCAGTCAGCTGCTAGCATAGACACCTGAGGAGGAGATGCCAGACGTAGGCTGCTGCCGCGGTGAACACCCTCCTGTCCGACAGGGCTGCACCTCTCAATCATCAGTACCCTTCCCAGAAGACACCCCTAGCCCACCTGAGAGATCAGAGCAGAGTCAAGTACGTGCACTTGCATACCTTGGTGACAAGGTAAAGATTTAAGATATCCACACATGTATCATCTGGTAGAAGAAAAAATATTTCATGTCCTTGTCCTACACAATAAAAAATGAAACGAGGGGCTGGGAAGGTGGCTCAGTGGTAGAGCACTTGCCCGGCATACATGAGGCCCTGGGTTTGATTCCTCAGTACCACATAAACCGAAAAAGTGGGAAGTGGCGCTGTGGCTCGAGTGGTAGAGCGCTAGCCTTGAGCTGAAGAGCTGAGGGACAGTGCCCAGGCCCAGAGTTCAGGCCCCACAACCAACAAAAAAAAAAAGAAAATAGAAAATGCAGCGAGCGCACACTTTCAGACAGAACATATGCTGCCTCTGGTTTCTGCACGGCAGGGGAAGGCACGGCAAGGGAAAACCATCACAGGGCTGGGAGCCAGCCCCACTCTTCCTCTGAGAGAAAAAGGAAGCAGCCCATGAGCCAGGGAGCTGCAGGCCCAACTCAGCAGGTGCTCTACGCAGACAGTCCTTCTAAGGGCATCCCAGCCCGACTCCTCTCAGGCTGAACCCCAAGCTTCTGACTCCCCAGATCCCTCAGAAGCTCCCCACCTGACTTCCCTCCAGAAGCCGACTCTGAAAGGACAGGCCAGCTGCAGAGTTTGATATTCCAGGAAGAAAGGCCACCTCTTGCCCACCTGGACTTGGGCTGCTGACCCAGCTGAACTTCTCTAAAGGTGTGGTGCCTGCTCCCAGCTGGCCATGAAGGGGTGACATTGTCCAAAAAGAAATGTCCTCTTGGGTCTGGGAAGGTGACTCAGTGGTAGAGTGCTTGCCTTGCATGCATGAGGCCCTGGGTTTGATTCCTCAGCACCACATAAGCAGAAAAAAAAAAAAAAAAAAACAGAAGTGGCACTGTGGCTTAAGTGGTAGAGCACTAGCCTTGAGCTGAAGAGCTGGAGGACAGCGCCCAGGCCCTGAGTTCAAGCCCCACAACCGACAAAAAAAAAAAGAGAAGACTTATCTGGGCCATTAAGACATAAGACATAGTAGCTGGCTCAGCAGAATCCTACCAAATGGCCACCACACCACACTGGGCCAAGAGAAGGGCTGAGCAGGGCCTCTGCTGCCCCAAGCCTCCCCGGAATGTCAAGCTGAGAATCTGGGTGATCTAGGATGCTTTCAGCTTCAAGACTGGGGAGCTACATCAGGATGCAGGATCCCATAGGGAGGAAGCGCCCGGAAGGACACGGGCCCCACCTCTACCCGTTTTAGCCACCCCTGGGCTGACCCATACTGCAGAGAAACATACTGCTCTGTGACTCCTCGACAAAGCTGACCTCTGTCAAAGGACAGCACCAGCGCAGGCCCCACACTCAACCCAGCTGACTGCCCAAACCTAGGGTTCTCAACATGCCACCACTCCTGCCACAGTCTCCAACGACAGCCATGCCTAAGCCCATA
Organism: Dipodomys ordii; assembly: GCF_000151885.1. NCBI lineage: Eukaryota > Metazoa > Chordata > Mammalia > Rodentia > Heteromyidae > Dipodomys > Dipodomys ordii. The sequence continues at coordinate 1,020,821 of NW_012267395.1, read as the reverse complement.
ACTGTCCTGTTAACCATCCACCATAACGCCTCAAGGCATGCACAATACCGCTAAAGCCCAGCAGCAGGAAGCTGCAAGGGCCTTAGATCACTTTATCCACACGGAAGCGGTGACAAGCGATAGGTAGAAGAGTATGCTGTCCAGACAAAAGACAGAAGAACTAAGGGGCATGGAGGGAAGACACTGAGAAAAGCCAAGGTGGGACAGGAGTCGGGGCGCCCTCTACAGGCCACACCTGAAATGTCCCCTTCCACATACCTCTCTACCACCTCTTCCTACTAAAATCCATTCGGCACACAGGACAGACAGGGCAAACAGATATGAAGAGAGCCACCTGCCTCTAGCTGAGTATCACAGGTCGTCCGCATGACAGCACAGGGGGCCACACTGGGCAGCTGACAAAGTAATCCCAGCCATTCAGGGGACTTTACTGGAATTGATTTCTGTAACTTACAACCAGAAGAGTTTATCTTGTTTACAATACCAGTCAGTAAAAAAAGTGGGAGTCTCAGCCAGGCAATGGTGGCTTACGCCTGTAATTCTAGCTACTCAGTAAGCTAAGATTGAAGATCGTGGTTCAAAGCCAGTTTAGGCAGGAGAGTCTGAGACTTACCTCACAAGAAGTGGGCTGGAGGCATCGATCAAGTGACAGAGCACTAGCAGAGCAAGCAAGCAAGCAAGTAGTGCCCTGAATTCAAATTCCAATACTTTAGGAGGGAAAAATGAAATAAGAATATGCAGGGACCAGGGGTTTACTCTGTGGTCCCCATTCAGGAAGGTCACCCAAGCCCAACAATTTTCAAGACCAGCCTGGAAAGCATAGCAAGAGCCTGTTTCTAAACAGCTCAGCACACAGCAATTTACACCTATAATCTTAGCATCATTGAAGATCCCAGTTCAAAATCAACCCTGACAGACAAATCTGAGAAACTCTTTTGTTTTTGTCGGTCATGGGCTTGAACTCTGGGCCTAGGCACTGTCCCTGAGCTCTTCAGCTCAAGGCAAGCGCTCTACCACTTGAGCCACAGCGCCACTTCCGGTTTTCTGGTTGTTTATTGGAGATAAGAGTCTCATGGACTTTCCTACCTGAGCTGGTTTTGAACCAAAATCCTCAGATCTCGGCTTTCTGAGTAGCTAGGATTACAGGCCACCAGCGCCCAGCTGAGAAACTCCTATAATCAATTACCCATCAAAAAGCTGGGACTGGACGGGTGACTCTAGTGACCAGAGAATGTGAGATCCTGAGTTCAAATCCCAGTACAAGGGAGAGTGAGCCTTGCCTAGGCTGCAATAGGCACTGGATTTAATCTCCAGCACAACACACACAAAAAAACAACAGCTGGGCGCTGGTGGCTCACGCCTGTAATCCTACTCAGGAGGCTGAGATCTGAGGATTGCGGTTCAAAGCCAGCCCGGGCACGTAAGACCGTGAGACTCCTATCTCCAATAAAACCACCAGAAAACCGGAGGTGGCGCTGTAGCTCAAGTGGTAGAGCGCTCGCCTTGAGCTGAAGAGCTGAGGGACAGTGCCCAGGCCCAGAGTTCAAACCCCACGACCGACAAAAAAAAAAAAAAACAATGACAGGACACCGGTGACTCACGTCAGTAATCCTAGCTACTCAGGAGAGTAGCTGAGATCTGAGGATTGCAGTTCAAAGCCAGCCCCAGCAGAAAAGGCCATAAGATTCACCTCTAAGCCGGATGCCGGTGGCTCATGCCCGTAATCCTAGCTACTCAGGAGGCTGAGATCTAAGGATCGTGGTTCAAAGCCAGCCCAGGCAGGAAAGTTCGTGAGACTCTTATCTCCAATAAACCACTAGAAAACCGAAGTGGTGCTGTGGCTCAAGCGGTAGAGCGCTTACCTTGGGCTGAAGAGCACAGGGACAGCGCCCAAGACCAGAGTTCAAGCCCCACAACTGACAAAAAAAAAAAAAAGAAAAAAGATTCATCTCTAATAAACAACACAGAAAAAGCCAGAAGTGGTGCTGTGGCTCAAATAATAGAGCACTAATCTGTGTTCAAGTCACAAGACTGGTGAAAGAAAAGCAAGAAAAGAGAGGAAGGAAGGAAAGAAAGAAGGAAGGAAGGAAGGAAGGGAGGAAGGAAGGGAGGGAGGGAGGAAGGAAGGAAGGAAGGGAGGAAGGAAGGAAGGAAGGCAGGCAAGAAATAACAACATAGGTCCTAGGAATGTGGCTCAGTGGTAGAGTGCTTGCCTAGCATGCATAAAGCCCTCGATTCAATTCCCCAGTACCACACAGAAAAAGCCAGAAGTGGTGCTGTGGCTCAAGTGGTAGAGTGCTAGCCTTGAGCAAATGAAGCTCAGGGACAGTGCCCAGGCCCTGAGTTCAAGCCCCAGGACTGGCAAAAAATGAATAAGTAATAACAACAGACATTTATATTTGCATTAAAAAAAAAACTAAGAAAGGCTAAAGGTAGGGGCAGGAGAGTGGGAGAAGGACTTGTGCTGGAGCACAAGCTGAACTTTTTGAACCTGGACCATGAAGGCAAAGACTGCTCTCATTACAAACTACAAAAGAGCCCTGTTCTGGGCAGACATGAGGTGCCATTGTAGAGGCCTAAGACTGGCGCCAGAGGAGGAAAAGCACACACAAACTTCCAGCCTGGGGGTCAAGAGAAGTAATACAGAAGGGCCAAGGCCACACAGAGCCACACCAATCATGCATGTCTTCCATCTCCACACTCCCAGGGAGATGACAAGACAGGGCACGCCACCCCACAGCAGGGAGTACACAGTCCGGGAAACAGCAGGAGGCAAGAGTCACAGGCCTGAGGAGCAACAGGTGGCCAAATGCCAGGAAGACCGACAGAGCAGCCCCAAGGAGCAGGACTGTGTCCAGAGAAGTCCAAAGAGAACGGGCGGGCGTGAGTAGTTAGCAGGAATGTAAACAGAGCCTAAAGAGGTCCTGTAGGAAGCTGTGGCGGCAAGGAGGGTCCCTGAGCCTGGGCAGCCATAGGAGATCTACTTAAACCAGCGGGAAACAGTGCAAGGCCCTCCTCACTCCTCACAGCAAAGTAACCTTGTCAGCACACACACGGCCCAACATTAGAAAACCACAGAGCACAAGAGCGATGGTAGAAGACGTTCTATAATCCTAGCACAGAGGGAAGCCTTTTTAAACATGACATGAAACTCAGAAACCAAAGGAAAAAAGCTGACAAATCCAAATACACTTAATTTTCAAACACATTGTAAAACATAAATAAAACCCACAATGGGGCTGGGAAGGTGGCTCAGTGGTAGAGTGCTTGCCTTGCATGCATGAGGCCCTGGGTTCAATTCCTCAGCACCACATAAGCAGAAAAAAAAAGCCAGAAGTGGCGCTGTGGCTCAAGTGGTAGAGCGCTAGCCTCAAGCTGAAGAGCTGAGGGAAAGCACCCAGGCCCAGAGTTCAGGCCCCACAACCGCCCCCCCCCAAAATAAATAAATAAAATAAATGTTACCTCCTCAACATTCTTCTGTGATTACTTTGTAACTCTCTCACCACATTTTAATTTTTGACATACCAATCAGTAGCCTAAGGATAGCTCAGCCCATTGTCTGCCTCACAGCAAACAATAACTGCTGAATGAACAGGTGGTCACTTCATGTACAACCCAGGATGGGACACAAGATACATCAGAGAAAGGCCTCGCTCAGGTGTACATGATTTGGTGCCAGGGACACAGAGGAGGAAGTTCCAAGAGAGGCTGTGAGTGAGGCACTTCAGCAGGTGTATGCAGAGCAAGCACTGGGATGGGGCACATTTAGGGTAGGGCAAGAACCTGGAGGCTGTTATGATATCTTGGGTCACCTGGACTAGGGCTCCTAAACTGCACACAATGGAGACATTACAGCAACCAGCTGCCATAAGATCAGAGGTTCAGGAATCCCTCAGATGCAGCCCCAAAACTGAGCCTAAAGATGCTGGAGCCCCCTTGTTTGGCATCTGCCAGCCCAGGCAACTCTTTAGGAAGAGCAGAATCTAGGGAGACCTGAAGCAGGGGAGGAAGCAGACCAGGAAGAGCCAATCAAGCAGTGTTGGGAGTCAGCACCATGGCCCAGGCCTACCCCAAAACTCTGGAGGTTGAGGCAGAGGATCATGAGCTGGTGGCCTCTGCCAATAGGGAATAGTCCAGGAGTGAGAATGAAGGATGGGCTAAAGTCATCAGAGGTGGAGCTTCGGGACAGAGACAGGCAGCTCGCCCCTCAGAGCTCTGAGCACTGATGTGGCATGATGAAAACATGGAGCCAGTGTCTGGGCAGATCTCACCCGGCAACCCAGCTCCGTGGCGGAGCTCTCCAGGCTGAGCACCACCAGCTCGGCCGCGCTGAAGCAAACTAGGTGGTGTTGCAGAGGCCTAGGCCTTCAGGGAGGCCAGGCAGCCTCAGGGAAAAGAAGCACCCGGGGAGGACCACCGTCCCGCCAGGGAACACCCGGGAAGCAGAAATGACCCAGGGGACTCACTGCTGGGCTCGGGCCAAGAAAGGGAGGCGCAGGGCTTTGGGGGGGCTGGGTGTGCTCGGCGCCCGAGCGCGGGCGAGTCCACACGCACCTCTCTTCTCGGCGCTCGTGGGAGTTAACTCCACCATGTTCTGAGCCCAAACCAGGCCAAGAGCCTCTCACAGACTGGTCAGCGCGTCTGGCCTGACCCCCACCCACGAGGAGCCCGCGGCCCGCGCTCCGGCGCCC
>NW_012267395.1:1004535-1015563 GCF_000151885.1 Dipodomys ordii | reverse complement strand
CGGGGCGGCGCCCTCCGCGCCCGGGGAGGCGCGGGTCTCTGGGTGCCGGGTCCGCAGCAGTGCGTGGAGCTTCCGCACCTGACCCCCGGTGGGGCGGGAAGCACATCTGTGAGACGCTCCCGGAAGGGCGTCTGACACGCTGCGCCCAACCTGAGGAACAGCTCTGAGGGAGGCATCTGGGGTGGCCTGAGGGACGCAGGGGGACCCCAGAGGGGGGACCGCAGGGGGGACCGCAAAGGGGGACGGCAGGGGGGACCGCAGGGGGGGACCGCAGAGAGACCCGCAGAGGGGGGACCGCAGGGGGGGACCCCAGGGGGGGACCGCAGGGGGGGACCGCAGAGAGGGCCCCGCAGGGGGGGCCGCACAGGGGGCCCGCAGTGGGGGGAACCGCAGGCGGGGGGACCGCAGGGGGGACGGGATGAGGCCCGGCCAGCGCCTGAGAGCAGGCCGCAGCTCCGGCGTTGGCAGCGCGCCCTGGGAAGTGCAGCCAGGTCGAGGAGCCTGGAGGCGCCAGTCCGAGGCGAGACTCCGCTCATCCTGGAAGGAGACTCGGGAGGGAACCACCTTTTTGCCAAGTGGGGCAGAGGACATAGATACCAGCCTGGAGATACAGGGCCTCTGGGTAGGAGGTGACATGTCTGGCAGAAACCAGGGGCGGTCTGAAAACAGTCTGAGATAAGGGCACCACCCAGGCAAAAGTGAGAGGTAGGAACAATATGGTTTCCACACTCATCCTCTATTTGAACTCTTGGCTCATGCCCTCCCTCAGCATCTCAAGATGCTAGACATCCAATAGGCTGCAGGATTTCACCCTTTACACAGGAAAAGTTGAGTTCTCAAAGCGCTACTGAAACACTCGTACAGGTCTAAAGCCCTGGTCCCACACCAGCCACCATTGCTGGTACCGTGATACTGAGACCTTCATGGTCAAACCTGCTCATTATGATGAGAAGAACCTAGGACCAGATATAGATACATATGTGTATGTACATATATAGAGATACATATGCACATACAGATAGATTGATGATGTACAGGGAAGAGGGCCTACTTGGGCACCTGTGACACTCCTGAGAGCATACTCGAGCCCACTGTAACTCCTTTTGTTCCTGAGGTTAGGGTTTCTTGGCCTTTTCCTCCAGGAAGGTCTCCTGGTCATCTTAGGGTAGACAATCAGAGCCCCTAAAGCTTACATTCTGTTGGCTGTTCTGTCTTGAACTCCCAGGAAGCCCCCATCCTTCCATCCTTCCGTGCAGCTTGGTTGGCAAGTCACACACTCTGAGGCCTGGCCCAGGCAAAATAATCCTGGTGAGCCACTTTCAAGGACTTTTCCTCCCAATGTGTCAGGATGCTCTGGAGCCCAAAGGCAGAGTCTGGAAGTGGAGACTGTGGCTTCAAAGAGGTCACCCGAAATCCCCACAGGAATCCTTTCTGCCCCTCCCTTTCAGATTAACCGAAACCTGCTAATTGTGGCAACCTCCAAAGGTTCCCCTCCCCCACAGCCTCTTTCTCCTTTCCCCTCCCCCTTTCATCCGAATGATAAAGGACCAGCCCGCCAGCCTGGCTTCAAACTCTGGCCCTGCCTCAGCACTCTACCTCAGCACTTTGAGCCCTTCAGTAGATCTCGATCCAGCTTAAGTTGCCTGCCTCCCCTGCATGGGGCCTTGTGACTCCAGCCTGGGGCCCCGAGAGGCAGAGTCAACCTCAAAGCCACCCAAGAGGAAGAAGAAGAGATACCTGCGACATGACAAGCCCCCGTACACCTACTTGGCTATGATCGCCTTGGTGATTCAGGCTGCACCCTCCCGCAGGCTGAAGCTGGCCCAGGTGAGCTCCCTCACACTTGGTGGTCAAGCCTTTCCCTGACCCATTCTCCCAGCAACCCAAGGACCAGGCTTGGCTTTTACCTCCACCTAGTCTTTCTGCTACCAAGACAGGTCCTGAAAGCTGAGTTACTCAGGGGACACCCTTCTCTCAGAACTGCAGGCCTGTAGGCCTAGAAGTGTTCCCTTGTGAGGTGGGGAGGGTGCTGGGTAACCCCTGAACTGAGTGAGGGCTGGGGTGGTCCTCAATCCTGCTCACAGCCCTGGCTGCAACCTGGTTTCAGATCATTCGTCAGGTCCAGGCCATGTTCCCCTTCTTCAGGGATGACTACGAAGGCTGGAAGGACTCCATCCGCCACAACCTTTCCTCCAACCCGTGCTTCCGCAAGGTGGGACAGAAAGGGGTCAGAGCCCAAGGGGAGGGGTGGGCAGGGAGGCCCTCCCTACTCAAGCCTACCTCTCCACACACACAGGTGCCCAAGGACCCTTCGAAGCCACAGGCCAAGGGTAACTTTTGGGTGGTGGATGTGAGCCTGATTCCGGCCGAGGCACTGCGGCTGCAGAACACTGCTCTGTGCCGGCGCTGGCAGGACCACCGTGCACACAGAGCCTTTGCCAAGGACCTCAGCCCCTATGTGCTTCAAGGCAGGCCTTACCCCCCGCCCAGTCCCCCACCACTCCCGAGGGAGGGCTTCAGCATCAAGTCCCTGCTAGGGGATCCCAAGGAGGGGGTAAGCTGGCCCCAGCAGTCCACCCAGGTCAGACAGAGCAGCCCAACTCAAGCAGGCACAGGGTCCCCTAGGGAGGAGGTGGTACCCACCCCACCCCTGTCCTCTGAGAGGCCTCTGTGGCCCCTCTGCCCTTTCCCAGGGCCCACTAGAGTAGAAAGGGAAACTCCACAGGGGCCAGTCATTCGGCCATCACCTCTCTCCCCAGAGCCCAGTACCTGGCCCCTCCACTTACTGCAGGATACCCCAGACCCTGAGGGACTGTCCAGCAGGAGACAAAGGGCCTCTCTGTGGGGACAGCTGCCTACCTCCTACTTACCCATTTATACTCCGAATGTGGTAATGCCTTTGGCCCCACTACCACCCACCTCCTGTCCTGGGTGCCCACCTTCAAGTAATCCAGCCTACTGGGGGGTAGCTCCTGAATCCCAGGGGTCCCAGGGGCTGCTCTGGGATCTGGACTCTCTCTTCCAGGGAGTGCCACCCAACAAGAGCATCTATGATGTATGGGTTAGCCACCCTTGGGACCTGGCTTCTTCTGCCCCAGGCTGGCTGCTCTCCTGGTACAGCCTTTGAAGATTCTTGGACAGGGACTGCTTTTCTCTTATCCCCAGCTTGAGGGTAAACCTAGTTTAGGAAAGTCTCAAATAGCTACAACAATCTTGAAGCAGCAGGCATGGCCTTGCTGAGAATCCTGCTTTATTGGGTTGGTGGTCCAGCAGGTACACCTGACCCTTGTCAGTTATGCCTCTGCCTCCCCCAGCCCCAGGGGCAGAGCTGGAGAAGCGGGTTCAGCCTGGGGTAGCCCTTCTTGGTCCCATCTTCTCAGGCTCACACACCATCTATCTGTCCATCCATCACTATCTGTCACCTCCTCTCCCGGGCTCCAGGCTGGGGGAGGGACAGTTGAATGAGTCCAGGCTGAAGTCCTTCCTGCCCTCCCTCAACTGTCTGGGAAGGAGGTAGCACCTTTTGAGGAAATATTTAAGAAATGAAGACACAACCCTACATAACTCTTGGGGTGATGCTGGTTGGGGAGATAACAGTAAAGGAATTTACAGCATTTTAATTTCAAGTCTGATTTGGGGGCAGGGATCCTGACTTGGGAAGCCACTTGGCCAGTCTGAGTCCTGGTTCCTGCAGCTCTGGGATCTCCTGCTGTGGACTGTGATAACAGGCAAATGGTGATAAGGAGAGCCGCGGGCTCTGGTCAGCTGGGGGGAGGGGGCAGTTATTTCTCCAGACATAACTCTGCTGGCTAAGAAGTGGGGGGCAATTCGACATTAGAGGGAGCAGTAGATCCCCAGGGGGCAAAGAGGTTACTGGGAGATGGGGTGTAGGAGCTTTTCTACCACCTCTGCCGGCAGAGGCGCTACCTCAGCCCCACCCACCCCAGGCAGGGCTTCTACCCAGGACTACGGAGGTGGGATCCCCGGGGCGGAGAGATCCAAGCCAGAGCCACTGCCCGGGCTGTGGCTTGGAGGGCTGCCGGGTGACGGCGTAGGAGTGCAGGGAGTTCCAGTGAGTGGGGTGTCAGTACTAAGGGAGGAAGGAGTCCCAGAGCCTGGGGCTCTGTGGCGCCGGGCTGGACCCAGTTCCACCTGACCCACTCGCTCGGCAAACTTGAGTGAGCAGACGGTCTCCCCGAGGTCTTCTGGCCGCGTGGAGATCTGCAAGGGAGCAGAGATGGTGGGTGGGAGGGTTCCCTGGGTGGTGCCTGCCAGGCAGACGACCCTCCTAAGCCCCGCGCCACGCTGACCCACCTGCAGGAGCAGGACTGCCGTGGTGCCTGGGCCCAGCGCCGGCTGAAGCAGGCGCGTGAGCTTGGAGTCTCGGAAGGGCACGTGTGGCCGCCGAGCGCGCAGGGCAGCCATCACACCCCCAAGTGCCAGCAGCGAGCGGTTGATAGTCTGGGCCTCTCGAAGACGCCGGGGGCCATGCAGGTCTCCCCTTGGCACGCTTGCTGCACCCAGCTTCCATGCGCGCTCAGATCCCGCCAGGTCTACCAGGTGCAGCGTGCCTGTCGGGGATGTGCAAGACAGATGTGGAGACCGGCCAGACGTGTGAGACCTGTGGTGCACGGGAAAACCCCGGCGCTCGGCGCTGTACCTGCAGTGCCCTGAGCACAAGGAGCAGCGGCAGAGCACAACCGGAGCGTGACCAGGGCGTGGGAGCGGGAACTATGCTGGTTCATAGCAGTTGCAGCTGTGGCCCGGTTGCTCCTCCCCAGACTCAGCATCTAGAAAGAGCAGTCAGGGCTGGCCTGATGTGGGGTTCTCACCCCCCAGCACAAGGACAGACCCTGGAGGGCAATCTTACCTGGTGTAGGGTCTCTAGGTCCGGCACATCCCAGTGCGTGAGACCAGCCACCTGGACCCCACCCTGGCCTGCTGGCCCCTGCCTCACCACCAGGTGCGCTGGTGGTCCTGGGGCCAGGAGATCCCTGGTGAGAAAGGGGGTAAGCTTGGTGGCTCTGCCCGGCTCTAGGAATGGCCACAGAGGCCCTAGGCCAAACAGGAAGTGGTCCCCCGGGGCAGCCAACCTGACTGCCTCATTGTAGATCTCCACCATGCTGAGGGTCACTCGGTGCTGGCCTCCAGTCTCCATTTCCTGGAACAGTGACTGCAGAGCCCGAGGGGCTATGCCAGGGTCCTCAGGTGGGCCCTAGGGATAGTGCAGTCCCACACTGGATTCACAGCCAAGTACCCAGGGCCTTGCCCTCCAAGCTGAGGTTCTAACTCACCTCCATGCTGTAGGTCTTCCCAGACCCAGTCTGACCATAGGTGAAGATGCAGACACTGTAGCCTCTGAGGCAGGACAGCACAGCTGGCTCTAGCTGACTAAACACCTAAGGGCAAAAGGGGTGGGAAAATGTCTTGGTCCCTTATTTCCTGTTCAGAACCTGGAAAGGTAAGAAGTGCAATATAAGGTGAATGGAGTATATCTTGCCTGAGAAGTAACTCTAAGAGACCACAGTAGGTCACAGAGGAGACTCTACCTCCCTAGAAAAGGTGATAATTTCATTATTGTTATTTGAGTGTGTGTGTGTGTGCACGCACATGTGGATGCTGGTTCTGGGATTTGAACTCAGCCTGGGCACTGTCCCTGAGCTTTTCCTAAAGGCAGTCCTCTACCACTTGAACCACAGTGCCACTTCCAGCTCTTTCTGAGTTCATTGGAAGTAAGAGTCACACTGTCTTTTCTGCCTGGGCTGGCTTCAAACTGAGATCCTCATATCTCGGTTTCCTGAGTAGTTGGGTTTACAGGCATGAGCCACCAGCATCAGGCAAAAGGTGATTTTTTTTTTTTTTTTTGTCGGTCATGGGGCTTGAACTCTGGGCCTGGGCGCTGTCCCACAGCTCTTCAGCTCAAGGTGAGCGCTCTACCACTTGAGCTACAGCGCCACTTCCGGTTTTCTGGTGGTTTTATTGGAGATAGGAGTCTCACGGTCTTACGTGCCCGGGCTGGCTTTGAACCGCGATCCTCAGATCTCAGCCTCCTGAGTAGCTAGGATTACAAGCATGAGCCACCAGCGCCCGGCAAAAGGTGATTTTTTTTTAAGAATTAGCCAGGCAAGAGCTGGGGATGTGGATTAGTGGTAGAGTGCTTGCCTAGCATGCATGAAACCCTGGATTCAATTCCTCAGTATCACATACACAGAAAAGATTGTAAGTGGCACTGTGGCTCAAGTGGTAGAACACTAGCCTGGAACAAAAAGAAGCTCAGGGACAGTGCCCAGGCCCTGAGTTCAAGCTCCAGGACTGGCAAAAAAAAAAAAAAAAAAGAATTAACCAGGCAAAAAAGGGAATAGCATATAGAGAATGTAGGATCCCAACACTACGTAGGAGATTCTGGCAGTAGCAGTTGAGGGCCAGATGCTGGGGCCTGATTGCCTAACACAAACTAGGCATTTACTCCTCATCCTTGAAGCCAGTTACTGTCCATCCTTTCTGCCTATTCCCCTCTGTAGCACCTATTTTGAGGGCTAACAGGCAAAGTGCCAGCCAGTCAGGGTCAGGGCAATACAAAGGATGTGCTCCAAAAAGGCGTGTGGTTGTGAAGGATAGTGGTCAGCCAAGACTGTTGGAGCCCGGTCCCTGAGAGGTGAAGAGAGGCTGAGGTAGGACATGCAGCTGGGACATTCATCCTTTGACAACTGGTTACAGTAGCAGCCTTCTGAGGGAAAAAGAATTCCTGATGGGGCAAAAGAATCACTGTGAATGTTGATGCAGAAATGAAAACACAGGTGAAGTGTTTCCTAGCAGATGCCTCTGGTCCAGACATTAGATAGAGGACCCTGTCCAGAAGAGCTATGGCAGTGGACAAGAGAAAGGGGGAGGGGGCAGTGCAGAACTGTAGTTTGGGGTGGAGCTGAGGCTGGGGAACTCATGTGACAGAAGACAGGTAGATGCAAAGTGAGTCAGTACTGGGCCCTCTGCCCTTGCCTGCCCATCATCATCTGACACCTGCAAGATCAGCTGGTGAATAGTCTATTACCTAATCCAGCTCAGCTACAGGAACTCCAGAGGCACTGTATGTGCAAATGCAAAACAAGTTGGTGGGCTGGGACATGAGCCACTGCTTTTCTACTGATATCTAGCATGTAAATGGGATGCTCCTACAAGAGTTAGGTTCTGCCCCTACAGGTAGACAGTCTGAATCCTCAGGAGGAGTGGTCAGCCCGCGAAGCTTGAGGGGAGGATGTACTAAGCCAGCACCTGTGGGAGAACTGTCCTCTACCACTAGCGTCCAGCCGTGCTCTACAGCCAGCTCTACCAAGCAATAACTGTCACCTCAAACAGGTTCGTGCTCCTTAACACCCAGCTGAGTGGCCAGTCCTGCCTCCCAGGTATTCTAGTAGTTCCATTCCCTGCTGGAGCCCAGCTACCTTCCCTTTTTTAGGTGGACAAACAGACAAGTGAAGGAGAAATGGGACTCTTTTGGACTTGTAAAGTTCAGGACAGGTGAAGAAAGCAGATGTCACCTCCTCCTGACTGGCATCTGGGGGGAAAACCCAGTCCAAGCAGAAGCGACGCTGGCGCCCTCTATAGCAGGTGGTGATGGTGCCAGCAGGTCCAGGCTCCAGGCTCACCAGGCTAGAGGGTGTTCCGGGCCTCAGCCGACACAGGACGCGGATGTTTCCTGAAGTGGAGATCAGATCGGCAGATGGCTTCCTTGGCCCTGCAGCCTGGAGAGGCTAGACTTCCTCCAGCCTGCTCTTCCCCATTGCTCCCTGCCCCAAGCCACCATACCCTTGAGCTCCAACAGACGCCCTGGGCCTCCCGTTGGGGGCCTCTGATGCCCCTCAGGATGCTGAGCCACAGCTTTTTCAGATGACAGTGCCCCCAAGGCCCAGGACACCTGAGGAAATAGGGATGTAAGGGAGGTAAAGACAGGTCTCCAGGCTGCTCCAAGTATAGTGGGGTGCTGAGAGCAAGAGAGAGTCACTGTGTGGCCACCAACTATGGTGGTCTACAAGTTCTCATGGCTTTCAGCCCCAGTGGGTCTGAGATGGAACCCAGTAATCTTAGGTAAGGACATTACATCATCTGTCCCTCTGCGTTTCTCAGCAATTCAGTTTCACAGAACAGTAACAGTGGGCCAACAACTGACCCACTGATGCATACCACTTCCCAAGGCTCAGAGGAAGAGATAACAGGGGCTCTCCCAGGAAGAACAATGAGAAGACTACCCATAGACACCAGGGAAGGAGGGAGCCTAACCTGACCCTGGGCCTCACTCAGTGAGCCCTGGCAGCTTTGGGTAAAGGTGCTGACCAGTCCTCGGAGGTCCCCGCAGCCCTGACGAAGGCTGGCCATCCGTGCTCGAAGTCCTGGAGGAGGATGGCTGTTGAGAAGGAAAGCCCAAACCACAGGGCAGTTCCAGCCCTCTGCCCCCAGCCCTTACCTGCCAGCTGCCCATGCACCTGTTGTAGCTCCCGTCTGCAGTTCTGCTCTGTCTCCTGCTGGAGCTGCTGAAGGGCCCCTCGAAGGCCCTGCAGCTGCACCTCCTGAACTCCCAGCTGCCCCACCCAACCCCGCCCGTCACTGAGGAAACAGGCACTTGCCAGACCCTACCTCAGATGCCCCCTCCCAGTGTCTCAGCCCTCTTTATCTGTAGGACCCAAGCCCACCTGGACTCGGAGGGCTTCTGTGGTGTCTTGGGCCTCCTGAAGCCGGCCCTGGAGCTCCAACAGAGCCTCTGCCTCCTCCTGCAGGAGGGTGGGGGCTAGGTGGGCCGCAGAGCCAGTTAGGAACTCGGGAAGGGGAATTCTGTGGGTCCATCTCACAGACAGGAAGGCCAAATCAAAAGTACTCAGAACAGCTGAACCCATGACTCCCAGATCCCTGCAGGGAGTTCCCCTAGTTCCTCTGCTTTCCTGGGATCACTGAGAGACATCATTAAAGAGGGTTCTGCAACTTATATATCAACTTCCTGAGAGGCTGCCCTGCAAAGGCCATCCCAGGGCACCCCTGACAGGGCCTGCTACAGAAAACACCAAGTCCTGAGGGGGCTTAGGCATTGTCGGTGGATGACAGATGTGCTGTAGAAGCCTGGGCTTCAGGAATGGCAGCAGTCAGGGAGCAGGGTACCTGCTGAGGCCTGGTAGAGGGGCTCGGGCCCCAGTGTAACAGGAGGTCTCGCGTGAGGCTCAGGCTCTGTTTTAAGGCCTCATTCTCCAGTGTGAGATGCTGAACCCTTTTTTCTGAATCCGTTGCCCCCTGCAGAGAGAAAGAGAGGGAAGCCCTCAGGACCTACCTAGAACTCCAGTCCTCCTGCCTGCTCCAGCCCCCCAGCAGCCTCACCGCTCCCAGGCGCAGGCGGCCCAGCTCTTCCTCCTGCTGCTCTAGCTGCTGCCGCAGCTCTTCCACCTGCAAAGAGCCAAGACAGAAGGGAACTCCTTTTGGGAAGGAGCTCCCACTCCCCAGTTCCTGCAGCTCTTGGGTCCCTCACCTGTCCAAGGATGAGCTGCTCTAGCCGCTGCCAAGCCCTCTGCTCTTCCTCCAACTGAGAAGGCTGCCGTCCCTGGGCCTCACCCGTGGGTGCCTCATTGAGGACAGGGGTGGGACAGGAGGGGTTTTCTTCTGGTGACAGAGATCCTGGAAATGAGTAGGATTGAGAAGGTGACTGTCCTGAATCCTGAGGAGCACAGCTGGGCTTAGGACTCCTTATTCCAGGCAGCCCACGTTCTGACAGACCTCCTCCCACAGGCTGTACCCCTTACAAACCATCTATGGTGGGGAGCTGCACTGGCAAGGCTGGCTGCGTTCCCTGAAGCAGAGCCTGCCTTCCCCTGGGGCTCCGAATCCATGTCAGAAGGGCCAAGAGCTGACTGGTCAAGGTCAACAGCGGAGGGACCTCACCAGGCTGTGGAGGACAGTAAGAAGAATAAGAGAGGGGCTGGGAAGGTGGCTCAGTGGTAGAGCGCTTGCCTTGCATGCATGAGGCCCTGGGTTCAATTCCTCAGCACTACATAAGCAAAAAGAAAAAAGCCGGAAGTGGTGCTGTGGCTCAAGTGGTAGAGCGCCTTGAGCTGAAGAGCTGAGGGACAGCGCCCAGGCCCAGAGTTCAGGCCCCACGACCGGACCCCCCCCAAAAAGAAGAAGAATAAAAGAAGAAAGCTGGGCACCTGTGGCTTACTCCTGTCATCCTAGCTATTCAAGAGACTAAGAGTTGAGGATCGTGGTTCAAAGCCAGTTGGTCAGGGAAGTCTGTGAGACTCTTATCTCCAGTTAACCACCAGACAAGGGGTGCTGTGACTCAAAGTGGTAAAGAGCTAGCCTTGAGTAAAAGCTCAGGGACAGAGCCCAGGCACTGAGTTCAAGTCCCACCATCGATCAACAAGCAGATAGATGATAGATAGATAGATAGATAGATCGATCGATCGATCTAGAGGAGTGGTGGCTGGAGCAGCCTGTGCCCGCTCACCTGGTCTTGGTTGGGAGGGTTCGCACAGCCCTCCTCTGCCCCCAGCTGGACGGAGAGGAACTCGGCAAGGCGCAGGAGGGCTTCCTCCAGGGAAACCTCGGCAGGCCGGCCCTCAGCTCGCGCCTCCAGACCATCCTGGGCCTCGGAGCGGCCTGCGAGGCGGCGCGCGGGGGAGGGGTCCGTGTCACGTGCGGGAGGGTGGGGCTGCTCTCCCCCCAGTGAGGTCACCCCCTCTCCGGCAGGGCTACCCCACCCCCCAGGGCTCCGAGGCCCCCCTTCCCTACCGGCCAGGCCGGTCAGCTCGGTCCACAGCTCCGACGAGAGCTGATCCGGGTGACGACGACCCCTGGGCTTGCATCCGGCCCCCTAGAGAGAGCGGGGGCACCCCTAGGAGGGAGCGGGGGCCCGCGACGGGCTCCTGCCCCCCGGAGCCCGGCCGAGGGCTGCGGCCGGCCCCTGCTCCCCACCCCCGGAGGATGGTCCTGAGGCTGGCGAGGAGCGTACTTTTCCCGGGTCGCCTTTCCCTCCCTCGCGAAAGTCGTGTGTGC
>NW_012267395.1:1003532-1004305 GCF_000151885.1 Dipodomys ordii | reverse complement strand
TGCCCGTGCGCATGCTCGCGGCAGCCGCCCCCACGACGGGGCTCCCACGGGTGGAGGACGCGCGCCACAGAGCGGGCGCGGGGACGGGGCCCCCGACGTGGGAGGCACTGCGGCCTCGAGCCGGAGGGCTCCTCCCTTCTCCCTACCCTGCCGGCCGACCCCGTCTCCGTCTGACAGCACCCACAGCGCCCTCATCTCCCGAAGCCGCTCCCACGCTCGGAAGACAGACACTCGGGTTCCCGCAAGCAGCAGCCCTCTGTCAGGCACGGCGTGCAGCCTCCGCGCCCCGCCCAGTGCCCATTGGACGTCCGCCTCCTCTTGAAGCCCCGCCCAGACCCTCCTCCTATCACAGCCCCTCCCGGCCCCCGAAGCCCCGCCCAGGCCCCTCGGGAACGGCGACGTAGCCGTTGCAATCGGGCGCCTCACGGCCACCCGTACCCCGCTCGCCGTTCCGGCAGCCTCTTTTCCAGCGCCGCCCCGCGAGAGCCTCCCGCTGGCCTCTCCCGACCCCGCCTCGGCGCTCCAGCCGGCGCCCCTTCGCCCGGTGCCCGGCGGAAGGCGGCCGGGGAGGCGGGGCTGGTGGTGTCGAGCAGGTTCAGCTTCCAGCTTTGCGCCTCGCCTGGGGCCCGGCCGCCCGAACACTAGCCTGGAACAAAAAGAAGCTCAGGGACAGTGCCCAGGCCCAGAGTTCAAGCCCCACGACTGAAAAAAAAAAAAAAGCAAGCTATATTTTATGTTTATAAGAAATCCTCCTGGGGCTGGGAAGGTGGCTC
>NW_012267395.1:1000390-1003482 GCF_000151885.1 Dipodomys ordii | reverse complement strand
CCCCGGAGCTCCCCGGCCGCCCGGCTCCTCGCCCGGCTCTGGGACCGAGCCCAAGCCACCGCCGGGGCCTGCGCTTGGCGCCGCTCTGTCTCCTGGTCCCGAGGCTCCCTTTCTTGCCTCCCCAGTCTGGACCTTGCCTCTGGCCACCCCTCTCTCACCTGAATTAGAGTCCTTCTCCTCAGTTGGCCCAGTGGCTCCGGGGCCCCCCAACTCAGCGTCTACTCGTGGAGCCGTGGCTTCCTGGAGAGCAGCCCTTAGGGCAAGGGCTTCGGTGTGTTTCTCTCTCCAAACTTGAAGATCCCCTTCCTGTCTTTTCAAATTTACTGTCATGGCCCCAAAGCCGGGAAGCGAATGGTTTACTGTCCTGTCCCACCTGGTGCTGGGAGCGGTGTCTCTGCATGCGGCCGCCAGCTCTGTGCAGGTGAGTATCCCTATCTCCACACCTAAGGCCCTCCCGCGCGTAGTGGAGACTCCACCACAGATCTCTGCACTGCAGTGGCTGGAGGCAAGTCTGGGGCCAGCTTTCCTTAAGACCCCCAAACGTTTGTGGTGTAAAAGGGTAATCCTTGCTAGATACCGTGGCTCAGGTCCACATGTGAACTCAGGACCTGGTTTTTGTCCCTTAGCTTTTTTTTTTTTTGCTCAAGTCTAATGCTCTGCCCACTTGAGCCACAACTCTACTTCTTTGTTTTTGGAGATAAGAGTCTCATGGATTTTACTATCCAGACAGATTTCAAACTTCAATCCTCAGATCTCAGCCTCCTGAGTATAGAGGATCACCCCTGTCATGGGGCTTGAATTTAGGGCCTGGGCACTGTCCCTGAGCTTTTTGCTCAAGGCTAGCACTCTACCATTTGAGCCACAGTGCCACTTCCAGTTTTCTGGTGGTTAATTGGAGATGAATCTCCTGGACAGTCTTGCCCAGGCTGGCTTCAAAACCATGATCCTCAGATCTCAGCCTCCCTAGTATCTAGGATTATAGGCATGAGCCATTAGTACCTGGCTCTGACAAGAACTCTTGACATTATTTGAAAAATAAAACAAAAGGGCTGGAGATGTGGCTTAAGTAGTAGAGGCCCTGAATTCAAAACCCCAATACCACCAATAAATAAATAAATAAAATAAAGTGGTTCCTGGCTTTTCCCTACATGTCTTTCCTTTTCCTGTATCAACAGTCAAGTCGAGGGGCTGCTGCTGGCTTCCTGCTCCAGGCTTTGGCTGCTGCCACCATGCTGGCCCCAGGGCTGAGCCCACATGAAGACTGTTTTGCTGGAGCCTGGGTGGCGACAGTAATCGGCCTGCCCCTTCTGGCCTTTGATTTCCACTGGGTGAATGGGGACCGATCCTCTGCCAACCTGCTACTGGGAGGAGGCATGGTGCTCGCTGTCGCTGGTGACCACCTTGGTCCCGAAGGCTGCTCTGTCGCTGGCCAGGCAGTGCTGTTGGTGGTCGCTGTGACCATCCTCATTGTGGCTGTCTTCACAGCCAACACTTATGGAATATGGGGGGGTGTAATGCTGGGGACTGCAGGCCTGCTAAGCCGTCTCGAAGAGGACAGGTTGCTGCTGCTGCTGAAGGAAGACATCTGTCGCTGGGCCCTGGCTGCAGGCAGTTGGGCCTACTGTCGAGCCCTGCACACACAGTGCTCACAGTGGGAATGATAGATACAGCAGGACAGGCCCCTGCCCCGGCTACCATCTCCCCTCCACTGGCCTGCTCTTGGGGGGCCTACTCCTAAAGGCATGGCATTGGTTTTCCTTCTTCCTGAATTGAATCCGCTGCAGGTTGGGGCTGAGCCTGAATGCTGTCCCTTTTCTAAGGACTTGCCTAGACAAGAATAAAAGAGACTGGGTCCCAAGTCTGTTTGGGAATTGGTCATGTGAAGGGTATGGATCAAAAGAGGTTTGATTTCCAATAAACTTTAAAATTTCTCCAGGAATTTGGAATTAAGTCTTTTTTTTTTTGCCAATCTTGGGGCTTGAACTTGGGGCATGGGCACTATCCCTAAGCCTCTTTGTGTTCAAGGCTAGTGCCCTACCACTTGAGCCACAGCACCACTTCTGGCTTTTCCTGAGTTTATTGCAGATAGTCTCACAGACTTTCCTGTCTGGGTTGGCTTTGAACGAGATCCTGAGATCTCAGCCTCCTGAGTAGCTAGGATTACAGATGTGAACCACCAGCATTTGCTAATTAGTCCATCCTTCAGAAGGATTAGAGGGCCTTCGTTGAGCATCTTAAAGCCCCTAAAACTCCATCTGGTTTCTCTGTGGGGATGTGCTGGAATTACCATACAACCTCATTCCTGGCACCTTTGCTAGGAGGGCTTCTGTGTTGGGAAGAGCTCCTTGCTCTCTTGAGACATGGTGGGTTTGCAGATATCCTTACTGGTCTTGGCAGGTGACCCTCTGAGCTGAGCTGTGCCACACGACTCCCGGAACCGCACATCCTTCTCAGGAGCTGACTCAATTGCTACCTGTGTGCCCTCTAGGTGTGCAAGCCAAGACCTTCCCTTTAGCTCTGGATTCCTCCTCAGTCTCCAACCCCAGGGGTAGGAAACAGGGCTACACAGAGCATTGGATTTAAGGCTTGAAGTGCACCGCTCCCACGCAGTTCCTATGCTTGCATCCCGCGGAAGCATACCCTGTCCTGCAAAAGTCAGGGTCATTCGTGCCCTTCCCCTCCAGTGAGCCAGGACAGGGCCCAGCACATGCAAATCTGTCTCTAGGGACAATGGTGGGTGCAGGGACACCCCGTCGTGGGAGTCTGGGGATGCTCATTGCAGCTCGCTCCCACAGCCGCTGAGGAGGACAAGGTGCAGTCCCCGACCCTCGCGCAGGCCTTGAGCTGCAGGTGTGCACCCCCAGCGGGCCGCCTGGACCCCGCCTTCTCCAGTCCGCCTTCGGCAGAGGGCGGGCTCTCGGCGCCCTCGCTCACCCATTGGCTGTGCCTGCCGGCCCGTCTGGCCCCGGGCGGCGCTCCTATTGGCGCGCGAGGAACCACGTAGCGGGAAGAAGGGGGCGGTGGCGCGCGGGGGTGGGGCGCGCAGCGAAAACAAAGATGGCGGCCGCGCCGGGGTCGGTGGCCGGGGTGGC
>NW_012267395.1:984006-999894 GCF_000151885.1 Dipodomys ordii | reverse complement strand
CGTGTGCCTGGACCTGCCCAAAGCCTCCGTGTACCAGGTAGGGCCGCCGGCCCGGCGCCGCGTCTCCTCGAGGCCGGGCCCGGAGGCCGGTGGCCGGGTACCCTCTCCGATCCTCGCTCCGCCCTCCGCGCCCGCGGGGCCCGCGCCGAGCCCGGAGCGCCCCTTTCGGCCTCGAGCCCCCCTTTTGGCGCTCCGGCTCTCACTTCCCGGCCTTGGCTTCCTTTCTTCCTTAGACCCTGCCTCTCTTCCAGGTTCCGTCAGGGTCCCTTCCTCGAGCCCTCCCCGCCCCCTCCGGCTGGCCGGGCCGAGGGCTGCGTCCAGGTGTCCGCGCTCCCCGCCTCGCCAGCGCCGCCCCTCGCTCCGAGGCGTCCGGGCGCCGGCCGGGGCCTCCGGAGTGCCTGGGTTCTGGCAGCCACACCCCCAACCGTGTCCCTCTACATCTGAACTCCTGTGCACATCTTTTTCTGCTCATCGGAGCCCTGTTTCCGTCCGAAGAACAGGAAGAAGGGAGGGGCTTGTCTCTTCTCTTTGCTCCTCTCTCCCATCCCTGGTCTAGAGGAACTCGCCTGCAAGACGCCCCACACGGGCTGGCTTTTAGGCTGCCAGTGCCACAGATCTTTCCTCATCCTCGGTTGAAGACCCAGTGTGGCAGCTAGACTCAGGGTCTTTGAGGGGTTCCCTGGTCCAGGTGGACGCCTTCTCCACCCTGGTTACTCTACTTCAACATTCAGCCTCTTGAAGAAGCAAAGCAGGATTCCCTGTCAGAATTTTTTCCCCCCACTTCCCCCATCCGGGAGTCAGGAGGATGTTTCTTTCCCTGCTTCTGTTTAGACTGGAGGCTAATCTAGGTTGTTACTTCTGGGTCTCCAGATCCTCTTCCGGCCTGAGGACACAGGTGACCAGGACAGGACACTCACCTTTCCGGGTGTCAGACAGGAGCCAACCAGGTTGTTCTCAGCTGCTGATCTCAGTTCTAACATTTACCCCTTGCTTTGGAGGCCATTTGAACCTGCTCTCCTCCCAGCTCCTTTTTCCTTGCTGTATCTTCTTGGTCCTCCCTGATGGAAGAGTTCTTTTTCTGGGCCTTGAGTCAGACTCTAGCAAGACAAATCAGTGGAGAGGGGAGTCTTGTTTTCTCTCCTGTGCATGGGCTGCAGCCGGACCTTGTGTGACAGGCTTTTGGATGCTGGCTTCTTGGCCCACACATACAGCCACCACTTCTGCTCAGAGCAGATGATGACCAGGCTTCTGAGACTGGCTGGTTCAAACCAGCCTGCCCTATGACGAGAGTGAGCTCTGGCCTGGGCAGCTGAAGGCAGGCAGCTGAGCAGCTGTAGCATTGTGATGGCAGGAGCTGCCCTTCCAGGCTAGACTGCCCAGCAGCTTCCCTGGATGCAAACCTCTGAAGGAAGCTATGGGCATTGACTCTGAGCTGTGGTCCTGCCACTTGTCCCTGCCCCACCTGCATTTTCCCCAGGTAATATGTAGAGCAAGGTGTTTCCCTTTGTTTACAGAAGCCCAGAATCAACAGGCAATGAATTTGAAGGTATGGTTGTGGGAGAACCCTAGATAAGTGTTGGAACTTACTTGGACTAAATGTAGATACTATATAAGATAAGATGGGAGGGGCTGGGGGAAGGAACAAAGCTTCCTGTTGTCTCAGAGCTTCCAGAGATGCCTCCATGGCCTAACAGCACATGCAGTGGCCCTGGAGGGCTTCTGTTGCTATCCCTACTGAGGTTCTATGGGGTCTGGGTAGGTGTAGAGACTGGCATGTTCTACCACTTTAGCCCTCTTTAGTGACCCTTATTGATAGGCTGTCTTCATAGCCCGGTCTCCACCTTCTGCTCCTGCTGGCAACATTTTGCCTGACCCCAGCAGAACACATGGCACTGGCTAGGTGCCAGCCATGCTGTGCATCCTGGAGGCAGGCTCTGGCAATTGCTGTGGGGTCAGAAGAGTTGGAGAAAACCCTACAGAACTCTGGAGTTAGCCGAGTGCATAATGATTTCAAAGGGTATCAGCCAAATGTCAGTTGTGCTGACAGGGAAATTTTAGATGATGATAAGAGCAGATGTGGGGTATAAGCATTGGTTCATATACCTGGTCCTGAGACTGAGCCCTTGCATCCGCACGCAGGGCCAGCTTCCCTGTGGCCTAAACCCACTTATGCACACATCAAAGGCTGGGGAACTTGCTCTGGTGTCAAGCAAAGGCTCTTACTGCTGTGGCCCTTCATGTCAGGTTAAGGGCCACAGAAGGTGCAGCAGATGTGTGCTTTGATGTTCTCTGTGTGGGTGTTAAGTGTATCTTGGGTAACTGGCTTGGCAAGATGTACATCCACCTCCCTGAGTCCTGGGTGAGTCCTTAGAGAGTCCCAGGGAGGCACCAATGGATGTCTGGAGGGCAGCAGGAGCATCCACATAGGAGCTTCTGGATACAGGAAGGCAGGCACATACCCTGCTTTGGGTGCAACCCTGAGACCTGGGGCAGTGTGACCTATTGGCAACTCTGCTTATGGAAATGCCTCTTCTGGGGAAGACCCAGCCTCAGTGGTGCCTGGGATGTTACATCCATAACCTTCCTTGCTCCCCCCAGCTGTCTTGGTACAGCCTTTCATACAAGATTCAATGTGAGGTGGGCACAGGTGGCTCATACCTATAATCCCAGCTACGCGGGAGGCTGAGATCTGAGGATCATGGTTTGAAGCCAGCCCTGGCAGGAAAATCTGTGAGACTCTTATCTCCAGTTAACCACCAGAAAACCAGGAGTGGTGCTGTGGTTCAAAGTGGTAGAGTGCTGGCCTTGAACACAAAAGCTCAGGGACGACACCCAGGCCCTGAGTTCAAGCCCCACAACAGACAAAGCTTTGATGTGGTCCTCCATGGCATAGATGCAGCCCTGACCCTTTCTGTGGATAACAGCCAGCCTAAAGCCTTAGCATTGACATGTTGAGGAAGACACATTAGTTATTCTCACCCTTATGAACTCATGAGTGCAGGGATCAGTGTCATTTGGGGGTAGAAGGGCTCTAACAGACGAGGTTCATTTTGCATCTGGGATGGTGTTTAGCTGCTCCCTCTGGCCTGCCCCCTGTGGCATCATCCTGTCTTCTGCTAGCTTTTTGTCCGAGCTGCCCTCACCACATCCCTGCTCACCTCTGCTCTTCATCTTGGGCTTGTCTGAAGCGGTATGTTTTTTTAGGGCCTTCTTTTCTCCCTGCCACAAGGATTCTCATCCATGTCCACCTGACTCAGGCAGTCTCTGCTCTCAAGGGGAAGAGTTCATACGTTTTAATGCGTTTGCCTCTGCATCTAGTCTCAGCATGGGGGTTGATTACTTGGTTGGCAGGTTAAAGGCCTAGGAAGCAGAGGCAGCTCCGTCTCACCGCTCACAAGGCCTGAGGTCTGTTACCACTGGCTAATGAGCTCTGGAAATAAGTCTGCTTGGTGGTCCAAAATTCTGGACTAAGCCAGGGGGGTTCTAGAGTGTAGCTAGATTGTGTCTTTTGTAATGGTAGTTTGTCATTTTGAATTACTTTTAGACCTGTTTATTTCTGAGGTGGAATCACACTCCAGGGGTTCAGTAGGTCCTTCCTGAGTCCCAGCATCAGAGAGGTTGAATGCAGCTGGCTAAGAGCTTAAATCTACCTCCTTTTATATTTATATTTGTTTTTTATTTTGGACAGTACTGGGATTTAAACTCAATATCTTGTACTTGCTAGGCTGGTACACTACCGCTTGAGCCAAGTCTCTACTAAGAACTTCAAATCCGCCGGGCACCACTGGTGGCTCTCCTGTCATCCTAGCTACTCAGGAAGCTGAGATCTGAGATCACAGTTTCAAAGCCAGCTCAGGCAGGAAAGTCCATGAGACTCTTATCTCCAAATAACCACCAGAAAACTGGAAGTGGCTCTGTGGTTCAAGGAAAGCACCCAGGCCCAAAGTTTGAGCCCTACAACAGACCACCTCCCCCCCCCACACTCTCCCCCCAAAAAAGTCAAATCCAGCCTGGCACTTCTGCCATGCTGAAGTTCATGTCCTTCCTTCTTTCTGGCTACATGACTTTGGATAAGGAGCTAATCCTGTTAGGTCCATGGTTGACGGAGGAGGTTCAAAAAGCTGGATTAAGTATGTGGATTATAACACCTCTAGGTGCTACTGAGCCTGGTGGAGCTTTGCCTGCACCCTAGACACTGGAAGACTCTGGAGAGGAAGGGAGCCTTCACCTGGCTGAGCAGTGCTTTGGGGTTAGTGCAAGCAGCTGGGTTGCAATTTGGCACTAATGTTCTCTATCAAGGGCCTATGGTCCCTTACCTCCTGAGCAGGAGCATACACTGTCCACATGGGTCTGAGTGCCAGCTGGCATCAAGTGCAAAGAATGAGCCCCCAGGGTTTCAAAGGGGTCCTAAAAAGTCAACCGACTGTGAGGAGCATATAACCAACTGGAAGTCATGGAGGCTGTTCCTAAGACTTGTTTATGGCCCCTTGAGCCCAGTGAATCTATCCAATTCCCTTAACCCAGAGAAAAAGCCAGCTTAGATGGATCTGGCCCAGGTATGCATAGGCTGACTGTACATGAACTACCCATAGCAAGGCAGAGGGAAGGACTAGGTGCCGTTCCAGAGGTGTGGGCACAGATGGCTGTTCATAGATTACTTGTGTGTACTCAGCATCTACAAAGGACCTAGGACCTCAGCTTCCCCGTTGATAGAGCCCCCAGGGGCTCTGCCATGGAAGGCCACACATGGTATTTGTTCTAAGCCTGCTTTGGTGTGGGTGCCAAGCCTTGCTGCCAGCCCTGTTGTCTCCCATCTATCAAATTCATCACTTTGTGCACCTGAGAAAAACAGTCACTCAGCCAGGAGTTGGTGGCTCACACTTGTAATCCTAGCTACTCAGGAGGCTGAGATCTGAGGATCACAGTTCAAAGCCAGTCCTGGCAGGAAAGACTGTGAGGCTCTTATCTCCAATTAACCACCAGAAAACCAGAAATGGTGCTGTGGCTCAAGTGATAGAGTGCTACCCTTGAGCAAAAGAGCTAGGGACAGTGCCCAGGCCCAGAGTTCAAGCCCATGATGGACAAAAAAAGAAAAGTAAGAAAGAAAATAAAGAAAACAGTTACTCAGAGGAAAATGATGAGCCCAAGGTTGTTCTGTTGATAACCTGTGGAGTGGGGCCTGAGCCAGCATGATGTCTACCAACCAGCACCTTTTCTGGGAGGTCCTGTGACATCATCCTAGATGATGGGTCCAGGATCTTCCTTGCTGCTGGTGAGTAAGGCAGACTCACCTAGACACTGCAGAGGCTGTTTCTGGAGGCCCCTGGGCTCTTGGGGGCTGACGTATAGTATGTTATATATGGGCTCTATCACCGGCACTGCAGGGAGTAACCGGGGACCCAGCTTCTGGCTAGGCAGTGGGCACAGGTCTGGGCCCAACTACTGTCTGGCCCAGCCAGTGTCAAGGCTGCATATGTAGAGATTGAGTCTTGCTTAGGAAGTTGTGGGAAGGCTCTGGGGCATGATGACCACCTGCTATGGGAAGAGGACAGACTGGTCTGGGTGTTGTCCTCTAGTTTACCTAAATAGCATCCCTTCAGCAGTAGGTGAGGTGTGGGCTGACCCTTGGCTAGGACAGTATATCACAGAACATCTTGGACCTTTCTGTGCTCAGACCTAGCTGAGCTGTTGGGGCTGTGGTTCTCCACATCCCCTCAGCTTGTAGAGTCACCAGGAGGCCCAGGGGAAGCCAGAGGAGGACAAAGATCAGCACTTATCACTAGCACAGAACTGCCTGAGCCTGTGTTGGCCAGAGCTGGCTGAGATTCTGGTGGCACTCTGTATGGGGAGCAAGTGGTGACATGCTTAGTGGCCTCAGTGCTCTCTTGGAGAGGGGCCTAGGACACCTTTCTGAGTCTCCTGGGCTGCTCAGAACCAAGAGGAAAGGCTCAGTGGGCTGAAAGGTAGGAGTTAGTGTCTCCAGTCAAGCTTTTTGAAAACACTAGGAGAGCCAGGCTGCAGCCAGGAGAAATCTGCACAGGCTGATGGACCCTGGACGTAAGTGTACAGAGCCAGGCCCAGATCCTCATCCAAGACCTAGGCAGCTTCTCACCAGGAAGGGCCTGGAGCTGTCCATGTGGATCAGTGTTGGGATAGCGAGTCCTAGGGGGTCTCCCTGCTGGTGACCTGTTGGGTTACCCCGTCCAGGGATGTTCATCAGGTGCTGTGTCTCTGGCTTCACTTCCGGGGGTGGGGGTGGGGGGGCGGGGGAGGGGGAAGCTCCTGAGCTTTCCCTCCCTGGAACACATGGTGATTTGGTGCTATGCTGTGTCCCTACATGCCTTCCAGAACCCATAGCAGCCCTCAGCCCAGACAGTGCTCAGGCAGGTAGGGGCTTTCAGGACCTGTGACTTGGGTTCCTTGTGCTTTCCACAGTTGTGCTGCTTCCAGCCTGGAGTCCACTCCCACAGGCTTCTGGGGGCGGGCAGGACAGCTGGATTGTCTCATTTAGGACCTGCCTCCACCAGCCTCCTGTTCACCAGACTCAGCTTAGCCAGGTCACACTCCTCACCAGTAGTACACATTTTAATTTTTAACTTTACTCAGATTTGAATGCAGATAATATGTGGCATTGCTGTAGAAGCAAGCCTTTCATGTCCTCAGCAGATTCTATCACTCACTGGATCTCAGGCCTGGCCTGTGGGGGCTAAAAGAGCCCCTGAAGCAAGTTTCCAGCTGAGGCTTACCAGCACCCCACCTGTGCAGGTGTGGCACAGTCAGGCAGCTCCTCCCCAGGGCACACTGCAAAAAGGCATCTGTGTGGTGCAGCGAGCGTCAGGCCTCCCCTCATACCGCAGCCCCTCGAAAGCCAAGCCCACATCTATCCTGTATCTCTTGATGGCACCAAGTGGCCCTCGTTGTGTTGGGTGAGTGAGTCACCTGGGATGGGAGTGCTTTTGGCAGCCTGCTGTCCACTGAGCAAGGAAGGGCCTGGCTCCTGCTGGCCCTGCCAAACTCAGCACATGTCTACCTGCGTCCCTTCCTCACCTGCTTCCATCTTGGGCCAACTCAGCTTCCTGCCTGCCGCAGCTTTGTCCCAGGGCTTCTGGAGAAGTCCCGACGGGTAGCTGCATTCCCTGGGTGCTAGCAGCACTGGCCTTCACCACCGAGGGCTGGCATGGATGTACGAGGGTTGAGGTCAGCTAGGGCCAATTCTGGTCCCCTTGTCAGCAGCCTTTCTGAAAGCCAAGGAGAGGGTGCCTGCCTCAGTACAGTCAGCAGCGGCCTCTGCTTCCCTGATGGACGGCTGCTAGCTAAACACTTCTGTTGTGCCAGGCTGAGAGCTGGCGATTCTCGTAAGTCAGGAAAAATGGAAAACCAGGCTTCAAGTCCTGATGTGTTAGCTCAGTGACAGTTCGGCCTCAGGTAGTGGTGCTCTTCATGACTTGAAAAGACCTTGCTCTCCACAGAGCCCAATCTGGCATGTCCCCTTGGAGAATCTCAGCGTTTCTAGACACTAACTCAACTTGGAGCCAGCACACACGCCTTTCTTCATAACTCAGGTCCCTTTGGACAATTGGCCTGACCTGGCTGGAGCCAGCGGGCAGGCGGCACATGCACACGCGAGCCTCCCGAGGGCCTGTGCGCTTCACCTCCCTTTCCTTCTCCGCAGTGTACTAACGGTCACTTGATGTGCGCTGGCTGTTTTATCCACCTACTAGCAGATGCCCGGCTGAAGGAGGAGCAGGCCACATGCCCCAACTGTCGTTGTGAGATCAGTAAGAGCCTCTGCTGCCGAAACCTGGCTGTGGAGAAAGCTGTGAGCGAGCTGCCCTCAGAGTGTGGCTTCTGCCTGCGCCAGTTTCCCCGCTCCCTCTTAGAGAGGCACCAGAAAGAGGAGTGCCAGGACAGGTAACTGCTATTGCCAGGGGTCAGCCACACTGGTGGGGGCTCAGGATAGGGCCGAGAGCCCACCCTAGTAAAAGTATACTTGAGCAGGAAGACCTGCCTGGTCATCATCGGCTACGAGTATTGTATATCCACGAGCCCTACTGTCCCAGGCCGTAGCCACATACCAGAGTTACACGGGGTCCAGGACCATGGTCAGCAGCCACTTTATTGCCCAGTAAAGGAGAGACCCCGCAGCAGTGGATGCAGGAGGCATGCCAGCACACAGATCCTGCACTCCCCCTCGCCTTGCTCCCTCTCCCTTCTCTCCATCCACATGTACACAAATGAGTGCTCCGAACCCATCCTGGCTGGCTGGGGTTACCATTCCATGTGCCTGTAGGGAGAGGTTTGCGGTGGGGCAGACATGGTCTTTGGAGGGTAGCTCGACGTGACTGCCTGTCCCAGACACGGGCATGACCACTGTGCTCACCTTCTTCCAGGGTGACCCAGTGCAAGTACAAGCGCATTGGCTGCCCGTGGCACGGCCCCTTCCACGAGCTGACGGTGCATGAGGCTGCGTGTGCTCACCCAACCAAGACCGGCAATGAGCTGATGGAAATCCTCGATGAGATGGACCAGAGCCACCGCAAGGAGATGCAGCTGTACAACAGCATCTTTAGCCTGCTGAGCTTTGAGAAGATTGGCTACACAGGTGAGGCGCCCTACCACTCGCTGCATGCTGCACAGGTGCTGCCTGGGGCAGAAGGCCCGGGGGCGGGGGGGCAGGGGGCACAGGCTGTGCTGGAAGGCCAGTCTCTGTACAGCGCTTCTTGGCCAAGAGGATACCTTGGGGAAGAAGACAGTTTGGAGACTGAGCAATAGGATAGGCTGACAGGGCCCTAGGGCACACCTGCCTGGCTCTCACAGCAGCTTCTCCCCACCCTGGCCCACCCCAGCAAGGTGGCAACCCCGCTGTGAGCAGCTCCACAGACTTGAGGTGGTTGGAGTCTAGCCGGGAAGTGGGGTGTGTCTCAGGGAGGCCTGGGAGCTCAGGGTGTCACCCTCGGAGCCTGGACCAAGAAGAGTTCTCCATCAAGTCAGGCCCTGCCTTCAAATGGTCCCTCATGTGGCCACACCATCTCCTAAGGCTTGCACGAGCTGTTCAGGGACAGGGCTCCAGAGCAAGCTGAGGGTGCCAGCTCATACGGTAGAACTGGGAATGGAGACCCACAGATGGGCAGGCCGGACTGGGCTATGCCTGTTGGATCTTGTGGCTCGCCTTTGAACATGTCGGGGAACAGAAGCCAGGCCAGAGCCTAGGCCAAAGAGCAGCAAGAAGCATCTGCTGACATTGGGGCCACTCAGGGAAACTCCATCCCTCTACTGCTCGGCCCAGGTGGCCGTGCTCAGAGTGCCCAGGGCAGTTGGGCAGCCAGTCATGCAGAGCTGCCCAGACTGAGCCCGGCTTTTTGTAGGCCATAAAGGCCAAGGGTCCAGGGGACTGCACCAGCAGGAAGCCATGGCCCAGGTTAGGAGCAGCCCTGGCTTCTCTGACCGACGGTGGGGTCTGGGTGAGCTGGGACGAGTGGTTGTGGCAGGGACGCAGAAAGGACTGGCTGCCTGAGAGTCCACGCCTCCACAGAGAGAGACCTGCCAGCCACAGGCTGTGGGCTCACAAGAGGACTGCGCAGGCAGGTCTGCCCACTGACTGATGGCCCCTCAGATGGCCAGGCAGAGCCTGCATCACAGTGCAACCTGAGGACCCTGCGTTCCCCTCAGGCAGGACCAGGCGTCACGTGCCTGCCCGCCGGCTTTTCTGGCAGCTCTGTATTGGAACCAATAAAGTGCACTTGTTCTCAGAACTGCATCCTGTCTGTGTGTCTGCTTACCCTGCCCCTGTGGGGCACTGGGGCTGAGGGTGAAGAGGGAGACCCTGTGGGTTGGCCACACCTGAGATGTGCCCCGACCTCCCACAGCCTCGAGACTCCAGTTAATTGGTACTAATTCTGTTTGTAGTTGTTTTCCCTCCACCAAAGCTTACGCGCCTCCATTGCCATAATTGCGTTGTCTTGCCTTGTGACAAGTAGAGCTGGCTGGGTCCGGTAAGTCGCCTTCCTCCCTGGCCGAGCCTTCCTTGGCCTGGTCGGAGAAGGCACCACCACCAGGCCCTGCCCAACATTAACAGTTGGCCGTTTCCGGCCCTGTCTGTCTCCACAGAGGTTCAGTTCCGGCCTTACCGCACGGATGACTTCATCACGCGCCTATACTATGAGACGCCGCGGTTCACGGTGCTGAACCAGACATGGGTCCTGAAGGCTCGTGTGAATGACTCGGAGCGCAATCCCAACCTATCGTGCAAGCGCACGCTTTCCTTCCAGCTGCTCCTCAAAAGCAAGGTTACAGCACCCTTGGAGTGTTCCTTCCTGCTGCTCAAGGGCCCCTATGACGATGTGAGGATCAGTCCCGTCATCTACCACTTTGTCTTCACCAATGAGAGCAATGAGACGGACTACGTGCCGCTGCCCATCATCGACTCCGTGGAGTGCAACAAGCTGCTGGCTGCCAAGAACATCAACCTGCGGCTTTTCCTATTCCAAATACAGAAATAGGCCGGGCCCAGGATGCCCAAGGAGCGGAGGGCCATTGCCAGCACCGCCGTCCCACTCCCCCCTGGCTCGGCAGCGGCTTCACACGACTATCTGATCATTTTAGCAAAGGAGAACAAACCAACCAAGCACTGGGAAAGTCTGCATGCGTGTGCAACAGGGTCCCTGCCTCCAGCTCACCCCCTTCACCCCTGCCTCTCCCTCCTGCGGGCAGCCAGAGGCTGGGCTGATCACAGAGGAAACCACTCTGGGCGCCCCAGGCACACAGGGCAGGCGGCAAGGTGGGTAAGAAGCCGGCCGCCTCTGCCCCAGTCCCTACCCTCAGCGAGGTGGGCTGCCTGCTCTGGTTCCCTGGCTGGGCTCAGGGGCCCTCACTGACTTCAGACGGCATATTTGATTGCAATTAAAAAGGCAGCCTTGTTTCCTACTTTCTGTTTTGTTGGAGGGGAAGGCGTGGCCGTGAACAGACTGTGTGGGAACTTTGGTTTAGCCTAGGAGTCTAAACCTTCCCTGTCTCCCACCTGTGTGTGCTCCCCAGGAAAGACTCAGAGACACTGCCGGGCACTCTGGTCTGTCGCAGATGTTGGGAGGCCTGTCCAGGGAAAGCCAGGGAGGGTTGGGGCTTCCTCAGCCGCCGGCTGCAGGAAGGCAGGACTTGACCACCCAGGGCTCAGCAAATGTTTTCGGAACGCAGGGTGAAATTGTCTTTTCCCAGGAAAAAAATTAAACTCTTTACAGGCTCTTCTATAAGTGATGCAATTTTAGTGAGAGAATCCATTCACGACTCAGCCTTGAGTGGAGGGCCCTCCTCCGGGCGGGAAGGACGCAGCCTCAGCTGCTGGCTGTCAAAGTCTAGGCAGCTGCCCCACATGACTGCTCATCTTAATTGGGAAGCCACTGCCGGAGTCAGGCAGGACAGTGGCTTGTTGCCTGAGGGAGGTGGGCCCTCTCCAGCCTTGACCTCGCCATTCTCCATTCTCGGAGCCTGAGTAGGACCAGTGTTTGGGCCTCACAGGGTAGACAACAGCCCTTCATGGAGGGTCTGAGCCTGGTTCTTCCCGGGGACCTCCGAGCTACTGTGAAGATGAAGACTTACCCAGTTCAGTCCTGCTCAAGAGATGGGGGTCCTCTGTGATCACTCTTCGTTTCTTTAAATACCAAAGAACTGGTTTCCTCTGTCCTAGGCAGGCCGCCTCAGCAGCTCCCCTGTAGGGTCTGGTCCCCCACTGCCACACTACCGCATTCCCATGCTCTTCCACGTTGAGAGGCAGTGTCACCCTAGTTGTATGTGTGGCAGTCATTATACGACTGCCCCTGGATCTCCGCCTGCCTCTGACCCTTAGGGCAGCAGGCTGAGAGATGCAGAGAAAGGACCAGACCGTGGTACAGACACAAGCCGATTCTTGAGCATGGCTAGGTATACAGACCAGTGCAGACCTCCACATCAGCTCTCCCTTCCACCGCGACCCTCTGCCCCCTCCCAGGCTGAATGGTTCTCAAAGCTATTTCTGAGGGTCCTATGGGTGGCTTGCAGGAATTCGCTCCTGCAAAGCTGACCTGACAAGCCTAGGTTGGGAAGAGGTAGGAATCTGCCCTGTGCAAAGGAAGACCTCACTCCTGGTCCCAAAACCTCCATGGGAGCATGGCCTTTGACTTAGACACAGCCCTGCGACTTCCCCTGGCCTCGGGGAAGGGGGGTGGCCCCTTTCTCTCTCTCTCTCTCTCACACACACACACACACACACACACACACACACGCGCGCGCGCGCGCGCACACAGAAGCCCCTCTAGCTTGACTTGTGCTGCGTTTGGTGTGAGGGCGGCTGGCAGGTCTTCTGAGGCAGGGAAAATGGGAGGACTCGCCCAGGCACTCTCAGGCTGCAAGGACATAGGGGTGGCAAAGCTCTCTGTGAAGGTCTGTGTGGCTGCTGGGCTGGGAGGCCATAGGAGGATGGGGGCCTTGGGGCTGAGTCCTGCAGCCCTGCTTGCTGGGACTGGCAGCCCTGCATGGGGTCAAGGGACAGTGGGGCTCGCCCAGGGCACACGGGGATGAGGCAATGCCCTTCCTAGGGGTGTTATCTATCTTAGGGTGTCAGGGAGAGCTACCAAGGCATCCTCCGTGTGACCTCTGCACTACGGCTTTTAACTGAAGCAGCAACCTTGCGGCCTAGGGAAGAGAACCTGACACCAGAAGACTAGCACATCTCAGATATGCTGGAGATGGCACTGATAGCCTGTGGCATTGTCCCTGTGGGCTCTTCATTGTTAGGGGCACCACTTACACTGTCTTGTCTCCAGAACCCTACATCACCTTGTTGTCTTGAGCTGGTCTTCTATCTGTCGCTCGGGGATGGGGGTGTCAGCTTTGGCAGATGTGGGGGAAGCCAGGAGGACATAGGCCAGGCCAGGACTCTCCCCTCCCCCTCTTACCCACTTCCTGTGAGCACTCCGTCCTTCAGATTGCCCAAAGTGAGACATTTACAAAATTAATAAAATAATTTTTTAAAGAGCAGAACAAGAAGTGTTTTATGGCAGTTGGAAATGACTTACAGGTCACTTTTGTGGTTTGTGTTTTCTTTGAATATTTTCTGTATGTGACTATCCTTTAAAAAAAAAAATACTCCAAACCATGTGTTGTCTGTGTCTCCTTACCAGAATACAACCTGCCTCCTGGGCTCTGCCAGCCTCCCTGCCCAGCCCACACAGGCTCCAGCCCAGGCCTTCAGCTCTGTGTAGCATCTTCTGCAGTGTGTAAATGGGGCTCCTGGGGGCTGCACTGTCCTGTGGACTGTGGTGAGAAAAACAGTTCATATTTTCCCCAACAACTCTGGGGTACTTCTTCCTGTCCTCACTCTATTTTCCTGAGCCAGTCTCTGATTCTGCACCTTGTTCCTCATCCCCCACTCCTCTTTCTTCATAGTGCCCTCACATACTTTACTAGCTTGCTCTTTCTTGACTTTGGAACCATGATGAGGAAGGGCTTATCTCTGCAGACCTCCAAGTCATGTCCTAATACCTCAGATCCAACTAGAAGCCTAGCACAACACCTCACCCCCCTAAAGGTGGACTACCTGCATCCAATTCCCTCTCTCCCAGCTTCCCCTTCATAACTCTGTAAGTTTGGTCTTGCCCACCCTTGGAGCCCAGCTTCAGCCAGTACCAGGCCAGCACTGCCTCTTGTCTGGCCCTGACAATCTCTAGGTTTCTCTTCCCTCCATACCACTCTCCCCAGTAGGTCATGCTGTCAGCTAGCTGGAAGTTATACTTTGTTGTCTGTGTGTGTGTGTGTGTGTGTGAATTCAGGGCACTGAGCTTTTTGCTTAGGCTAGCTCTATACCACTTGAGCCACAACTCCACTTCTAGCTTTTTGGTGGCTAACTGGAGATAAGTGTCTCATGGGCTTTGCTGCATAGGCTGGTTTCAGACTGTAATTCTCAGATGTTAGCCTCCTGAGTAACCAAGATTACAGGCTCCATTATCTATTTTGATCAAAATAGAATATAAAACCATGGGCTGGGAAGGTGGCTCAGTGGTAGAGTGCTTACCTTGCATGCATGAGGCCCTGGGTTCGATTCCTCAGCACCACATAAGTAGGGAAGAAAAAAAAAAGCTGGAAGTGGCGCTGTGGCTCAAGTGGTCGAGTGCTAGTCTTGAGCTGAAGAGCTGAGGGACAGCGCCCAGGCCCAGAGTTCAGGCCCCACGACCGGACTCCCCCCCCCCCAAAAAAAAAGAATAGAAAACCATGTACCAGTGGTTCATGCCTGTAATTCTAGCTACTCAGAAGGCTGAGATCTGTTCTGAAGGGTCATAACTTAAGCAGAAAAGTTCACAAGACTCCCATCTATGAAATAACTAGCAAAAAGCTAGTGCAAGCTGAGCAAACACAAGATCCTGAATTCAACCTATCTATCTCCCACTTCTGAGGCTGTTGGCTTCGCATCCCACCTCCTCTGGGGCCTTCAGAACACAGCCAGGTGCCTGGTGCTAGGTTGCCACATAGACAGTCTTCAAGTCAACAGGAGATGGACACTCCAGAGATTTATCATATCCTCTGAGTATGAAATTTGGGTTACAGCCAGACACTGGTGGCTCATGCCTGTAATCCTAGCTTCAGGAGGCTGAAATCTAAGGATTGCAGTTCAAAGCCAGCGTGGGTAGGAAAGTCCGTGAGACTGGTGATCAAAGAAAAAGAGAAATTTGGTTTACAATGTTTGGAGCCTAAACCCTATGTCCTTCTTACCTCTCAACACAAGTAGTTTTGCAGTTTTCCAGTGTCGTTACCTTGTTTTCCAGTGATACAGCTGTTGCTCTTAGTTTTCCTGGGGCTTGAGTCTTCAAATGTGACAGGCACAGGCCACAGGCGTGCCAGTGGATCTAATTAACCCTAATTGCAGATGTGGTCATTTCCCAGGGCACCGGTTAGAATTAAGCCCGCATACCTGAATGCTCAAGTTTGGTTGGGTTGGGCTTTTGTCTGTAGCACTGTATCCTGTCCCCTAGCTTTTCTGCTCAAGGCTGGTACTCTACCACTTGAACTACCTCCACTCCCGACTTTTGGCTAATGGCAGATTAAGTTTCGTAGACTTCTCTGCGCAGGCTGGTTTCGGATCGGTCCTCAGATCTCAGCTCCCTGGGTAGCCAGGATTTCAAGTGTCAAGCACAGATCACTTTCACTTCTTCCGTAAACCTGAGGGTGGTCTGCGTTTTAAAGTTACAAGTGTAACTTGTCAGTGTAACTTGTTGCTTTAATTCCAGGGAGAAACCTTTGATGAAAAGGCAAGTGGACACAGACGCAGGGAGGGCCGGGCCGGGGCCCAGACCGGGGCTGCGAGCCGGCGGCAGCCCGGGGCCTCACCCCAAGGGGCAGCGGGAAAGGGGGACGGGCCACCCTCGCCTCCGGCTGCGTCCAGGTCGGCGCTTCTACCCCGGCAACAGGGGATCCCGGCAGGCCCGAGGCTTCCGGGCGGGGCGGAGGCTCGGCTCGCACCTTTAGCGGCCGCGGCCTCCGGACTACACTTCCCAGCATGCTTCGCTCACCGCGCATCCCGCGGCCAGGGGCTGGAAAACGCATGCGCAAGGAGCCTGCGCGTGGGCCCGTGTGGGCGGGGTCGCGGCGGGACGCGGGAAGTCTGGATCCCTACGGCCGCCGCTGCGGTGCCTGGGGTGGGGCGGCGGCGGTGCTAGAGGCGGCCGGAGATGAGCCTGGAGCGCGATCTTCGCCGTGGGTGCCCCGGGGCGCGTGCTAGGACGCCGGGCGGGCGTGGGGCCGAGGCTTAACCCTGGGTTCTTTTCTCTCCCCGTTAGAGCTGAGCAAAGCCAAAGCCAGGGCCCAGAAGAGCGGGCAGCTGCGCGAGGAGGCCGCCTGCTGCCAGCAACTGGGGGAGCTGCTGGC
>NW_012267395.1:969780-983916 GCF_000151885.1 Dipodomys ordii | reverse complement strand
GAACTTTTGTCCTGCACAGGGGTCAAGGGTACTAGAAGGTGGGTAAGAGAATGGCCTGGGGCTGGGAAGGTGGCTCAGTGGTAGAGTGCATGCCTAGGCCCTGGGTTCAATTCCTCAGCACCACATAAGCAGAAAAACCCGGAAGTGATGCTGTGGCTCAAGTGGTAGAGCGCTAGCGTTGAGCTGAAGAGCTGAGGGACAGCGCCCAGGCCC
This sequence comes from Dipodomys ordii, assembly GCF_000151885.1. Classification (NCBI taxonomy): domain Eukaryota; kingdom Metazoa; phylum Chordata; class Mammalia; order Rodentia; family Heteromyidae; genus Dipodomys; species Dipodomys ordii. The sequence goes on along the minus strand of NW_012267395.1, from coordinate 983,703 downwards.
AGAATTCAGGCCCCACAACCGTCCAAAAAAAAAAAAGAATGGCTGGCCTTTGGTCACAAGGCAGCATTTTTGTGGGAGCGGGGCGCGGGCCGGCCATGGTGAACGGGCGCGGGGCGCGGGCTGGGGCGGGGTGGGCGAGCTGCTGGCCGGCCAGGGTGAGAGGGCCGGGCCGGGGAGGAGAGGGTGGGGGGGGGGGGGGGGGGCTGTCGGGTGGCACCCAGCCCCTTAACCAGACGCTGCGTCCTTCCTGGCAGGCCGCTTCGCGGAAGCCCTGGAAGAGCACCAGCAGGAGCTGCAGCTTCTGGAGTGTGCCCTGGACCCCTTGGGCTGCGCCGTGGCTCATCGCAAGATCGGAGAGCGGCTGGCCGAGATGGAGAACTACTCTGCTGCCCTGCAGGTGCACGGGGAGACCTGGGATTTTGAAGCCGCCTTTCTGAGGGAGTCCCTGACTGCGAAGGACTCCCAGGCGAGCTGAATGCACAGGCAGCCTCAGACTCGGGCTTTCCAGGGACGCTTGGCCTGGTCCTTGAGTGGAGGCATGAGTGGGTTTCTGGCAAAGGGACCGTGACTTGCCTGGTGCTGGTGGCCCACACCTGTAATCCTACATTACTCAGGAGGCTGAGATCTGAGATTGCAGTTTGAAGTCACTCTGGGCAGAAAAGCCAATGGGATTCTTTTTTTTTTTTGTGCCAGTCCTAGGGCCTGAATTCAGGGCCTGGGCACTCTTTCTGAGCTTCTTTTGCTCAAGGCTAGCACTCTGCCGCTTGAACCATAGTGCCCTTCTGGCTCTTTCTGTTTATATGATACTGAGGAATCAAACCCAGGCTTCATGCATGCTAGGTGGACACTCTACCACTAAGCCACATCCCCAGCCCCAATGAGATTCTTTTTTTTTTTTGGGTTCGGTCGTGGGGCCTGAACTCTGGGCCTTGGCGCTGTCCCTCAGCTCTTCAGCTCAAGGCTAGCGCTCTACCACTTGAGCCACAGCGCCACTTCCGGCTTTTTTCTTTTTTGCTTATGTGGTGCTGAGGAATCGAACCCAGGGCCTCTGGCATACAAGGCAAACGCTCTACCACTGAGCCACCTTCCCAGCCCCCCCCCCCCAAATGAGATTCTCATCTCCAGTTAACCACTAAAAAGCCAGAAATAGAGCTGTGACTCAACTTGTAAAGTGCTATCCTTGAGCAGAGAAGCTCAGGCCCTGAGTTCAAGCTCTAGGATGGCCACACACACACACACACACACGAAAGTAACTATGACTTGAGCTCTCTCTGTGGGACCCACTGTTATGGGGACAGATGGCAGAATACCTCAGTCAGCTTTCAGGGGTGGCTGCAGCACAGAACAGCTGTCACCACTGATAGCCTTTTGTACAGACCAGATGGAGCGTATGTGTCCAGCATTCTGGAGCATTGGGGGAGTAAGGGGTTCTCTCTCTTTTTTGGGGGGGTACGGTCGTGGGGCCTGAACTCTGGGCCTGGGCGCTGTCCCTCAGCTCTTCAGCTCAATGCTAGCACTCTACCACTTGAGCCACAGCGCCACTTCGGGCTTTTTTTTCCTGCTTATGTGGTGCTGAGGAATCTAACCCAGGGCCTCATGCATGCAAGGCAAGCGCTCTACCACTGAGCCACCTTCCCAGCCCCAGGGGTTCTCTTGTGTAAGCCTAGCTCTTCCTGGAGTCGGGACTTACAGTAGAATTGGCTCCAGTGCTTTTCCTCTTCACACTAGCACCAGCACCGTTACCTGGAGCTAGCTGGTTCCCTGTCCAACTACACTGAGCTGCAGAGGGCCTGGGCTACCATTGGCCGCACCCACTTGGACATCTATGACCACTGCCAGTCCAAGGATTCCTTGCTGCAAGCACAAGCTGCCTTTGAAAAAAGCTTGGCTATTGTGGATGAGAAGCTAGAAGGTCAGTTCCTTTACCCCAGCCTCTCCCTATGTTCTGAGTTTCGGAGCCCTCCTTTTGCAAGGTTCCTATATAATAAGCTGAGGGCCTACATTGCTCCTCACCTTGAATCTGGCAGGCATCTGCTCTTTGTGCCTTCATGCTCTGTCTGGAACATTCCTAGCTCCTGTAATGAAGTGGGAAGAGGAGTGGGAACAGCTGGAAGTCTGAATGTCTCGTGTGGGCATCTTCTAGGAACATTGGGCCAGAGAGAGCTGAGTGAGATGAGGACCCGGCTGTATCTCAACCTGGGACTCACCTTTGAGCGTCTACAACAGATGGCCCTGTGCAATGACTACTTCAAGAAAAGCATCTTTCTTGCTGAGTGAGGCCCATCCCCACCCCAGAAGGGAAAAGGTAGCAAGAGAGCAGCTTGGCCATGAGCAAGAGGGCTTTCGCTTCTGTTTTGCAGTCTGGGAAGGAGCCTGCTTGGACCTGAAGCCACAGCAGGGGAGGGGGGAGGGGCTTGGCTACATCTTAGGTCCTCTGAGCCCTCTGTCCCCTGTCCCCAGGCTGGAGGACCCTGAGGCTCTAATACCTGTTACACCGTCTCCCACAGACAGAATCATCTCTATGAGGATCTATTCCGGGCCCGGTACAACTTAGGGGCCATCCACTGGTGTGCAGGGCAGCATTCTCAGGCCATGCGCTGCCTGGAGGGGGCCCGGGAATGTGCACGTGCCATGAAGATGCGGTTTATGGAGAGCGAGTGCTGTGTGACCATCTCCCAGGTGCCGTTCTCACCTGTTTGGGGTTCAGCCTTGCATGGTGTTGGGCCTGCCTGCAGTCTCACCTCACCCTGTCCCCAGATCCTCCAAGACCTGGGGGACTTCCTGGCTGCCAAACGAGCCCTGAAGAAGGCCTACAGACTAGGCTCCCAGAAGCCTGCACAGAGAGCAGCTGTCTGCCAGAGTCTCAAATATGGTAAGGCTCCACAAAGGTCTGGGACTAAGTCCTCTGGAAGGGAAAGGGGTCTACTCTCCAGCAGAGGGTCCTCCCACTCAGGATCTGGGAGGTGGCAGCTTCAGGGGCTTCTCCCAGGAAAAGGGTATACATCCATAGTTAGGAAGAGACCTGAACTTTTGTCCTGCACAGGGGTCAAGGGTACTAGAAGGTGGGTAAGAGAATGGCCTGGGGCTGGGAAGGTGGCTCAGTGGTAGAGTGCATGCCTGAGGCCCTGGGTTCAATTCCTCAGCACCACATAAGCAGAAAAACCCGGAAGTGATGCTGTGGCTCAAGTGGTAGAGCGCTAGCTTTGAGCTGAAGAGCTGAGGGACAGCGCCCAGGCCCAGAATTCAGGCCCCACAACCGTCCAAAAAAAAAAAAAGAATGGCTGGCCTTTGGTCACAAGGCAGCATTTTTGTTACAAGCTGAGGACAGTGGTCTTTTCCCTGTCTAACAGGGTAGGAGTACAGATAGCATGTATGTACTCAGGACTGAGACAGTCATGTTAGCAGCAGCTGGCTGCAGTCAACGCTTCCTGCAGGCCAGGCATCGTCCCACACTGTTGTATTTGTTCTCTTTTTTTCTATTTGGCCAGTCCTAGAGCTTGAACTCAGTGCCTGGGCACAGTCTCTGAGCTTCTTTTGCTCAAGGCTAGCACTTGAGTCATAGTGCTACTTCTGCCTTTTTTTTTTTTTGTCAGTCATGGAGCTTGAACTCTGGGCCTGGGCGCTGTCCCTCAGTTCTTCAGCTCAAGGTGAGCGCTCTACCACTTAATTCACAGCACCACTTTCAGTTTTCTGGTGGTTTATTGGAGATAAGAGTCTCACGGACATTCCTGCCCAGCCTGGCTTTGAACCACGATCCTCAGATCTCAGCCTCCTCAGTAGCTAGGATGACAGGTGTGAGCCACCAGTGCCCAGCTCTGAATTTTTTTTTTTTTTTAAGTTCTAAGGCTTGATTGAACTCTAGGCCTGTGCGCTGTTCCTGAGTTCCTTTTGTTCAAGGCTAGCATTCTACCACTTGAGTCACATTGCCACTTGCATCTTTTTTTTTTTTTTTTTGGTCAGTCATGGGACCTGAACTCTGGGCTTGGGCGCTGTCCCATAGCTCTTCAGCTCAAGGCTATGCTCTACCACTTGAGCCATAACACCACCTCCAGATTTTTCTGCTTATGTGGTGCTGAGGAATGGAACCCAGAGCCTCATGCATGCGAGGCAAGCACTCTACCACTGAGCCACCTTCCCAGCCCTGTGTCTTTTTTTTTTTTTTTTTGGTCAGTCATGGGGCTTGAACTCTGGGCATGGCGCTGTCCCTGAGCTCTTCAGCTCAAAGTGAGCATTCTACCCGTTGAGCCACAGTTGACACTTCTGGTTTTCTGGTGGTTAATTGGAGATAAAAGTGTCACCAAGTTTCCTGCCCAGTCTGGCTTTGAACCATGATCCTCAGATCTCAGCCTCCTTACTAGCTAGGATTACAGGCGTGAGCCACCAGCACCTGGCCCTGCAGCTTTTTTTTTTTTTTTTTAATTGGAGATAAGAGGCTCACAGACTTTCCTGCCTGGGCTGGCTTCAAACTGTGATCCTTAGATCTCAGCCTCCTGAGTAGCTAGGATTACAGGCGTGAGCCATTGGCCCCTTGCCTTAGTCTAATTCTTGAGATCTCCTGTTGCTCTCCTCTGCTGTGAGGCCCTCCTCCCTAAGGGAACCCGTGTGACAGAAGATGGTCTGGGACCAGGGTCATGGTTGCGGCGCCCTCTCAAATCAAACCTTTTCTGGCAGTGCTGGCAGTGATCCAGCTGCAGCAGAGGCTGGAGGAGGCGGAGGGCAGTGACCCTCAGGGTGCCTTGGCCATCTGTGAGCAGCTGGGGGACTTGTTCTCCAAGGCAGGCAACTTTCCCAAGGCGGCTGAGGCTTACCAGAAGCAGGTGGTTGACTCCCCTGAGAGGGCGGGAGGAAGGGTGGGAGGCACAGAGCAGCCTGGCCCTCACCGTACCGGCTCCCCAGCTCCGTGTTGCTGAGCGGCTGGACAGACCAGACCTGGAGTTGGCCATCATCCACGTGTCCCTGGCCACCACACTTGGAGACATGAAGGACCACCGCCAGGCTGTGTACCACTATGAAGAAGAGCTGAGGCTGCGCAAGGGTAATGCCCTGGAGGTGAGTCCCTCCCCTCCCCGTGTGAGTCAGGTGTGTCCCCACGGCTCTGCCTGGGCCTGGGGTCCACCATTCCCCAGTGGCGAGTATGGATGGCTGTCCCCACTAGACAGGCACCTCCTCCCAAGGACTGTCCACCTCCATCTGTATGGAGACACAGCACAAAGCCAATCCAGAGCTTCCTGTGTGGGTAGCTAAGAGAAGCCAGCCCCAACCACCAACCTCGACCTGCTCTGCTTCAGGAAGCCAAGACCTGGTTCAACATTGCAGTGTCTCGTGAGGAAGCTGGTGATGCATATGAGCTGTTGGCACCATGCTTCCAGAAGGCTGTGAGCTGTGCAGAGCAGGCCCAGCAGCCCTGGTTACAGGTATGCCCCACCTACACAGGATTCCTAGCAAGTCCAGCTTCCTTGCCGCCTGTCTCTCTTTGTGCTACCCCCTCCCCCGTGTCCCTCTGCCCCCTCCCTCTGCTTGTCCTAGCCCGCCCCTGAGCTGGACACCCCCTGTCCTCCTCAGCGGCAGGTCTTGCAACACCTTCATGCCGTGCAGCTGAGGTTACAGCCTCAAGAGGCTCCTGGGACTGAAACCAAACTGCAGGAACTTAGTGTGGCTGAGGGGGAGGAGGAGGAGGAGGAGGAGGAGGCCGAGGCTGGTGAGGCCCTGGATACCAGTGAGCTGGAACTCTCGGAGAGTGGTAAGGTCTAAATCCTGCCCTGGGTACGGTGCTGGTGGCACCTAACCTATCACCCTAGTCCTTCTGGGAGCTAGCAGGTTAGACTGATGGGAACCAGATCTGTGTCCTCAAGGAGCCTGTTCAGGATTCACAATGGGGATGCAGCCACTGTCAGTCAGTGAAGAAGCTGTTGCTTCTGTGGAAGCACTAGAGGAAGCTGACAACCTGCAGAGAGCCTGGAGCAGATTAGTCAGAGGCTCTCTGAGAAGCCAGTGGTCAGTGGCTGAGTGGGCATCTGCCAGAGAAGGCTACACAGGATTAGCAACTTGGGACCTGGTCCCTTTAGAGACACATGTTCCACGTCCAAGATAGATTAGACGTGTCAAAAACAGCTTTGCTTCCCCATGCCAAAGCTGATCATGTTCTTGGAACTCTGGAGGCCACAGTGGTCAGCCACAGTGGAGGTGAGGGGTCCGCTGGAGCAAGGTGCTGACTGAAGCAGTCTTGGCCATGAGGTCAAGGTAGAAGGAATGGGCCTGAAAGCAGGGTTGTTAGGAGGCTATGGAGCTGTGGCCTAGTTTCTGGCTGACTGGTAGGCACACAGGAATCATCCATAAGGCTGGGGGCATGTGGTTCCTGGAATAGCCTTAATTTCAGGACTTCAAGATGGACAGTCAGATGCCTAGGAAGTTGGGCCATCCTTAGATGAGGGGACAGGTTTGTTGCTGCTGGTATGCAGTGGCTAAGGGAGAGAGGACCGTGAACTTCAGGGAATGTCAGGTGGCCACAGCAAGAGACTGTGAAGAAGAAGGGCACAGAAAAGGCCAGAGGTTGGGCTGGAAATGTGGCTTACTGGTAGAGCGCTTGCCTCACACAGCATGAGGCCCTGGGTTCGATTCCTCATCACCACATAAGCAGAAAAAGCCAGAAGTGGCGCTATGGCTCAAGTGGTAGAGTGCTAGCCTTGATCTGAAGAGCTGAGGGACAGTACCCAGGCTGAGTTCAGGCCCCACGACCGGACCCCCCCCCCCCAAAAAAAAAAAGTGAAAGAAAAGGCCAGATGGGCTGGGAAGGTGGCTCAGTGGTAGAGCGCTTGCCTTGCATGCATGAGGCCCTGGTTTCAATTCCTCAGCACCACATAAGCAAAAAGCTGGAAGTGGCGCTGTGGCTCAAGTGGTAGAGCGCTAGCCTTGAGCTGAAGAGCTGAGGGACAGCGCCCAGGCCCAGAGTTCAGGCCCCACAACTGGACTCAAAAAAAAAAAAAGGGCCAGAGGCAGCCAGAAGAAAGCAAAGGAAGTCTAATGAGAATCATCAGAGCAGCCAGGCGCTGGTGGCTCGAGCCTATAGTCCTAGCTACTCAGAAGTCTGAGATCTGAGGATCATGGTTCAAAACTAGCTTGAACAGGAAAGTCTGTGAGACTCTTCTCTTCAATTAAGTACCCAAAAATCCAGAAGCAGAGTTGTGGCTTGAGTGATAAGGAACTGGCCTTGAGGAAAACAAAGCTCAAGGACAGTGCCCAGGCCTTCAGTTAAAAGCCCCAGAACCAACAAGAAGGAAGGAAGGAAGATAGACCTGATCAGAGCTAGGGAGGGACTGGAAAGCCTGGAGCAGACAGGGCTGGTGGGCCTACTGGGTGACGTCGCCTGTCAAGGATGCTTACCAGCAGAGAGGGCAGCTAACGTCTGTGATGAAGACTGGTTTGGGTACATGGACACTTGCGCAGCTCCTCTCGGGGTGGGACAGAGGTGAGAAGCATGCTTCCTTCAGGAGACAGTGCATGGAAGTAGGCTGCTGGCAGGGCTGGTGTTGGCCCAGCGGTTGGCTTTGGCACCACCCCGAGAAGCCTCCAGAGCCCACCTTCCCACTCATGGCTGCTGTGCTTTTCTGGTGGCCAGAAGACTCTGGGTAGAGCAGGGTTTGTGCTGCTTATCTAGAAGACTCAAGGTTGGTGGACCTGGGTCTGTTCCAGAGGACGACACCACCAGCCTCTCCCGGCCACTGGAAGATGAGGAGCTTCAGGGCTACCTGGGCCGGCGGCAGGTGAACAAGGTGAGGGTGACCTACCCCTCCCACCCTGGGCCCAGCAGTACTTCCCGCCCCTTATACCTGTGCCCTGAGCTGGGGCGGTTGTACCCACAGTGGAACCAGCGCAATGACCTGGGAGAGACCCTGCTGCACCGAGCCTGCATCGAAGGCCATCTGCGCCGCGTCCAGGACCTTGTGAGGAGGGTAAGCCACTGTATCTGGACAGACCACGTGGCTCTGCCTTCCCCGAGATGGACGATGACCCCAGCGAGTTGTCTTTTATTTTAGCTGTGGGGCTTGCACTCAGGGCTGGGAACTTGTCCCTGAGCTCTCTCACTTGCGGCTAGCACGCTACCACTTTAACTCAGGGCCTGGGTGCTGTCCCTCAGCTCTTCAGCTCAAGGTGAGCACTCTACCACTTGAACCACAGCACCACTTCGGGCTTTTTCTGCTTATGTGTGCTGAGGAATCGAACCCAGGGCCTCATGCATGCAAGGCAAGCGCTCTACCACTGAGCCACCTTCCCAGCCCAGTACTCTACCACTTACAGCGCCACTTCCAGTTTCTGATGGTTAACTGGAGATAAAAGTTTCACAGACTTTCCTGCTGGGCTGGCTCAAACTGTGATCCTCAGATCGCGTGAGCCACCAGCACTGGCACCGCTGGTCTTTAAGAGGGGAGCTGAGGTGCTGCTCACATGCAGCCGTCTGCGCTGTGGCTAGCTGGGTTGAGTTGGCTAGGATGGTCCTTCCTGCCTCTGGGCCTGCATTCAGACACAGCACCATGAGGTTGCTAGAAACATGGTGCTGTTGGGTGCCTGTGGCTCATGCCTGTCATCCTAGCTCCTCAGGAGGCTGAGATCTGAGGATCAGTTCAAAGCCAGCCTGGGCAGGAAAGGCCATGAGACTCTTATCTCCAATAAACCACTAGAAAACCAGAGGTAGCTCTATGGCTCAAGCGGTAGAGCACTCGCCTTGAGCTGAAGAGCTGAGGAACAGCGCCCAGGCCCAGAGTTCAAGCCCCACTACTAACAAAAAAAAAAAAAAAAAAAGGATTAAAGTCAGAGGAGAGGGCCAGACCAGGCCAAGGAGAAGGATAGTAGCTGTGGGACCTGCTCTAGTGCCCGGGCCTGAGTCCCTGTCCTTCCTGAAGGGGCACCCCCTGAATCCTCGGGACTACTGTGGATGGACTCCTTTGCACGAAGCCTGCAACTACGGGCATCTGGGTGAGCTGGGCCGGTCCAGACTGGACATGCATGCTGGACATGTGGTCTGAAGGGACCATCATGGCTCATTTCCACGGGCCCACAGAGATCGTCCGCTTCCTTCTGGACCATGGGGCTGCAGTGAATGATCCAGGTGGCCAGGGGTGTGACGGCATCACCCCATTGCACGATGCTCTGAACTGTGGCCACTTTGAGGTAGCTGAGCTGCTCATTCAGCGAGGGGCATCCGTTACCCTACGAACCAAGAAGGTGAGCTAGGGAAGGCCAGGGTAGGTGGGTGTGGGAAGAGTTGCTTCTGCCTTGCTAAGCTGGGTGCCATACAGGGCCACAGCCCACTGGAGACATTGCAGCACTGGGTGAAGCTGTACCAGAGGGACTTAGACCTTGAGACGCGACAGAAGGCAGCAGCCATGCAGAGGAAGCTCCAGGCGGCCTCCTCTGGCTCAGGTAAGCAGGCCTCTTTGGTCCCTCCCTGAGCTGACTCAGGAGACTCAAGTATAGGAACCCAGAAGGAGGGGAGGGGTGCTGACTCTGTGTCATGCTGATTCTCTTTTCCACAGCCCCAGACGGCTCCTCTGACCTCCCAGCTGTTCCAAGTGACCATCTGTTTGACCCTGAGATCTCTCCTCCTTCTAGCCCTTGCCTGTGTATCCCTAGACCAGCAGAGGCCCCCCTGGTCCCTTCTAGGGTCTCCCCAGAACAGGTCACTCCAGCTGTGGCCAGGCCTCGAAAAGGCAGGCACAGGCCAGCCAGCAGCAGCAGCAGCAGCTCTGAGGATGAGGACTGCGTGGGCACCCTCAGGCCATCTCAGAAGAAGCACAGAGCCTCCGGCGTGATGCTGGGTGGGGTTCGGAAGCCTGGCCCTACCAACAGCAAGGAGGCAGCTGCAGTCCATGCTGGCCGGGCTACCTGCAAGGCAGCCATCCGAGGTGAGGGCAGCGCGCAGAGCCGATGCCTGAGCTCCTGTCCTCCTCGGGATTCAGGGGAAGCCCCCTCCTCCCCAGCAGCACTGATTCCTGAGGAAGAGTACCTGTCGGAGGACTGGCTAGAGCTGGACACACCCCTCACCCGCAGCCGATTGCCCCGCCTTCCCCGGCCCCAGGGAAGCTGGGATAATCGCAGACCCAGTGCCTCAGGGTCAGCTGAGGAGGAGCGCCCTGTCAGGCCCCAAGCCTGGAGTAAGCAGAGCCACCTGGCCTGTGTGCCGAGCAAAGCTGGAGCTGGCAGCTTGGCTACAGAGCCCCAGAGAATCCCCAGTGCGCCCAGGGTCTTGGGGCCCAGTGGAGAAAACCTCGCCGCAGGGCAGTCTTCAGTGAGTGCAGGAGCAGGGAACAGCTGGTGTACCGGCTTGGGGGAGGTCCAGTGGAAGCCCGGCTTTTCTGATTGCCCCTCTCCTTACTCGCCAGGTTCTGATCCAGCCACCTTCCATCCGAGTGCGAGTTAGAATTCAGGATCACCTCTTCCTCATCCCTGTCCCGCACAGGTGAGGTACCGCCCGCCCTTTTCCAGCCCCCACCCCCACCATGCAGCTCTGGGTCAGGGCCGTTAGCCACAGCCAGGGCCATGGCACCCTCACCTGCGTGTCAGGCAAGGTTCCCTTTAACCCGCTGCCCAACTTCACCTCGCATCCCAGAGTGCTTCCTACAGAGTCCTGGCAGCATCCTCGGACAGTGGTCTGCTGGGCTTCAGGGACAGCAGAGCACCCGCTGAGGGGTCCACAGGCCCTAAGCTGGACCCCAGAGATAAGTGTGCCATTCCTACAGCAGTGATGTCCACTCCGTTGCTTGGCTGGCTGACCAGGCTGCCCAGCGCTACTACCAGACTTGTGGGCTATTGCCAAGGCTCACCCTGAGGAAGGAGGGAGCCTTGCTGGCCTCACAAGACCCCATTCCTGATGTACTGCAGAGTGATGATGAGGTGAGAAGCCGGGTGGGGGCGCAGGCCACCTTGTCGCTGGGATCCCCCAGGGCTGCTCAGCAATGGCACTCCCTAGGTATTGGCCGAAGTGACCTCGTGGGACCTCCCCCCGCTGACTGACCGGTACCGCAGAGCCTGCCAGAGCCTCGGGCAAGGTGAGGGGCCCTGGCTTTGGGCCGAGGCCGGGGTTACACTCTCTCCCCCAGGCCTACAGCCATCCCCAGGTCTGCAGGACATCCCTCCTCCGAGCCTCAGGACTGTTGTACTCCATGTTGGTGGTAGATAGGGGCAGACAGCTCAACTCTGGGTTCTCAGGAGCAGGATCCAATGAAGCAATGCAAGCCCCAGAGGTCAAGCCATGAGTCTGACATGAGCTGCTTGCCTGCCTGGGGTACTGGGAGAAGGTGCGCATGGCCTCCATGACCTACTTCATGTTCCAGGATTATGCGATGAGCTCATCACCTCATCGCGCACTGATGTTTGTCTGAAGGATTCCACGGCAGAAGGTGTAGGCTCTGACCTTAGTGACCCTGATCTCTCTCCCCAGGAGAGCACCAGTGGGTGCTGCAAGCCATGGAGTGCCAGGGTTCAAGCCCTTCATTTAGCGCTTGCTCCCTGGCCCTGCGTCAGGCCCAGCTCACACCCCTGCTGCGAGCCCTCAAGCTGCACGCTGTGCTCCGGGAGCTGCACCTGGCAGGGAACCGGCTGGGTGACGGATGTGTTCCTGAGCTTCTGGCTGCCCTGGGCACCATGCCCAGCCTGGCCATCCTTGACCTTTCCTCTAATCACCTGGGCCAGGAAGGTCTACACCAGCTTGCTGGGGGGCCCCTGGGCCAGGCTGCCTTGAAGGTAGAGACCCAGGGTGTAGCAGATCAGTAAGACATTAGTGTTGCCATCACACTGGGCCTGTGGTATGGCTGGGACAATTGGCCGTACCCAACTCTAGAGTGGAACACCAGGTCCCCAGGGTGGAGGCCCAGGCCCATGGTCATGAGAACTGAATGACTGCCCCTTCCACAGAACTTGGAAGAGCTGGACTTAAGCATGAACCCACTGGGGGATAGCTGTGGCCAGGCTCTGGCCTCTCTCCTGCGGGCCTGCCCCTTGCTCAGCACCCTGCGTTTACAGGCCTGTGGCTTCAGCTCCAGCTTCTTCCTGAACCACCAGGCAGCCTTGAGTAGTGCCTTCCAAGGTGAGTGAATAAGGCCGATCTATGCCTGAATCTGAATCTGATGTTTGCCCTGCCTGGGCTGGGTGCTCCCCTGGGACTCACACGAGGGGTGGGGTCCCAGACTGTCTGCCTCTCAAGTCTCCCTGTGCCTGTGGTGCACCTTCTGTTTGCTTGAAGCGGTTCCTCTATGAGGACGTCTGGGTGCGGGGCATTCAGTGTTAGAGACAAGGAGTGTGGGCCACCCAGGGCAGCCCAACAGAGGTTAGGCAATGACCATTGGAGTGCTTCCCCGGCCACCCACCCACATTCTGACTTAAAGCCACCTCTCCTTTCAGCAGCTAGGAGCACAGAATTGGGAAAGTCATTACCTCTGTACCTCAGTTTCCAACAAAAAAGGGGGTCATGAAGATTCTGGCAAGGACCTGGGTAGAGGGCAGGGACCACTTGGGGGCCTACAGGTTCTGATGCCCTGCAGATGCTGAGCACCTGAAGACTCTGTCCCTGTCATACAATGCTCTGGGTCCCCCTGCCTTGGCCAGAGTCTTACAGAGCCTGCGTGTCCGCACCCTCCTGCACCTAGAGCTTGGCTCCGTTGCGGCCAGCAAGAGCAACTTGGGCCTCATGGACTCTGTTGTCAGCTACCTGACGAAGGTACACAGTGGAGAAGGGACTACCAAGCTAGGACAGTCCTCAGAGGCCACAGACAAAAGTCTCACAGCTGAGGCACTGGGGCTGGGGAGGTCTGGCAGGAGAGGGCTTTAGGAACAGCGAGGGGAGGCCTGTGCAGTTGTGCAGACACCTGCTTCAGGATACCTGGGACCCAGTGTGGCCTCACCACCATAGGTAGGTCCCAAGGGGCAAACTGTCCCTGTCTCCCGAGTGCTTTCCCAGAGGAGGCTAAATCTTGACAAACTATTTGTTCCAGATCTCCAAACAGGGCTTTATGGGTGTGGTTCCTCTATTGGGAGGAAGGAGGACAGGTAGGTGCTGGGTGTGACCTGGGGCCTATGCTTGTATTCAGGAAGGCTGCACTCTGACCCACCTGACCCTGTCTGCAAACTACTTAGGTGACAAGGCTGTGAGAGAGCTGAGCAGGTAATGAGCAGCCCCCTGGGAGAGCCTCATCTGAAGGCCTGTGATTCCAGGAAGCTGGAGCAGATTATATTGGCTTTTTCCAGCATCTACTCTCTCAGGGCTGGCCCCAGCAGACGTTGCCTTTATCATACTTTTGTGGCTGTCGGGAAATTTTGCCTCTCGACGCTTCTTTTCCTTGTGTGTGGCATTCCATGCAAGGGTTCTTAGTCCTCTAGAGCTTCGGTTAGCTCCTGGGAGTATCAGCAGTGCCATTGTTTTCCGACCCCGGCTTGCCGAGGTGTGGTTTCTCTGGGGGTGGCCTTCCCTGGTGATGGGGGGCTGCCCCCCTGGGAACCCACGCTGCACTCACTGTTTCAGGTGTCTCCCTCTCTGCCCCACACTCATCTCCCTGGACCTCTCTGCCAATCGTGAAATCAGCAGTGTGGGCCTAGGTGAGCTTCTGTCTGCCCTTCAAGAGCGGCCCCAAGGCCTCAGCTTCCTTGGCCTGTCAGGTGAGGACGACGTGGCAGCCATTCCTGCCGTGCCCCCGCCAAGCCACGCAGCGTCCTTCTCAGTGACCCAGGGATCTCCTAGAGGGCTGTCCCATGACGGGCATAACCCCGAGGAGGGAGGGAGGCAGGGGAAGCCTGGGGGTGTCCGCCTTGCACTGGCCAGCAAAGGGAGGCTCGGGTCAAGGTGGTAGAAGCTCCACCAAGAAACGGACCCCCTGCCCAGGAGCTACTCGGGCTCCAGGCGCCTGTTCCAGCCGCGGCAGGGCTGCCTGGCGCCTG
>NW_012267395.1:966301-968783 GCF_000151885.1 Dipodomys ordii | reverse complement strand
CACAGTCCCCGCAGCCCCGGGCCTCCGCCGCACCGGCAGTCCCCGCAGCCCCGGGCCTCCGCCGCACCGGCAGCGCCCCATCTTCTTCCCCTAAGAGCCCGGGTCCCCTGCGCGGGAACGCTCCCGAGGCCCGAGTCCGGAGTCCGTGCCCGCCCTGCCCCACAGGTCTTCGTGCGGTGGCCTCGAGAGCCTAGAAGATGTTTCACGGGATCCCAGCCACGCCGGGAATGGGCGGTGAGTGTCCCGCGCGGGGGGCGGAAGGCCTAGCCATTCCCCTCCACCTCCCTTCACGTAGCCTCGGGCGGCCTCGGGACAGAAGAGATTACGGTGGAATGTGAAGATCCTTGGTATCTCGGGAGCACTACCCAGAGATTGTGAATTTATGTGCGCCGTACTTGGAGGCCACAAGCTAGGTGTGGTCCCTTGGGTGCTGGCCTGGCAGGCAGCCCCGCAGCCCCCTTGGAGCCGGTGAGGCACATCACAGCTCTTCTCATGTAACTGAGCCGGGGGTGGGACTAGCACCTCAGGGTCCTCATAAGCTCACCTGCCAGCTCCTGCTTGTTTTGTTCCAGCCCCTGGGAATAAGCCGGAGCTGTATGAGGTGAGTATAGTGGAGGCCTGCCTGGCTAGCACTGGCCTACAGCAGACATCTGTGGCTCTCATCCTGCTGTCCTTGAGTGGCTAAATGGTGGTGCTAGCTGACAGGCCCACTCTTTCTAACAGGAAGTGAAGTTGTACAAGAATGCCAGGGAGCGGGAGAAGTAAGTCATGTGCTGCTCCCAGCACGTTTGCTGTGCCCCCCCCCACCCCCTGCCACATTTGTGTTGGGAGCCTCCGCCAGGGATGGGGACGAGGTGCCAATGTTTTTGCTGTAGCCGTGATCTGGAGCAGGAATTGGCCACCTCAGACACCAGAGACCTGGGCTTCCAGCCTTAGGGTTGTGGCCTGATGGACTGGTTATCTCAGGTATGACAACATGGCGGAGCTGTTTGCGGTGGTGAAGACCATGCAGGCACTGGAGAAGGCATACATCAAGGACTGTGTCACCCCCAACGAGTGAGTGAGCCCACTGGCCTGTAGCCTCTGGCAGGCACCTGCTCTTTAGAGTCTGGGGAATCAGCAGGAACAGAGTCTGAGCCCAGGCTGCAGGCCGCCTAGTGCTCTGGGGTGGGAAGTCCTACAGAAGTTGAGAAGTAATCCAGTGTTAGAGGTGAGATGCAAATAGATGTAGTCCTGGCTCTGTCTGGAGGCCCAGAGGGCCTGACTGATAGAAGATCAACCTCAAAAAGTGAGCTAGAGCATTGGGACATTCAGTCTGACTTGGTGCTGGCCCTGTGGCTCTCTAGCTCTTATTCAGAGTTGTTATTTATTGTGGGATTTGGGGGGTCGCTTTGTTTGTTTTTGTCAGTCATTGGGGCTTAAATTCAGGTCCTGGATGCTGTCCCTGAGCTCTTCTTGCTCAAGGCTAGAGCTCTACCATTTTGAGCCTCAGGACCACTTCCAGGTTTCTGGTGGTTTATTGGAGGTAAGAGTCTCAAGGACTTTCCTGCCAGGGCTGGCTTTGAACCCTGATTCTCTGATCTCAGCCTACATGGCCTGTCTGTCCCCAATCCCTCAGAGCCCATGAGAACTATTCCAAGTCTGGAATGGCTAAAGGAGCACAGGAGGAGGGGCGCTCAGCTTGTCTGGACCCATAGCAGCAGATCCCTGTCTCCCTAGGTACACGGCAGCCTGCTCCCGACTCCTGGTCCAGTACAAAGCTGCCTTTCGACAAGTGCAGGGCTCAGAAATTAACTCCATTGATGAATTCTGCCGCAAGTTCCGAGTGAGTGAGCAGGTCCCTCCATCCTGCAGGAAAAATGGAGTTGGATGTCAGCACGCCCACCAAGGGCTGGCCTTCAAGGCTCCGTACCCTTGTCTGCTCCCCTCAGCTGGACTGCCCGCTGGCCATGGAGCGGATCAAGGAGGACCGGCCCATTACCATCAAGGATGACAAGGGCAATCTCAACCGCTGCATCGCTGATGTGGTCTCGGTGCGCACGCCCCACACAGGAGGAGGACCACGTGTGGGCCTGGGGGGAGGAGCGCCAAGGAGCACCCGGTGGGGACCCCCCCATAGCCGCATCCAGGGGGCTCTCCAAGGCCTGCCTGGCTTCCTGCAAACACCATGAGGGGACATGGACAGGACCTCCGAACACCCCCAGCCCCAAGTCCCCCCAGGCAGGCCACAGCCAGGAGTCCGGGCTTGGGAACTGGTGTGGAGGGAGGAAGGAGCAGGGATGGTGGGGGTGATGGGTTCAGCCCTGGACCGAGCTCTGCAGGGACCTAGAGTTCCAGGGGTTTCCCCACCCAAGTGGTAGGGGAGCCCTCATGTCCGCACTTCTGTAGCTCTTCATCACAATCATGGATAAGCTGCGTCTGGAGATCCGCGCCATGGACGAGGTACAGGACCGGACTGGGGGAGGGGCCGGGTGGGGGGGCA
>NW_012267395.1:952458-965462 GCF_000151885.1 Dipodomys ordii | reverse complement strand
GGGCGAGGTGCAGGACTGGGAGGGGGAGGGGCCGGGCAGGAGGCAGAGGGCAGAGCCTTGTCAGCCTGTGCCTATGGCTGCAGATTCAGCCGGACCTGCGAGAGCTAATGGAGACCATGCACAGGATGAGCCACTTGCCCCCAGATTTTGAGGGCCGCCAGACCGTCAGCCAGTGGTGAGTGACCTTCTTGGGCATGCAGAGTCACTGCTGGCATCGGTGCCCTGCGGCCCCACACCCACACATAACTGTGCCCCCAGGTTGCAGACCCTGAGCGGCATGTCTGCGTCTGATGAACTGGGAGACTCTCAGGTGCGCCAGATGCTCTTTGACCTGGAGTCCGCCTACAACGCCTTCAACCGCTTCCTGCACGCCTGACCTCCAGTGCTTTGTGTGCGCGCGAGGACATTCAGAAGACAGATTTAGGAGATGGTCCTGGGTTCTTCTGCGCTCTTACTTGCCCTGGATCTGTGTCTGTGTCGTTAGGACCTCACCCCCATGAAGCTGTGTGACCCTCCTGCCATGGCAGTCTCCTGTCCGCCCTCCTGGCTCTGAGTACTCAGTCCTGACCTCCTCCTTCCCCCGGCCCTGTGGCCCGTCCATACACCCTCTGCCTCTCCACAGGCTCCAGCTGGCTGAGCTTGGGGAGGCTGGGGCCGTATCTGCTATCCAGTTGGGCCAGGTGTAGTGAATCTGGCAACCTCCCAGCTAGAGCTTGATAAACACAGGTCACAGACGGGCTAGCAGCCCTACGTGGCTCCTGTGCACCTTTATGTGTCAGACTCTGACCCTTCGCTAGGGCCAGGGACCGCAGTCCACATCTGATAGCCCTGGCCCTGCTGGCCTCAGAGCAGAGCAGGGTGCAGCAGGGTTTAATTGCTGCACCAGCTCTCCTGCCTGGAAACACTTTTTTTTTTTTTAATGCTAGTCAGTCCTGGGGCTTGAGCTCAGAGCCTGGACTCTTGTCTCTGAGCTTCTTTTTTTCAATCTACCATTTAAGCCACAGCTTCACTTCTGGCTTTTTCTGAGTGGCTTATTGGCAATAAGAGTTTCATGGACTTCCCTGCCTGGGCTGGCTTCAAACCTTAATCCTCAGATCTCAGCCTCCTGAGTAGTAGGATTACAGGTGTGAGCTACCAGCACCTAACCTTTTTTGTTTTGATAGTCCTACGGTCTTGTGCATGTTGTCAAACCACTTGACCACTAAGCTCTCTTCCCAACCTTTGGTTATTTGAGAGAGGGTCATAAAATGTAGCCAGGCTAGTTTTGTTGTTATTGTTTTTTGTTTTGGTCAGTCGTAGGGCTTGAACTCTGGGCCTGGGCGCTGTCCCCCAGCTCTTCAGCTCAAGGCTAGCGCTCTACCACTTAAGCCACAACGCCAATATCAGCTTTCTGGTGGTTTATTGGAAATAAGAGTCTCACAGACTTTTCTGCCTGGGCTGGCTTTGAACCACGATCCTCGTATCTCAGCCTCCGGAGTAGGTAGAAGTATAGGCACCTGGCTAGTTTTGAACTCATGCTCCTCCTGCCTGCATTGCTTGAGTGGGTAGCATCTAGAGCCACTTGTGTGCAGTAGTTGATGGTCAGAGAGTATTGTTTTAATACATCTTTTATTGTGAAAAAATGTGAGACTTAACACCATAATCATTGTTAACACCATTGAGTGGCACTAAGCATGGATTCTTGGGGCCATGCCTTCCACTTAACCTCTACAAGTCTATCTTCCCAAGCTGCACCCCTGTGCCACTAATACATTTAATGCTCCAGCCCTTGGTACCCACCATTCTGTTTTCCATCTCTGGGCTTATGGCTTTAGGTGTGCCCAGCGGTCCTGTAAGTGCAATCATGCTATTTGCCATTCTGTAACTGACTTCTTCTCATTCAGCATAATGTCTTCTCAGCTCATCCATACTGTAGCATGTGTCAGGCCTGATGATTGGGTGGAGGCCTAGCCTCAGTCAGGCTCCCTGCTTTGGAGCAGTGAGTAATGAAGCTATGCAGACTTCCCAGCCCACAGCCAGCCTACTTTTTGTCCCCTCACACTCCTCTGGGCCAGGGCAGGATGTGCACCGCAGGTGTCCCAGCCTGAAGGCTCCAAGTGTGTGGTATGAAGTGGGAGAGGCACCTGACCCCAGGTCCCAGGACAGCCTCTCCCGTTGAGCCGACGCCCAAGGCTACGGGGCAGAATCCTCAGGCTCCCTGCCCTGAGGGGCCTGGCAGCCTTCTCTGGTGGCTGGGGACAGTGCCTCCTGCAGCCCAGCCCTCCAGAAAGCGCAGCTGCCAGCTGGGGTGCTGCTTCTCAGTACTCTGACCTTTACCCCAGCCTGTTCCTGTCCCCAGAAGTTGAGATAAGGTCCAGGGGTCAAAGGCTGGATGAAACCAGCAGGGAGGGACAGCACTGGGGTCCTCCCCCAACCCCTTCCCGGCCGAGTAGCCAGGTGGCGGCAGGGCCCAGGCCTCTTCCCTTCCTGTTTTTCTGGGTTTTGACTTTAGCGATTTCCTGGGGATTTTCCCTGGAGAGCTGGGGGTGGGGAGCTTGACTCCCGCAAGTTGTTTTCCACACACACACACCCCCTCCACCCTGTGGCTACCTGAGCCACAGCCCAGGGCTCTGGAAGAACCCCTTCCCCTCCCCAAGGCTAGCCACAGGGCTGAGGTGTTAGGGTCCTTGAATAAGAAGGGTGGGCGCAGGTCCTGCAGGGCTACACCTCCCAAATCCTGCCATAGTTGAGTGTCAAAAAACCACTTTCCTAGTAGGAACATGGGTGGCTCATGGCTGTAACTCTAACTACTTAGGAAGCTGGGCTCTGAGAATTGGGTTCAAAGCCCCGATGGGTGGGAAAGTCTTCAAAAGCCACAAGTGGAGCGGTGGCACAAGTGGTAGAGAGCTAGCCTTGGACAAAAAGAGCTCAGGGACAGTGCCCAGGCCCTGAGTTCAAGTCCCAAGATCAGCACCAAAAAAGAAGAGGGAGAAGAAAGGACTGGGGCCCAGCTTCGAGGTGGTGCCATCCATGCACCTCTGCCCTGCCCCCCCCCCCAGCTGAGGGCCAGCCTCCAGAGATCCAGGCCCAACAGGCCACCCACCCACCCAGCCAGGGTGAGGGGCCCAGCCCTGCCTCCAGGCTGCAGCTCCTGGCCCCCAGCTGCTAGGGAGGATCTGCCACTGGAATGGTTAACCCGGCACAGCCAGCAGCCAATCACAGGGCCCTTCAGGAAATACCTGGGAGAGGTCCCTGTGCTGGGGCCTGGCAGGTCAAACCCAGCCCCAGTCTGGACCTAGGCTGCAGACTCACCGAGTCTCCACCTAGGCTGGAGGCATGGCCGTGTTCCCAGGTGGGCTCAGCCCAGGGCTCCTGTCAGTGCTGCTGGTAACCGCCGCTGTGGCTCAGCCTACCAGCCTGCTTCACCTGCTCACCTCAGGCCAGGGTGCTCTGGATCGAGAGGCACTGGGCAGTCTGTTAAATATGCTGGCGGACCGTGTGCACTGCACCGACGTGCCGTGTGGAAAGGTAACAGCCCCACCCGAGGAGTCCCCCAGCCCTTCCTGCCCGCTCCACCCTGCAGCCGGCCGGAAAGGCACCTGGGCAAACTCCAGGAGGCGGGCTGAGGCTGGTGGATGAGCTGCTGGGAGACCAGAGCCTGCCTTCCCTACCCAGCGCTGGGATGGACGCAGCTACCCTGCCTGCCACAGATAGCCCCACTGCTCCTGACTGTTGGAAGCCGCCCAGGATGGGCCCCCTGTGTGTGGGCTCCTAGTTGGACTAGTGGATCTAAGGACGGGGAGGGTTGGGCATGATGCGATGATGGGGTTCGTCCTCGCCAAGTCTGTTCCTTCTGTGGAGTGCCCACCCTAGCCCTTCTCCCCTGTCTGCCCACAGTGCCTGTCCGTGGAGGACGCCTTGGCCCTGGGCAGGCCTGACAAGCCAGAGCTAGTTCTGGAGTCCAAATACATTGGCCACCTCAGTGCTGCTGCGGCCCTCTACCTTAGCAACCCTGAGGGCACATGTGTGGACATCCGGGCTGGCCGCCTGGCCTCCCAGGTTGACCATTTCCTGAGACAGCTCGGGAGTCCTGACGCCATGACCCTAGGCCTGAACCAGCTGCTGCAGAAGTTGGAGACCCAGACTTCCATCCAGTCCCCTGGGGAGGAGGTGAGGGCAACGGGAGCCTGGGGGATCTCACCCGGGGACTGCAGGGGTGACGCGCCCAGCACATCTGCAGACACTGCTGGGAGGCTGGAACCACAGCTGGATATTCACTTCTGAGTGGGGAAGGGGGATTGCTGGGAGAGGGGGTCAGGAGGGTTCTTGGGCCCAAAGGAGGGAAGAGTCGGGGTGTCTGGGGCAGGCCTTGATATGAGGCCAGCCCACGCTGTAGACGAGCTGGGGTTCTGTGAAACCCAGCAAGTGTTCTCATGATAGTGGTAGGCCCAGACCCAGAGAACAAGGCTTGCCAGGCTGCGTGAATCTGGATGGTGACCTTGGAGCTGAGGTGGGGCTGAGAGGCCGTCCCCTCTCCAGACCTGTGTAGGTGTCCCTCAGCTGCTGGAGGAGGTGGAAGAAGCCGGAGCCCCTGGCAGCCCTGGCCCGGCCCTGGCCGCCCTGCTAGACCACATCAGGAGCGGGTCTTGTTTCCAGCCCCTGCCCAGCCCTCGCAGCCTCCCGAGCCCTCAGTACTTTGTGGACTTCGTGTTCCGGCAGCATGGGGGCCAGACTCCCAACATCTCCCTAGCCGGTGAGACCTGCCGGGGAGAGAGCTCCCTCCACCCCCTTCACCCCGCAGGAGGGTCTGGAGCCTGCAACAGCCCCCTCCCCTTCCCGCAGAGCTCCAGGTTCTGATGCAGCGCCTAGGGGTGGGCAGAGAGGATCTTGGCGACCACGATGACCACGACCACAGTGACCACCATGATCTGGGCAGGGGTACCAATGAGGTGTCTCTTGAGACCCCTGACAGCAGCTCCAGTGAGTGGGATAAGGTGAGCTGCTGTGGGGTCCTGGGGAGAGGAGATGGGGTCGGGTCCCGTGGATCTGCATGGTGGACCCTGACCCCTGTCCTGACCTCCCAGGTGTGCCTGAAAGCCAGGGACCTGATGGCCGTGTATGGGTGGGCTGAGCAGGCCGGGGTGACCCCTCAGGCCTGGGCTCAGATGAGCCCTGCCCTGCTTCAGCAGCAGCTGAGCGGGGCCTGCGACCCCCAGCCCCGGTCCCCCGCCAAGGACCAGCTCAGCCAGGCCGAGAGTGAGTTCCCACTCTGCAGCTGTGCCCCCAGAATTCTGGCCTTGTGGAAACCGAGGCCCACTGGGGTAGGAGGGAGGGGCGGGTGGGGGAGAGCAGTGGGGCTTGAAGGCCGAGGGCTGGTTCAAGCCAGGCGGGCTCTAGCTCCTGCACCTGGCTTGGGCACGTCCCGGGAAGCTGGAGTTGAGTGCGGCCTCGCCTCCAGGGTATCTGTACGGCTCCCTTGCCACACTGCTCATCTGTCTGTGCGCCGTGTTTGGCCTCCTGCTGTTGACCTGCTCGGGCTGCAGCACAGCCACCCACTACATCATGCAAGCCTTCCTGGGCCTGGCCGTGGGGGCCCTCACTGGGGACGCCCTTCTGCACCTGATCCCCAAGGTCTGTTCTCATGTACCACTTCCTCCCTTTCTCTTGCTGCCCGTCCCCTCTTCCCTGCTGTGACCCCAGCGCGCCCCTGATTTGTAGGTGCTGGGGCTGCACACCCACAGCGGGGAGCGTCACTCGCACGGGGAGGAGACGGGCCTTGGCCCACAGTCAACCTGGCGGCTGCTGGCTGTGCTCGGAGGCCTGTACCTCTTCTTCTTGTTTGAGAGCCTCTTCAACCTCCTGCTGCCCAGTGAACAGGTCGGGCTTGGGGGCCCAGGCAGGTGGGCAGAGTGTGTGTAGGGGGTTCAGGGGCCCTGATCTGCATCTCCACAGGACCCAGAGAAGAATGGGCCCTGCCACCACGCTGGCCACAGCCACGGTGGCCACAGCCACGGAGTGTCCCTGCAGCTGGCGCCCAGGGAGCTGCCGCAACGCAAGCAGCCCCTCGCAGGCTCGCGAGCGGACCTGGTGAGCCGTGGTCCCGGCCCATGCAGAGCCCCTCTGCCAGGACCCTCCTGGCGTTCTGGGCTGGGCCTGCACTCACTCCAGTTCCTTACAGGTGACCGAGGAGGGTTCGGAACCACTGGGCCTGGAGCCCCAGACACTGAGCCGAGGTGAGTCTGGAGGGAGGCTGGGGAGGGCTGTGGGTCAGGGTCGTGGGGGGGGGGGCAGGGTTAGGCCCCAGGCAGACACCCCGCCCCCACCACACCCACA
Organism: Dipodomys ordii; assembly: GCF_000151885.1. Taxonomy (NCBI): domain Eukaryota; kingdom Metazoa; phylum Chordata; class Mammalia; order Rodentia; family Heteromyidae; genus Dipodomys; species Dipodomys ordii. The sequence continues at coordinate 959,150 of NW_012267395.1, read as the reverse complement.
GAGCTGAGGCTGCTGCCCTACATGATTACATTTGGGGATGCTGTGCACAACTTTGCGGATGGACTGGCCGTGGGCGCAGCCTTCGCCTCCTCCTGGAAGACCGGGCTGGCCACCTCCCTGGCCGTGTTCTGCCACGAGCTGCCCCACGAGCTGGGTGAGCACCTGGGAAAGCTGCCAGGGCAGGTGGGGCAGTCCTCGGGTGTGTGTGTGTGTGTGTGTGTGAATGTGCGTGGCTCTGGACACAGTCCTCCAGGTGTGTGTGTGTGTGTGTGTGTGTGTGTGTGAATGTGTGTGGCTCTGGGCACAGTCCTCCAGGTGTGTGTGTGTGTGTGTGTGTGTGTGTGTGTGTGTGTGAATGTGTGTGGCTCTGGGCACAGTCCTCCAGGTGTGTGTGTGTGTGTGTGTCTCTCTCTCTCTCTGGGCAGAGTCCTCCAGGTGTGTGTGTGTGTGTGTGTGTGTGTGTGTCTCTCTCTCTCTCTGGGCAGAGTCCTCCAGGTGTGTGTGTGTGTGTGTGTGTGTGTGTGTCTCTCTCTCTCTGGGCAGAGTCCTCCAGGGGTGTGTGTATGTGTGTGTGTGTGTGTGTGTCTCTCTCTCTCTGGGCAGAGTCCTCCAGGGGTGTGTGTATGTGTGTGTGTGTGTGTGTGTCTCTCTCTCTCTGGGCAGAGTCCTCCAGGGGTGTGTGTATGTGTGTGTGTGTGTCTCTCTCTCTCTGGACAGAGTCCTCCAGGTGTGTGTGTGTGTGTGTGTGTGTATGTGTCTCTCTCTCTCTGGGCAGAGTCCTCCAGGGGTGTGTGTATGTGTGTGTGTGTGTGTCTCTCTCTCTGGACAGAGTCCTCCAGGTGTGTGTGTGTGTGTGTGTGTGTCTCTCTCTCTCTCTCTCTGGGCAGAGTCCTCCAGGGGTGTGTGTATATGTGTGTGTGTGTGTGTGTCTCTCTCTCTGGGCAGAGTCCTCCAGGGGTGTGTGTATGTGTGTGTGTGTGTGTCTCTCTCTCTGGGCAGAGTCCTCCAGGTGTGTGTGTGTGTGTGTGTGTCTCTCTCTCTCTCTCTGGGCAGAGTCCTCCAGGTGTGTGTGTGAGCCCTGATGTTACACACCCCACCCGACTCCAGGAGACTTCGCGGCCCTGCTGTGTGTGTGTGTGTGTGTGTGTGTGTGTGAATGTGTGTGGCTCTGGGCACAGTCCTCCAGGTATGTGTGTGAGCCCTGATGTGACACACCCCACCCGACTCCAGGAGACTTCGCGGCCCTGCTGCAGGCCGGGCTGACTGTGAGGCGCGCCCTGCTGCTGAACCTGGGCTCTGCACTCACAGCCTTCGCCGGCCTCTACCTGGCCCTGGCTGTCGGGGTTGGTGAGGAGAGTGAGGCTTGGATCTTGGCAGTGGCCACCGGCCTCTTCCTCTACGTGGCGCTCAGTGACATGGTAGGCGCTGGCTGGGCAGGTGTGGGGGGGCCGGAGCTCCATGGTGGCTGCTGAGCTGAGCCGGGCCTCCTCCTCTTCAGCTCCCAGCTGTGCTAAATGTGCGGGACCCGCGGCCCTGGCTCCTCTTCCTGCTGCACAACCTGGGCCTCCTGGGCGGCTGGACCATCCTGCTGCTGCTGTCCTTGTACGAGGAGAGCATCACCTTCTGATGTGCTGTTCTGGCCCCTGACCCCTGGCCCTGCCTCCCCTGGCCTGGGCCCTGCCCAGTGGCCAGAGAGCGTCCAAGGTTTTTAACAGTGCCCCTGCCCGTGTCCCATCTCTGACTCAATAAAGACTACCCTTGAAGTGCACCCATGCTCTGCTTGCCTGGAAGGAAGGGTTCGTAGCATAGGTGCTGCCTCCTGCGGCCCTTCACTAGGAATTACCGGCAGTCAGCTGTCTTCTCTGTGGTGGAGATCCTGCCTGAAGAATGGCCAGAGGAAATGTCCAGGCTCCCAGTTGAAACCCGTGTCGCCAACACCGCGTACAGAGCCGGCAGAGTGTGGCAAGCAGTGGGCTCTCAGGCGTCGGCAGAGGCAGCCGTTGGAGTCCTAGTGCTGAGGTCTGTGGGTCTGCCCTAACGCAGCCTGGCTCACATTGGGTGCTTAAAACAACAGAAATGTATGCTCTCACAGAACTCCAAAGCCAAGATGTCAGTGGAGGCTTGCTTGAAGAATGTCCCTAGGGCTGGGAAGGTGGCTCAGTGGTAGAGCGCTTGCCTTGCATGCATGAGGCCCTGGGTTTCATTCCCCAATACCACATAAGCAAAAAGAAAAAAGCTGGAAAGTGGTGCTGTGGCTCAAGTGGTAGAGCACTAGCCTTGAGCTGAAGAGCTGAGGGACAGCGCCCAGGTTCAGAGTTCAGGCCCCACGACTGGACCCCAAAAAAAAAAAGAATATCTCTACTGGGAACCAGTGGCTCACACTTGTCATCCTAGCTACTCAGGAGGCTGAGATCTGAGGATCACAGTTTGAAGCCAGCCTGGGCAGGAAAGTCCCCAAGAGACTCTTATCACTCATTAACTGCTCAAAAAGTGGAAGTGGCGCTGTGGCCCAAGTGGTAGAGCGCTAGCCTTGAGCTGAAGAACTGAAGGACAGCGCCCAGGCCCAAGTTCAAGCCCATGACTGACCCTCCCCCAAAAGTCTCTAAAGTCCAGGGGAGAATCTGCTGTGGCACGAGGTGTTCGTTGGCATGTCACAACCTGACTTTAGCTTTTGCTTCCATCTTCATGACAATGCCCCCCCTCCTGCTTTAAGGGTTGAAACAGAGTCTCTCCGGTGTTCTAGCCAGGGTCTTAGAATAAGATACGCAGTCCTGCTGGCTCCAGTGCAGGGACTACAGCACTGGCCACCGTAACCAGCTCGTTAGCTTTTTGTTGAATACAATTCAGCCTATAACTCCCCTCATCCAAAATGCCCGGCAGAGCTCTAGCCATGAAGTGAGCTCCACGTGTAGCAGAAAGGAGGTAGTAGGAAAGAACAAAGGGATAAAGAGCCTATAGGTATCAGATCCAAAGTGTCATTCATTCAGTACCACAGACCGAGCAGGGGACAGATTCACCTCGCGCTCCAGAGGCCCTCCTGGAGCCTGGGCGGGAAGGGTCACCTCCGAGGCCCCTGGGCCTGACGAAGCTCTTAGGACTGGAGCCAAATACTTGGACCAACTCCAGAAGACATGGATGGATCCTTCAAGAACCTTCCCCACCACACGAGAGAGGTCTAGAATTTGCCAACTCCCTCCTAAACCCAGTTCATAATATAGAAATACAGGAAGGGCCTGAGCATAGCACAGAAGGTAGAAGACTTGGACAACAGTCTTTGTCCCCATCAGTGCCTGTTCACTTTTCTGTCCTTTGTTGTATTTCGGCCTAGGTAGGAAAGTCCATGAGACTCTTTTTTTGTTTTGTTTTGTTTTTGGTCAGTCGTGGGGCTTGAACTCTGGGCCTGGGCGCTGTCCCTCAGCTCTTCAGCTCAAGGCTAGCCACTCTACCACTTGAGCCAGAGCACCACTTTCAGCTTTTTCTGTTTATGTGGTTCTGAGGAATGGAACCCAAGGCTTCATACATATGCTAGGCAAGCACTGTTCACTAAGCCGCATCCCAAGCCTAGATCTATTTAAGGCTTATCTCCTCTTGTTTCAGTTTTGGTAGGTCAAATGCAAAAATTGTAATTTATTTCTTCTAGATGCTCCATTTCATTTGAATATAGTTTTTCGTAATATTTCCTCATGGGGCTGGGAAGGTGGCTCAGTGGTAGAGTGCTTACCTTGCATGCATGAGGCCTTGGGTTCCATTCCTCAGAACCACAGAAGCAGAAAAACCCTGAAGCAGTGCTGTGGTTCAAGTGGTAGAGTGCTAGCCATGAGCTGAAGAGCTGAGAGCACCCAGGCCCAGAGTTCAGGCCTCACAACAGACAAAAATTAAAATTCCTCATGATTGTCTGGAATTTCACTGGTATTTGTTTTAATGTTCACCTTTTTGTCTCTAATTTTATTAATTTGTGTCTTTGTTCCTTTTCCTTTTGGCTGTATTGACTAAAAGTTTATTATTTTTTGTCTCAATTTTGTTGAAAGTTAAGTAAGTTTAATTTGTATCTATTTTTTTTCCTTTGGTTCTGTGCTTGAACTCTGGACCTGGGTGCTGTCCCTGAGCTATTTTTGCTCATAGCTAGTGCTCTACCACTTGAGTCACAGCACCACTCCCTGCATTTTCTGCGTAGTTTATTTGGAGATGAGTCTCAAACACTTTCTGCCCAAGCTGGCTTTGAACCACAATCTTCAGATCACAGCCTTCTGAGTAGTTACAGACTTAAGCTACCAATGTCCAGCTTGTCCCTAAACTTTTGTACTTAAGACTAGGGCTCAACCACTTTAGCCACAGTTCCATTTCCGGCTTTTTGTGGTTGTGATGGGAATCTGCATTGTTCTTATAACCCAAAGCTGCCTTCAGGCCCACTTAACACTCCCTGCCCAGGGCCTTTCTTGGAAATCCCCACCTTAAGCAATTAAAAACCTCACCCCTGATTGTACCAGAGAAAGTAGCCCAGACCCTGGGGGTGACTTCCTTGTTGACTGTTTACTTAAGCCCTGGATCCCCACCCACCTCTCCTCCAACCCCTCCCAGTTGCATTTCCCCCTTCACTCCCCATACCTCTGACCCTGCTCCAGGGTACTTGGTGCCCCTCTCCAGTGATGAATAAAATCTAACCTATTGAGGTCTGCCTTTTTGCCCCCTTCTACTTGAGCTTTCCTAACAAACTGGAGGTAAAAATCCCATGGACTTTCCTGCCTGGCTAGCTTTGGATTGATATCCTCAGATCTCAGCCTCCTGAGTAGCTAAGATTACAAGCTTGAGCCAGCGGTGCCAGCTTCCAGCTTAATCTTTTTTGTCTGTAGGTCAGGCCTAGGGCTTGAACTCAGGACCCAGGTGCTGTCCTGAGCTTTTTAGCTTAAGGATAGTGCATTACCACTTGAAGCACATTTCTCCTTTCCTGCCTGGGCTATCTTCAAACTCTGGTCTCAGATCTCAGCCTCCTGGGTAGCTAGGGTTACAAGCATGAGCTACTGGGGCCTGGCCTATCTAATTTTCATTTCTCCCAATCTGCTAATATTCTTCCTTTTTTTCTGCCAGTCCTGGGGCTTGAACTTAGATCCTGGGCACTGTCCCTGAGCTTCTTGTGCTCAAGGTTAGCACTCTTGAAAGAGAACCGGAAACATCCATCCCAGGGGACCATGAGGAGGCAGGCAGGCAGAGGAGAAGGATAATTATAAGGATTATTAGAGGAGCCATATTTCCCCCAAGAGAGAGCACACGGCCTCTTTAACCATCCAGGTAGCAGGAGGGTCTGGGGGATAGGAAGTGAGGTAGATGGGAGCTCAGGTGGGTCTGGGTGGAGAGAGGGAGGGGCCAGCTGTATGGAGGGAACACCAGGAATGGGAGGGGGCCCAGGTGTGGGTGGAGCTGAGGACCAAAGGTGAGCATAATACTAACAACTCTACCACTTTAGCCACAGTGATAGTTCCAGCTTTTTCTGTGCAAGTGGTACTGAGGAATGGAACCCAGGGCTCCATGCATGCTAGGCAAGCGCTCTACCACTATGCCACATTCCCAGTCCTCTGCTAATTTTCAGTTTGGCTACTTCTTTTTTCTAGGAGCTTCAGGTGCATCATTATTTATTTGATATTCTGTCTTACTGATGTAAATACTCATAGCTATAAACTCTCTTCTTGGCACTGCCTTTACTGTAGCCCAGTGGTTCTGGTAGGTTGTTCAAGCGCCGACCCAGAAAGCCACTCAGACACAGGAGAAAAGAAGCCTTTAACATCAGCCTGGGCTGACAGGTTATTCTGGTGGGCGGGATAGAGTAGCAAACTGCTCTGCAGCCTTAGAGGTAGATATTGAAAGGATCCTCACATCCATGCCAGGGGAGCACGCACAGTCAGGCACAGGAGGAAGATTATTACAAGGTTGTTTTTTTGGGGGGGGTCTGGTTGTGGGCCTGAACTCTGGGCCTGGGTGCTGTCCCTCAGCTCTTCAGCTCAAAGCTAGCGCTCTACCACTTGAGCCACAGCGCCACTTCAGCATTTTTCTTTTTGCTTATGTGGTGCTGAGGAATCGAACCCAGGGCCTCAGGCATGCAAGGCAAGTGCTCTACCACTGAGCCCCCTTCCCAGCCCCTACAAGGTTTATTAGAGGAGCCATATTTGCCCCGGAGAGAGAGCACTTGGCAGCCTCCACTATCTAGGTAGCAAGAGGGTCTGGGGGTAGGAAGTGAGGCAGATGGAGTTCGGGTGGGTCTGGGCTGGGGCAGGGGCCAGCTGTGCGGCGGGAACGCCAGGGCTGGAGGAGCTGAGGCCCGAGGCGGGGCGCAGTGCTCACAGGGCAGGGGATCTTTGTGGTCACGACTGGACACTGGAGATGGCGGCCGCCAGGGCGGGACATGCTATAGCTGGCTGCGGCCACGCACAGACGATGCGTTCTGCATCTAGCACGTCGTGGAAACACCAAGACGTCTGTTTTTCCTTTGTCGGTCGCGGGTCTTGAACTCCGGGCCTGGGCGCTGTCCCTGAGCTCTCCAGCCGAGCCACGGCGCCACGTCCTGCGCTTTCCGGCCCGGGCTGGCCCTGGGCCGCGGTCCCCAGATCTCGGCCTCCGGAGCAGCCAGGACGACAGCGGGAGCCGCCGGCGCGCGGCCGGAACCGGTACGTCCTCCGGCTGTCACGGGCCGGGAGCCGGCC
>NW_012267395.1:927095-951476 GCF_000151885.1 Dipodomys ordii | reverse complement strand
CGCCAGGCCCGCGCGCCCGGGGGAGGGGACCCCTTCCCCGACAACTGCACTCACTCCACACCTCAGCCCGCCACAGCGCCACGCAGGGAATGCCTGGGAGGGAGTAGGGAGGCCAGCAGAGCGGGTTAGCCGAGGGCAGAACCGTCCTAGCTGAAGGCACAAGGTCAAGGTGAGCTTTAGCTTCGGGATAGACTACTGACAGGCGGAGCTGTAAAACGAGACGAACCCCTCCGTGGATGGAACACCGGGGGTGCTTTGGTGGTTAGAAGGAAATGAGGGAGTTCAGGAGGCTTTGCACCAAGAGCAGCTGCTGAGCTGTTCTCCAAGGAGATGGCAAACTTAGCGGGATGAGGAGTGGAAGGAAAGGGAGAAGATGATGTTCTTTTCTTGGCAGATGAAACAACTACTTCGGCCCAGGCCAGAATGTCCGTAGGTTATATACAACACGGTCATGAGTGGAGGGGAAGTTGGAAAGTAGAGGGTGTGTCGAGATCAGAATAGTTCTTCCCAAAGCTGGGAAAAGCAGTGGAAAGTTTTGTTTTTCCCCTTGGAAGTATTGATGTTTGAAGTCAGTAAATTTAACGTTTCATAGAGACCAGCCTTTATACCACTTGAACAACTCTGCACGGGGCTGGGAAGGTGGCTCAGTGGTACAGTGGTTGCCTCACATGCATGAAGCCGTGGCTTCAATTCCTCAGTACCTCATACACAGAAAAAGCTGGAAGTGGTGCTGTGGCTCAGGTGGTAAAGTTCTAGCCTTGAGCAAATGAAGCTCAGGGACAGTGCCCAGGCCCTAAGTTCAAGCCCTAGGACTGGCAAAAACAAACAACAAAAATGACCAACTCTGCCAGCCCCCAGGAAGGATTTTGAGGAGGGTCTGAGAGCAGTCAGAGGGGCACATTAGAGGAGATAGAGGAGACAGTTCCCTCCCCAGGGCACTTGCCACAGCACACATTTGCTGTGTGTGAAATATGTGTACTACTTTGCAGAATACAAAAGGATGAAATATTTTAGGAAGTGTTTTGTAACTGTATATAACACTAAAAAGACTTGGCTTAACCAGGTGCTGATGGCTCATGCCTGTAATCCTAAGCTACTCATGAGGCTAAGGTCTGACACCACTGTGCTCAGGGAGAAAGGTCTAAGAGACTCTTATCTCCATCTTAACTAGCAGAGAGCCAGGCTGTCCAGGTGTTGGTGGCTCATGCCTATAATCCTAGCACTCTTGAGATAGATCTGAGGAACATGGTTCAAAGTTAGCCTGAGCAGAAAAGTGGATGAGACTCTTATCTCCAATTAAGGAGTCAAGAGCTACAAGTGGAAATGTGGCTTAATTAATAGAATGCCAGCCTTGAGTGAAAATGCTAAGGGAGATTGGGAGTTGGTGGTTCACGACTATAATCCTATCTGCTTAGAAAGCTGAGATCTGAGGATTGCTGTTCAGCCAGCCCATACAGGAAAGTCTGTGAGACTCTGATCTCCAATTAACCACACACACACAATAAAAGCCAGAAGTGGCACTGTGGCTCAAGTGGTAGAGCACTAACCCTAAGCAAAAAATTTGCTCAGGGGCAACACCTGGTCTCTGAGTTCAAGCCCCAGTACTGGCATCAGAAGATTAAAAAAAAAGCCAGTTGAGCATGGTTCAAGTGGCAGAATCCCAGCCATGTAAGCAAACCAAGCAAGCCTGAGACCCTACATTCAAGTCCCAGAGTTGACAAAAAACAACAACAAACAAACATAGGCTTACTATGGCACAGTGGGAAGGAGGTAAAAAAAGCTTTGTTTATTTAGAGACAGGGTCTCACATGTAGCCTGGGCTAGCCTGGAACTGTCAGTTCTCCCGACTCAGCCTCTCCAGTGCTGATAGCACTGATATATACAACACTGCCTGGCCTAAGTTTCTTTTGGGGGTAGAATGGGAAAGGACCAGTACTTGGGGGTAGGGTGAGAAAGGGCCAGTATTTGGGCTTGGACTCAGGTCCTCAAGCTCTCACTTGAGTTTTTCTGCTCAAAGCTGGCGCTCTTAACACTTGAGCACAGCTCTACTTCCAGCTTTTTATTTTTTCTTAATCGGTTGTAGGGCTTGAACTCTAGGCTTGGGCGCTGTCCCTGCACTCTTCAGCTCAAGGCAAGTGCTCTACTGCTTGGAGCAACAGCGCCACTTCTGGTTTTCTAGTGGTTTATTGGAGATAAGAGTCTCACGGACTTTCTAGCCCAGGCTGGCTTTGAACCTCGATCCTCAGATCTCAGCCTCCTGAGTAGCTAGAATTAGAGATGTGAGCTACCAGCTTACTTCCAGCTTTTTGCTGGTTAGTTGGAGATAATCTCACAGATTTTCTGCCCAGGTTGCCTTTGAACCTTGGTCCTCAAATCTCAGCCTCCTAATAAGGTAGGGTTACCAGTGTGAGCCACTAGCTCTTGGCCTAGGTTTTTATAACATGAAGGTTTTGAGTTTGTAGCTTAGTAATAGAGCACTTGTGCAAAGCCCTGGGTTCAAACTCAGTACCAGGAAAAGAACAAACAGAAAAACTTGGGCTGGGAATGTGGCTTAGTGGTAGAGTGTGTGCATGAAGCCCTGGGTTTGAATCTCAGCACCACATAACCAGAAAAGGCTGGAGGTGACTGGGCTCAAATGGTAGAGTGCGAGCCTTGAGCAGAAGCAGCTCAGGGACAGCGCCCAGGCCCTGAGTTCAGGCCTAGGACTGGCAATAAAAAAGAGAAACTCACTAGAATTAGCTTTTTTTTTCTTCCTTTTTTTTTTTTTTCCTTTGGTAGGTTGTGGGGCTTGAACTCTGGGCCTGGGCACTGTCCCTGAGCTCTTCAGCTCAAGGCTAGTGCTTTATTCATTGGAGCCACAGGGTCACTTCCGGTTTTCTGGTGGCTAATTGGAGCTAAGAGTCTCACGGACTTTCCTGCCTGGGCTGGCTTTGTACTGCCATCCTCAGATCTCAGCCTCCTGAGTAGCTAGGATGACAGGTGGGAGCCACTGGCACCCAGCAACTTTTCTTTTCTCTCTTTTGCTTTAGGCATTCTTAGGTGCCTGTTGTGTGCATTCCTTTATTTGGAGAGGTACTGACTCACACCGCAGTTAGAGATGCCTGCCCGCGAAGCGTGCACTGTGGGGGAGAGGCCACTCACACCTCAGTTAGAGATGCCTGCCCGCGAAGCATGCACTGTGGGGGAGGGGCCAGGCCCTGCCAGCAGGACGAAAGGGAGAGAGCAGAGATGATGGGGGATTGCATCTCCCTGGGACGGTGGGAGTTGATCTGAGATGAGGCGTCGAGAAGCTTGTGGGGTGAAGCAAAGAGGTTCCAGGTGGAGGGAGCCTTCTAGAATGAGGGAGTGAGGGGGGAGGTGAGACAGCAGGTCACAGAGATAGTAGGGTGGGCTGGGGCTCGAGCATGCACTGTCTGAGCCAAGTGACCTGGTCTGCATTACGTTTTGAGAGACTGCTGGAGAGCAGTCTTAGGAATGCAAGAAGGCCAGTCAGAGTGGTGCAGTCTTTCATTAGGCAAGTGGCAATGGTGCCTTGGACCACTGCAGCCCTGGAGGAGGTGGGAAGTTGTCAGGTTGAGGGTAAAAAGGGGTCTGTCAAAGTAAACAAGACTGGAAAAACAAAGGACCCCCACTCATCTGGCCATATCACTACTCAATGACCCCATGCTGAGACCACATAATATGGCATATATGTGCACATCTGAGAGAAACTAGGAGGAGGACACAGAACCAGCGGGAAATGGGAAACCATACAACAGCAGGACCCATCAGCTGCACTGGTCACTGATGAAAATGAACTAAGCAACTCAGTGGCAGTGATGGGAGGGAGGAAAGGAGTGGGAAAGAGGGAACAGCTGACACTAAGCAAAAGGAAAGGAATGCACATATCACCGATGTGGAAGAAATAACTATTGTCAGAGCTCATAAACGTTATAGATCACGATAGAGACAATTTGCCCCATGAAGGTTAGAATGTGTTTGTGACTTTCACTAAGTATCACTGTCGCACAATACTGTGAAACTTGTGAAATTTATGTAATCACTTAATCACAATGAAAAAAACAGACCAAAAAAAGGGTGGGGTCCGTGAGAAGAGGTGAACTGAGTGGCAGGGGCACAGGTGCGCTCCTGCAGGTGGCACCCGGCTGGCGGCACCCACCTACCTCCTTTTTCTTTCCAGTCCTGGGGCTTGAACTCAGGACCTGGGCACTGTTCCTGAGCTGTTTTTTTTTGCTCAAAGCTAGTGCTCTACCACTTGAGCTACAGCGCCACTTCTGGCTATTTCTGTGTATGCAGTACTGAGAAATCAAACCCAGGGCTTCATGCATGCTAGGCAAATACTCTACCTCTGAGCCACGTTCCCAGTCCTTCACACAGGCCCAGCACAGGCTGTACAAAATAGGCTGCAACCAAGCTGAGGTGATAGAGCTCCTCTCAGGTAAAATGATTGGGAAGGGTCCTTGAAGAGGTGCATGATGGGAGCATCACTGTAATCTCAGCCTTGGAAGGCTGAGACAGGAGCGTCCTGAGTTACAGGCCAGCCCAGACCCCACAATGAGACCTTTTCTAAAGAAAAACAAAAAGGAGGCCTTGCGCTCTGGTGTAACTGTGTAGGTGTGCAGCTGGGCAGGTTGCTGCAGAGCAGCCTGGTGGCCAGGCACAGGTGGCTGTGAGCTGCCTGGCACGCACAGGTGAGCGTGAGCTGCCTGGCACACAGAGGTGAGCGTGAGCTGCCCGGCACGCGCAGGTGGCTGTGAGCTGCCCGGCACGCACAGGTGAGCGTGAGCTGCCCGGCACACGCAGGTGGGCGTGAGCTGCCCGGCACACGCAGGTGGGTGTGAGCTGCCCGGCACACGCAGGTGGCTGTGAGCTGCCCGGCACGCGCAGGAGCTGCCTGGCACACGCAGGTGGGCGTGAGCTGCCCGGCACACGCAGGTGGCTGTGAGCTGCCCGGCACACGCAGGTGGGCGTGAGCTGCCCGGCACACGCAGGTGGGTGTGAGCTGCCCGGCACACGCAGGTGGCTGTGAGCTGCCCGGCACGCGCAGGTGGGTGTGAGCTGCCCGGCACGCGCAGGTGGGTGTGAGCTGCCCGGCACACGCAGGTGGCTGTGAGCTGCCGGGCACGCGCAGGTGGCTGTGAGCTGCCCGGCACGCGCAGGTGGCTGTGAGCTGCCCGGCACGCGCAGGTGGCTGTGAGCTGCCGGGCACGCGCAGGTGGCTGTGAGCTGCCGGGCACGCGCAGGTGAGCGTGAGCTGCCCGGCACGCGCAGGTGGGCGTGAGCTGCCCGGCACGCGCAGGTGGCTGTGACCTGCCCGGCATGCGCAGGTGAGCGTGAGCTGCCCGGCACGCACAGGTGAGCGTGAGCTGCCCGGCACACAGAGGGGCCCACAGTTGCTTTTGGGAGCACCTGGCTTGCGTGCTGGCACACAGGAGGATTGAGCATGCCTCCTGGTGCCCTCCACCCTGAGGGCCCCCAGGATTGGCCCCTTACTGTCCTCTCTGTCTTCCCTCCAGGTTTTGACCAAGAGTGACGGGAGCACGGGTGAGTGGAGGGTGGGTAGCTGCCCCTGCTCGGGGGAGGGGAGGCGGGGGAGGGAAACACAGCCAGAGTTCAGGGCCCAGGCCTGATCGGCTGGTGCCTTGCTAGAGGGGAAGACTCACCGGGAAAAGCTGGAGCTGGTGGCCTCCTTCTCCTTCTTCGGCAATGTCATGTCCATGGCCAGTGTGCAGCTGGCAGGTGCCAAGCGTGACGCTCTGCTCCTCAGCTTCAAGGATGCCAAGGTAAGGGTGGGCTGGTGGGAAGTGGGCACAGTGGCGGGGGGGGGGCTGCTGAGCGGGGACCCATCTGACCTCCCTTCCCCAGCTGTCAGTCGTGGAATATGACCCCGGCACACACGACCTCAAGACCCTGTCCCTGCACTACTTTGAGGAGCCTGAGCTTCGGGTAGGCCATCCCAGTGCTTCCAGGAGGTTCCTCCTCGTGTCCGTCGTCGCCCTGCTGACCTCCCCTCTGTCCCCAGGACGGGTTTGTGCAGAACGTGCACACGCCTCGCGTGCGGGTAGACCCCGACGGGCGCTGTGCAGCCATGCTCATCTACGGTACGCGGCTGGTGGTGCTGCCCTTCCGCAGGGAGAGCCTGGCTGAGGAGCACGAGGGGCTCATGGGAGAGGGGTGAGTAGCGGGCCTGGGCCGCCAGGGGGCAGCCTGCATTCCCTTCCGCCTGCCCCCCTTCCCTCCTGTGACGCCCTGGGCCCTCAGGCAGAGGTCCAGCTTCCTGCCCAGCTACATCATTGACGTGAGGGCTCTGGATGAGAAGCTGCTCAACATTGTTGACCTGCAGTTCCTGCACGGCTACTATGAGCCCACCTTGCTCATCCTGTTCGAGCCTAACCAGACGTGGCCTGGGTGAGGCGGGGGCCCTGGAACTCGGGGTTCTCTGCCCTGGGGTGTGGGTGGGGGCTGGGCAGGGTGGGCGAGGCTGGGCTGGGGCTGACCCCGCCTGCTGTGCCAGGCGCGTGGCTGTGAGACAGGACACATGCTCCATCGTGGCCATCTCACTGAACATCACCCAGAAGGTCCACCCCGTCATCTGGTCTCTCACCAGCCTGCCTTTTGACTGCACCCAGGCCCTGGCTGTGCCCAAACCCATAGGTGAGCGTCCAGGTCGCCGCATAGCGGTGCGTAGTGGAGGGGCGGGTGACTGAACCGCCTACCAGCCCGCATCGTCCCGCAGGTGGGGTGGTGATCTTCGCGGTCAACTCCCTGCTGTATCTGAACCAGAGCGTCCCCCCGTACGGCGTGTCTCTCAACAGCCTCACCACAGGCACCACGGCCTTCCCGCTGCGTGAGTGGGCGCACCCAGGGACAGTGGGTTGTGCCCCCCCTCCCCCCCGCGGGGCCTCCGGCCATCTGATCACCTGCCCACAGGTACGCAGGAAGGTGTGCGGATCACCCTGGACTGCGCCCAGGCGGCCTTCATCTCCTATGACAAGATGGTCATCTCCCTCAAGGGTGGAGAGATGTGAGCACCCCGCCTGTCCCCTCCCTGCCCGCAGAGCCCCGCCCGCCCTGCTTCGTTCAGGGCCCCACTCACGCCTCGCCCACAGCTACGTGCTGACCCTCATCACGGATGGCATGCGAAGTGTCCGAGCATTCCACTTCGACAAGGCGGCCGCTAGCGTCCTCACCAGCAGTGTGAGTAGAGACGCAGGGACGGCCCGGGCCGGGCTGGGCCCTGCCCTCATCTCTCTCCTCCCCCCCTGCAGATGGTCACCATGGAGCCCGGGTACCTCTTCCTTGGCTCTCGCCTGGGGAACTCCCTCCTCCTCAAGTACACAGAGAAGCTGCAGGAGCCCCCAGCCAGTGCTGTCCGGGAAGCTGCCGACAAGGTGGGTGCCACAGGCGGCTGCCGCTCCTGGCAGGAGGCCACCTTGCAGGCCGCTCACTCCGCTCTTACCTCACAGGAAGAGCCTCCCTCCAAGAAGAAGCGGGTGGACGCCGCCGTGGGCTGGTCAGGTGAGGGCCGGAGTAGGCCGAGCCGGTGAGAGGCTGGGGGCGGGGCTGGCTTAGGGCTCAGCTCTCTGTGTTGCAGGAAGCAAGTCTGTCCCGCAGGACGAGGTGGACGAGATCGAGGTGTATGGCAGTGAGGCCCAGTCTGGTACACAGCTGGCAACCTACTCATTTGAGGTGAGCGGGGACAGCAGCGGCCTCCCCTGGCCTGACCATGCAGCCTCCTGACCACCGCTGTACCCTAGGTGTGCGACAGCATGCTCAACATCGGACCCTGTGCCAACGCTGCCGTGGGAGAGCCTGCTTTCCTATCCGAAGAGGTGCTGGGAGGGGAGGGGCTGAGGGGCTGGGGTGTGTGGGAGGGGCGGGTGTAAGTGGGGAGGGAAGGGGAGGGGCGGGCAGGGGGGGAGGGGGAGGGGCGGGCTGGGTTTGAGTTGTGCCTGCGAAACCGTTCTTTTCCCTCCCTGTGCAGTTTCAGAACAGTCCTGAGCCAGACTTGGAGATTGTGGTCTGTTCCGGCTATGGGAAGAATGGGGCCCTGTCTGTGCTGCAGGTGTGTAGAGGAAGGGGAGGGACTTCTTCTTAGCACCTGACTGGGCTGACCCCTGACTGCATCTTTATTCCAGAAGAGCATCCGGCCCCAAGTAGTAACGACCTTTGAACTTCCGGGTTGCTATGACATGTGGACCGTCATAGCCCCTGTGCGTAAGGAGGAGGTAGGCCAGATGTGTGAGGACCGGCCGGGTCCGGAGGGCCACAGCCACGTTTGCCAGCCGCCACGGCTCCTTCCTGCCCTTGTCTCTTCCCAGGAGGAGACGCCCAAGGCAGAGGGTGCAGAGCAGGGCCCCAGGGCGCCTGAAGCAGAGGACGGCGGGCGAAGGCACGGCTTCCTCATTCTAAGCCGGGAAGATTCAACCATGGTAAAGGGCCGGGCCGGCGGCTCTGGCCGTGGCTGGGGTTGGGGTTGCTGAGGGGAGGGGCTGCTCACACTGTCTCCACAGATCCTGCAGACCGGCCAGGAGATCATGGAGCTGGACACCAGTGGCTTTGCCACACAGGGCCCCACGGTCTTTGCCGGAAACATCGGGGACAATCGGTACATTGTGCAAGTGTCTCCTCTGGGCATCCGTTTGCTGGAAGGAGGTAGGTAGCTGGGTCTGGCCCAGCGGGTTTGGAGAGGTGTAGACTGAGCTATCCCATGCTGACCGCCCCGTGCCCACAGTGAACCAGCTACACTTCATCCCCGTGGACCTGGGCGCCCCTATTGTGCAGTGTGCAGCAGCTGACCCCTACGTGGTCATCATGAGCGCCGAGGGCCATGTCACCATGTTCCTACTCAAGAGCGACTCCTATGGCGGCCGCCACCACCGCCTGGCGCTGCACAAACCCCCTCTGCACCATGTAGGCCTCCAACTCCTGTCTGCCCACAGCCCCAGGGCCCTCCCCCACCTGCCTGCCCACAGCCCCTGACCCTCCCCCCTCCCCCACCTCCCTGCCGCCTACATCTGGAGCCCCCACCCTGCAGCAGTCCAAAGTCATTGCGCTCTGCCTGTACCGCGATGTCAGTGGCATGCTCACCACCGAGAGCCGCCTGGGTGGAACCCGCGATGAGCTGGGAGGCCGCAGTGGCTCGGAGGTCGACGGCTTGGGCTCGGAGACGAGGTGCGTGGCGGCCGGGGTGCTGGGGGTCTGGGTGTCGGTGGCACGCTGTGAGATGTCTGTTGGTCTCCAGCCCCACGGTGGATGACGAGGAGGAGATGCTGTACGGGGACTCCAGCTCCCTTTTTAGCCCCTGCAAGGAAGAGGCGCGGAGGAGCAGCCAGCCCCCGGCTGACCGTGACCCCGCGCCCTTTCGAGCAGAGCCCACACACTGGTGTCTGCTGGTGCGAGAGAACGGCACCATGGAGGTGGGTGTGCTTGAAACCAGGGCCCCTGCTGCCCAGCCGTGGCTTCTTCCCCGCACCGCTAACCATTGTCCCTCCACAGATCTACCAGCTCCCTGACTGGAGGCTGGTGTTTCTGGTGAAGAACTTCCCTGTGGGGCAGCGGGTCCTAGTGGACAGCTCCTTCGGACAGCCTCCCACCCAGGGCGAGGCCCGGAAGGAGGAGGCCACTCGGCAGGGGGAGCTGCCCCTGGTCAAGGAGGTGCTGCTGGTGGCGCTAGGGAGCCGCCAGAGCCGGCCCTACCTGCTGGTGAGTGTCTGTCCCGCTGCGGCTGCCTGCGGCTGCACCACAGCACGCCCTCACCTTCCCTGCGCGGGCCTCCTCCCCCCAGGTCCACGTGGACCAGGAGCTGCTCATCTACGAGGCCTTCCCCCATGACTCTCAGCTCGGCCAGGGCAACCTCAAAGTCCGCTTCAAGAAGGTGCCAGTGGCTAGAGCCTGCTGGGGGGTGGGGAGGGGGAGGCAAGCGGGGTCTGGAGGGCCAGATGTTCACTGCAGCCTCTGCCAGGTTCCCCACAACATTAACTTCCGTGAGAAGAAGCCAAAGCCGTCCAAGAAGAAGGCGGAAGGTGGTGGCGCCGAGGAGGGGCCTGGAGTCCGGGGCCGCGTGGCCCGTTTCCGCTATTTTGAGGATATTTATGGCTATTCAGGGGTAGGCAGGTGTCTTCCCAGGGACCTAGGGTAGAGGGTGGCCTGTCCCCTAACTGTGAGTGCTCATGGCGCCTGCCTCCAGGTGTTCATCTGTGGCCCCTCACCCCACTGGCTCCTGGTGACCGGCCGGGGTGCCCTGCGACTGCACCCCATGGGCATTGATGGCCCCATTGACTCCTTTGCCCCATTCCACAACGTCAACTGCCCCCATGGCTTCCTGTACTTCAACAGACAGGTAGGAAGGCCTGCTTCTTTCCAGGTGCTGAGGTGCCGGAAGGGAGACCGTGGTACCCGGGCGCATGTGGGCTGGGTAGTGAGTGCACGCAGGGAGCAAGAATTGAGTGTGTGGCCGGGCGCCAGTGACTCAACGCCTGTAATCTCAGGAGGCTGAGATCTGAGGATTGCGGTTCAAAGCCAGCCCGGGCAGGAAACTCTGTGAAACTCTTTAATAAACCACCAGAAAACTGGAAGTGGCGCTGTAGCTCAAGTGGTAGAGCGCTCGCCTTGAGCTGAAGAGCTGAGGGACGGCACTCAGGCCCAGAGTTCAGGCTCACGAGAATTGAGTGTGTAAAGGCTCGTGCGGCCAGGGATGGAATGGGGCTCTATGTTGAAGAGGACTAGCTAATGAGGTTATCTGCTGCTGCTGTTGGGGTTCACCTCTGAAGCCTTTGTCCTAGCCTCGCCTCAGCCCTTTTCCCAGAGCCAGGCTAAGCTGGTGTCGTTGTTGTGTGGCAGGGGAGAGACAGCCCTTCCTGGAGCCTGTTTCCCCTGTGCCGTCCAAATGGCAGCAGTGACCAGTTGGGTCACTGGGGTTGCTGTGACCCGGTCAGTGTCTAGATGGCAGCCCGGTGCCCTCTTGTAGGGTCTCCGGCACAGCCAGGCTCTGGGGGTCCCCTGATCTAAGATTAGCCTGAAAATGGACCACGGCTCACTGGCCAATGGCAGGGAATCTGGCCACCAAAGGTGTGGGCCCTGCAGAACCTCTACCAGATGTGGCAGCCCCAGCAGTGGCCAGTGGTCTGGGTCCACCCACCCTGCCAGTGGCCATCTGGGATGGCCACGCTGATTGCCACCCTTGCACCCCACCCCAGGGTGAGCTGAGGATCAGTGTTCTGCCTGCCTACTTGTCCTATGACGCCCCATGGCCCGTCCGGAAGATCCCGCTGCGCTGCACGGCCCACTACGTGGCTTACCACGTGGAGTCCAAGGTGTGTACCCCCGCTCCCTCGTCCCAGCTGTCTGAGGCCTGGCAGCGGCTTGCAGCACCTCCCCCCTCCCCAGGTATACGCAGTGGCAACCAGCACCAATACTGCTTGCACGCGCATCCCTCGCATGACTGGTGAGGAGAAGGAGTTTGAGGCCATTGAGAGAGGTGAGCCGGCAGCCCGCAGCCCTGGGGGAGGGAGGAGCAGGCTCCGCTGCACTTGGGCACGGCCGTGACCTGCCTGCTGGTCCCTGCAGATGACAGGTACATCCACCCCCAGCAGGAGGCCTTCTCCATCCAGCTCATCTCCCCGGTCAGCTGGGAGGCCATCCCCAACGCCAGGTGAGGCGCCCCTGCGGTGGCGGGCCTCCCTGCCGCCAGCAGAGGGAGGTTTGCTCACACGGCCTTCCCCCGCGCAGGATCGAGCTGGAAGAGTGGGAGCATGTCACCTGCATGAAGACCGTGTCCCTGCGCAGTGAGGAGACCGTGTCTGGCCTCAAGGGCTATGTGGCAGCTGGGACGTGCCTCATGCAGGGCGAAGAGGTCACGTGCCGTGGGCGGGTAAGGCCCTGTGGGGAGGGGCGGGGAGGGGCCGACCTGCCCATCTGCTGTCCCCACTCACCCCTCCCCCACCCTGACAGATCTTGATCATGGATGTGATTGAGGTGGTGCCTGAGCCTGGCCAGCCCCTGACCAAGAACAAGTTCAAGGTGCTATATGAGAAGGAACAGAAGGGGCCAGTGACTGCTCTGTGCCACTGCAACGGCCACTTGGTGTCGGCCATCGGGCAGAAGGTGTGCTGTCTGCCCGCCCCCCCTCCCTGCATCCGGGCCTCTACCCCGTCTGCAGTGTTCTCTACTGATGCTGTGCCCCTCCCCCACTCCACCCCAGATCTTCCTGTGGAGTCTGCGGGCCAGCGAGCTGACAGGCATGGCCTTCATCGACACTCAGCTGTACATCCACCAGATGATCAGCGTTAAGAACTTCATCCTGGCAGCCGACGTCATGAAGAGCATCTCACTGCTGCGCTACCAGGAAGAAAGCAAGACGCTGAGCCTGGTGTCCCGAGTACTAGCGGGAGGCTGGCCGGTGGTGGGAGGGCAGCAGCCCAAGGCCTGTCCTGATAGCATCCCACCCCTCCCCAGGACGCCAAGCCCCTGGAGGTGTACAGCGTGGACTTCATGGTGGACAATGCCCAGCTGGGATTCCTTGGTGAGCGAGTGATGCCTCTCCAGGTGCTGGTGGCTCATACCTAGTATCCTAGCAACACCTGAACATCCAGGCCAGCCTAGGCACACAGTCCAAGAGACTCCAAGCTCCAATTAACCAGGAGAAAGCTGGAATTGGTCAAGTAGTGTAGTGTCAGCCTTGAGCAAAAGAGCCAAGCCAGAACGTCAGGACCTGATTTCAAGTCCCAGTATAGGCAGGGTAAAAAAAAAAAAAAGGGTGGTACCTTGGGGTGGAGGCAGGGGTAGCTGGGTTGACTCCAGCCCTTCGCTCCGCAGTTTCTGACCGAGACCGCAACCTCATGGTGTACATGTACCTGCCTGAAGGTGAGTGGCCCCCGCCCCACCCTTGTCAGGGCTCATGCCAGGTGCTGGGCAGCAGTGACCTGAGTCTTCTGGCCTAGCCAAGGAGAGTTTCGGGGGCATGCGCCTGTTGCGCCGGGCAGACTTCCATGTGGGTGCCCATGTGAACACGTTCTGGAGGACCCCGTGCCGAGGGGCTGCCGAGGGGTCCAGCAGGAAGTCGGTTGTGTGGGAGAACAAACACATCACTTGGTTTGGTGAGTGTGGCCATGGGGGTGGGGGAGGTTGGGGGGGTGGGCCTAGCTCACACATCATCCTCCCCAGCAACCCTGGACGGTGGCATTGGGCTTCTGCTGCCCATGCAGGAGAAGACCTACCGGCGGCTGCTGATGTTGCAGAATGCTCTGACCACCATGCTGCCCCACCACGCCGGCCTCAACCCCCGAGCCTTCCGGTGAGCACTGCCCCCTCCCCAGCCCCGCCTGCCCTGGACATGCCGTGACTCCCCCATTTGCCCGCCTGGCCAGGATGCTGCACGTGGACCGGCGCGTGCTGCAGAATGCCGTGCGCAACGTGCTTGATGGGGAGCTGCTCAACCGCTACCTGTACCTCAGCACCATGGAGCGCAGCGAGCTGGCCAAGAAGATCGGCACCACCCCTGACATTGTGAGCGCTTGCTGCCCGCCGCCCGCCCCAGCCTGTCCCTTTGCCTGCCCCTGTCCTCCTGCCCTAACCTCCCCTTGCGCCACAGATTCTGGACGACTTGCTGGAGACGGACCGGGTCACCGCCCACTTCTAGGCCCTCGGATGCGACCCTGGCCCGTGTGCACTGCCTCCCTCCCCGCCCCCCTTTTGTACAAAACACACCAAGAACAATTTGTTTTCAGGCAAGTGTGTGGTCATTGCGTTGTCAGAGCCCCACAGCGTATTCCCGCGCCCCAGGCCCCTGGGGTGTAAGGTGTCCATACCACTGGCCTGGCTAGCTCCATCTGTTGACACTAGAAGTCTTGCTGGCCCTGAAGCCTAGGTCTCCAGATACTGGTAGAGCTCTTTGTTCTGAGGCACGATGCCCAAGTAGACCAAAAGCCGAACCATGAGGGTGGTCAGCCGCATAGCCAAAGTCTCCAGCCTGGGGAGGGAGGTGGAGGGGTCACAGGCTGACAGGGAGCAGGCACCGGCCTCGGGTCCACCCGTGGCACCTACTTGAACTTACCTCAGGGCCACTTCAAACTTGAGTAGCTCCCAGAAGACCTTGACGTGGCGCAGGAGGCTGCTGCTGTAGATGCCCTGGTACGCTGCAACCACCAGGCGGCTCCAGCCCCGAATGGCACTGCATCAGACACAGGCGTCAGCCCCATGGCCTGGGAGTCCCCGGGGAGCCCCCTTAGGCCACCAACCTTCTGGCCATGAGGAAGTAGCGGTCGACGGGGTTGCCTAGCACGGTGACAATGGAGCGCACGGTGTTGATGTTTCGCAGCACGAGCAGCATGGGCCGGGGCAGCTCCTTGAGCACCACCATGATGTTCTCAAAATGGTCCCGGGCCATGTCCCGCATGTAGGTGGACTCCTCTCGGCTCAGCAGATGGGAGCCCCACAGCTGGCCCAGACGCACTGGCCGCTGCATGAGCACCTCGGAGAACAGAAGGTAGTCTGCGGAAGACGAGGGTGCCCGGTCAGGGTGTGGCGGCTGGCTGTGGCTGCCCCCTCGGCACAGCGTCCGCCCTCACCTTGGACCCCGAGCGCAGCCGAGTGCGTCTTCATTGCAGTGTCGTCCCTCAAGATGATGGCCCTCCACAGCTGGCACAGGGCTGACCGGTCCCTGCGAGAGTCCAGCTGTGAGCCCCGGGGGGGGGGGGTGGACGGGACCCAGAATACAGCTCGCTAGTGCTTTGTCCTGCCTTACTTCTGATCCAGGAACTGGTAGAGTCCATGGTCCAGCAACACCAGCTCTGCCTTGCCATCCGGACCTTTCCGCACCAGAACTAGGAATAACGCATGTCAGTCATGTCGGCGTTCATTCCCCCTCACCAAGACCCAACCCTGGAGACATCCCTACCATTGCCAGGGTGAGGATCAGAGTGGATGAAACCAGTATAGAATATCTGCTCTGCAAAAGCCTGGATTAGCTTCTCTGCTACCTGGAGAGAGCATGAGATACGTAATGGACATGAGGGAGCCCCGCCCTTGTCCTTCCCGCCCCTGCCTGCACTCACATCCTGCACTGCCAGCCCCTTGCTTTTGATGGCCTCCAAATCATTGATCTTGCAACCTTCACAGAAGTCAGCCGTCAGCACACGCTGGGAGAGAGGAAGAGGCTGAGCCCGGAAGGCCCGTGCAGCCGCCTCCCACCAAAAAGGGGCCAGCCTGGCCCACCTTGCTGGATTTTTCCCAGTACACACGAGGGACTACCACATAGCGGAAGTGCTTCAGCTCCTGCGCGCAGCGCTCAGCATTTCGGCCCTCATTCTCAAAGTCCAGCTCCTGGGCCAGGGTGCCCTTCAGGTCCTGGGAACATGTATGGTCAGGGGCCAGCTCCATGTCTGGTAACTCACTACTGGCTACCTGCAAGCTAAAGTTCCCCAGCACTACCTGCAAGACCCAGCCGAAGCCGAAGCTGGGGTGCATGAGCCCCACGAGCTGCAGCAGGAGCTCCAGTGTGTGTACATCCCCGTCAAAGCGGTCCCGCAGATCAGCATACTGTACCTGCAGCAGCAAAGGCATAACAAGACTCAGTTGGCCACAGACGCCTGGGACCTCCCAGCCGAGGGCAGCCCGAGTACCTTCACAGCCACTGGAGTTCCATTGTGCAGCTTGGCGCGGTGCACCTGGGCCAGGCTAGCAGCAGCTATGGGCTGGTAGTCAAACTCCTGAAAGAGCTCACTGGGCAGGGCCTGGAAGTCTTCAAGAAACAGCTGATCCACCTGGCAGAAAGCGGTACTTAAAGTGGCACTGGGGCCCAGGGCAGCCTTCGGCCCTCCCAGTCTGCCGTGGAGCTTACCTCCCCAAGGTTCCTGGTGAGAGCCTTGTCCTCCAGGACCCGCAGGGTCTGGATGTACTCGGGCGGCAGCAGGTGGTTGAAGGAGCACAGCCCTTGGCCCAGCTTCACGTAGAGGCCCCCGTTGCTGATGGCTCCTTCCACCAGGGCATCTGCTGCCCGCTGGTGACACGCAGACATCACCTCCATGTACCCCGGGCTGTTCTGACCACAGGCAGGAGGGGAGGTTGGGACAGAGGCCGCTCCCCAGGCCCTACAGCACCCACTCCTCCAGCCTGCCCTGCACGCCCAGGACACGGGGACAAACCTCTTCCACCCCTCGCAGGGTGACGTTTGTGCACCACCAGTAGTCCAGGGAGATGTTCAGGCCGATCCTCAGGGACCTGTGGGGCAGAGACATGTTAGCCCCATCATGCCAGTTGTACAGGTTTCTTTGCCTCAAGTCCTCTCAAGGTCTAGCCAACCAATGAGATGAAGCTGAGGTCTAACCACTGGAATCCTTGACCTAGAGAGGGGGAGAGAGAGAGGGACAGAGAGAGAGTGTGTGTACATGTGCAGTCCTAGGACTTGAACTCTGGCTGGACTTCCTGAGCACAGCTACCACTACAACACTTAGGCACACCTTCTTTTTGCTAGTTAACTGGAGATTGAGTCTCAGACTTTTCTGCCCAGGCTGGCTTCAAACTGCAGTCCCCTAGTCCCAGCACCCTGAGTAGCTAGGATTCCAGGTGCCTGCCTCTGGCGTACCGTGTGGCCCCTCTGTTTAGACTCTGTCCTTACAGATGGTGTGTCTCAGCCCTGCACAGTGGCTCCCTGTGGACAGGAGGAAGCAGTGCTAGCTGCAGATACAGCAGGACCACAGCCGGGTCACCGAGGGAGGAGGGAAGGAGGGCTTCCCAGGTCCCGAGAAGCGCCTGCTGTTCTTGGTGCTTGGAGCCCCGGGTGGGTGTCTAGGAGCTGGAACCCTCCCTGTACCTCTTCCTGGGCTGTCAGCCCTGGGAAGATGTGATTTCCTCCCATGCCACAGGCTACTGGGCACAGAACGGGAAGGCCTCAGCAGAGGTGGTCCCAGAAAAGCCAGGAGGTTTTAAGCCTTAGCTGGCAAGGAATAGGACAAGTATACCTACATATTAAAAACTCTGGGGGCTGGGAAGGTGGCTCAGGGGTACAGTGCTTGCCTAGCATGCATGAAGCCCGGGGTCCAATTCTTCAGTACCACGTACACAGAAAAAGACAGAAGTGGTGCTGTGGCTCAAGTGGTAGAGTGCTAGCCTTGAGCAAAAGCAGCTCAGGGACAGCGCCCAGGCCCTGAGTTGAAGCCCCAGGACTGGCAAAAACAAAAAACCTGTCTGGGCACCAGTGGCTCACCTTGGTAACCCTAGCTGAGATCTGAGGATTGTGGTTTGAAGGCAGCCCGGGCAGTAATGTCCATGAGACTCTTATCTCCAATTAGCCACCGAAATGGCACTGTAGCTCAAAATGGCAGAGCATTAGCATTGAGCATAAAAGCTCAGGACAGCTGGGTGCCTGCTGGTGGTTCACGCCTGTAATCCTAGCTACTCAGGAGGCTGAGATCTGAGGATCAAGGTTCAAAGCCAGCCAGGGTGGGAAAGTCTATGAGACTTTTATCTCCATAAACCATTCAGAAAACTGGAAGTAGCGCTGTGGCTCAAGTGGTAGAACCTAGCCTTCAGCTGAAGAGCTGAGAAGTGGTAGAACCTAGCCTTCAGCTGAAGAGCTGAGGGACAGCGCCCAGGCCCAGAGTTCAAGCCACACAACCAACAACAAAAAAAGCTCAGGACAGTGCCCAGACTGAGTTGAAGCCCCATGACCAACAGCAACAACAAAACAACCTGGACCTGTCAGATACCGGTGGCTCACGCCTTTAATCATGACTACTCAGGAGGCTGAAATCAGGATCAAGATTCAAAGCCAGCCTAGACTGAAAAGTCCATGAGACCCTTATCTCCAATTAACCAGCAAAAAAGCCAGAATTAGAAGCATTGCTCAAGTGAGTGCTAGCTTTAAGAAAAAAAGCCAAGGGGGCTGGGAAGGTGGCTCAGTGGTAGAGCGCTTGCCTCACATGCCTGAGGCCCTGGGTTTGATTCCTCAGCACCACATAAGCAAAAAGAAAAAAGCCGGAAGTGGCGCCGTGGCTCAAGGGCTAGCCTTGAGCTGAATTGCTGAGGGACAGCGCCCAGGCCCAGAGTTCAGGCCCCACGACCGGACCCAAAAAATAAAGTGCTCTGTGTTATTCTTAAAAAAATATTTCAAAACAGAAAGGGAAGCCAGGCAAGGTGGTGCACAGTTTAATTTCAGCTGCTCTGATGGCTAAGAGGGAAGAATGCCAAATTCAAGGCCTGTCGAGGCACCTTTGTGAAACTCCATTTTTATTGCTCTGGTGTGCCGGCCCTGCCCTCGGTCCATCTGAGCACCAAGCAGCTCCAAGCCTCTGACTGGCTCTCCCATGTAACCTGCGCCAGCCCGCGGGGTGGTGCGCCTCACTGGCCTGCTCCCAAGTCCCATCTTCCCTCGGCTCCTCTCATCTGCTCCTCTCTGTTCTGGATGGCTCTGTTTCCAGCCTTATCTGTTTGGACTAGGGGCAGGGAGCAGATGTAGAAACACAAAAACGCTGGTAGTACCCTTCCTGCAGCCTGGCCTGGCCCCTAGGTCACTGCTAGGAGGCCCATCGTCCTGCTGGGTCAGGAGCGGCTGAGGTGGGCAGTGGCCGGGGCCGGCGTGGCCCCTCCATGTAGGGCAGAGATGGTCATAGAAGCAAACAGAAGACTCTACTGCCCTTGCCTACTCTCCGGGGCTGTAAAGATCAGAGAACTTGCACGGAAGTGTGCAGTGTTCACTGCCCCAAACCTGCCAACCAAACCAGCCCAGGAGGCGGGCAGGGTTAAGGACTTGGGGGCTGGAGCTCCCTGGCACCCAGCACCTGCACACACGCACTACCGCTCGAGTCCGCCTGGGTGAGGCTCTGATGAAGCTTTCCCTGAGAAGGTGGCCCGGGCCAGGGAGGCCGTACTCAGAGCCCAGCGGAGCGGGATCCAGAGGGCCGCACACCAACGGCGTTCTCTCAGCTGCCAAGAGCTGATGCCCGGAACGCCGCACGCTTGGCGACCGTGGGAACGCTCGGGTTCTGCGTTGGGAGAGGAGTCCGACAGGCCTTTGGCACATCAGAAAGGGGGCGCTGTGCTGCTGAGCCCACCCTGTCTGAGACAGCGGCTTCGGCGATGGGGGTTGGGGGGGACAGGGGGTGTCACCTCCCAGGGCCCATGCTCTCCCAGCACCCTGTGGCCAACGCAGATGTGGGAAGGAACAGTGAGGGTGGGCCCCTTCTGAGGGCCCCAGGGTGCAGCACCCCTAGATGGCGGCTACCGTCCTGGGGGAGCCCTGCGGCCCTCCCAGGTCAGCCGAGGGAGAAGCCGCGCCGCCTGCCCACCCCAGGCGCTGCCAGCTCAGACTACCTGCCAAAGCGCCCGATGCCGTCGACGGCCAGCCGCAGCCTCCTCTTCTCCCGTGCCTCTGCTGTGAAGTAGTATACGCCAAAGAGCAGAGGCACCCCCACCACGGTAGCAGGGAGCGCCCTCCACCAGAGCGGGGCGGGTCTCGAGGCCCTAAGGAGACACGGGGGAGCTGGGGTCTGCCCCGCCACAGCACTGGGCACACAGCCAGCCCCCCCCCTGCCCCGCAGCACGGACGCCAGGCAGGCTAAGGGGCGGATCTTCCTGGGCTGGATGGGGCCCTGGAGCCCCCTCGTGTGAAGGGCTCCTCGGCCAGGCTGGGCTGTCCAGGGGAGAACTCCACGCTAGGCACGCACAGAAGCCCCGCCGCTGTGGCCACCAGGATGGCTGGTCTAGAGCTTAAGTCCTTGGTATGGCCAAGGGATACACTGAGGTTGGCACAGACCGAATTGGAGTTGAGAACACCACCGCCAACGAGCTCAGACAGATCACCGGCGTCTTGGGAGCCGCTCCCCCTGGCACGGCCAACCCACAGCAACCCCACCCCTCTGTGCCCCACAAGTCACCCCATTTATTTGGCACAGTGCAGGCTGTTTCTGAACAGCTCCTGCCTTGCCAGGGTCTGCCCTGAGTATGCCTCATGTCCAGGACGCCTCAGAGGCGCAGGAGCGGGCTCAGCTCAGGCAGCCACCTGCTGACTGCCGAGGCCTTCCCTGGGTTCTGGAAGGCCCTTTGCCCAGCTGGAGATGTTTCCAGGCCTGCTTGTCCCCGGACTGGGGGTGAGGAGACCCAATACTCGTAGCTCCTCCCCTGAAGCTCAGCTTGGCCCCAGCAGTGCCCATCCTCCCGCCTCCAGGCAGCACAGCGGTGGGGGGGGCTTCTTACCTTGCAGGGGGGCCCCTGAGGCTTCTCCTGAAGAACGCGGCGGGGCACGGCCAGGGCTTCTGCCTGCTCTGCAGCAGAGCCGAGTGGAAGCGGCACAGTCGCACCTTGAACAGAGCGGACAGCTCCAGCTCAGCGGGGGCAGCCCCTCCGCAGGCCTGGAGCCAAGCTCTGGAACCTGTGCTGCCCTGAACCCCCACGGGAGCCTGTCATCAGCACTGCTGCGTCAGGCAAAGCAGCGAAGAGACCACGCCGCCGTCAGGGGCGTGTGGACCTCCTGTGCAACATAACCTCTTCAGGCGTCCTCTCACTGTCCGCAGAAGAAAGCTAAATTACGACCTGGCTTCCCAGTCAAGACAGGTTATCTCTCTTTCACCGACACCGTGACTGTTCATTTACAATTTCCCAAGTGGCCACAAGTGAGCAGCCCTACTGTCAAAGGAAGCATCAGCTCTCCTCGGAGAGCCGGCCTGTAAGGGGGAGGCCCAGACAGGAGAGCTGTCCTGTGTAGGTCATTGTTCTGAAATCAAAGAGTACAAAGCTGGCTCAAGCCTGTAATCCCTGCTACTCAGGAGGCTGAGATCTGAAGATCGTGATTCAAAGCCAGCCCAGGCAGTTAAATCCATGAGACTACTCTCCAATTAAAGAGCAAAAACCCAGAAGTTGCTCAAGTGGTAGAGAGCTAACTTTGAGCAAAAGAGCTTAGGGATGGCACCTAGGCCCTGAGTTCAAGTCTCAGGACCCGCACAAAAGAAAAGAAAAAAGTACAAGGATTATAATCTACTAAGATCCCAGAGGTGGGATCCCAGAGGGGACCCTGGGGCCCCCTCCACGGCAGCCTTGCCCTCCACGGCAGCCTTGCTCTCCATGGCCTTTTGAGACAAGGGTGTCTCACTCTTGTTCAGGCTGGTCCCAAACTCCAATCATTGTCCCACCTAAGCCTTCCAAGTAGCTGGGACCACACAGATGTGTAGTCCTGCCACTGCAGAAGGCTCCTCTTATCTGAGCTGTGAACTGGGCACCAGTGGCTCACACCTGTCATCCTAGCTACTCAGGAGGCTGAGATCTGAGGATCACGGTTCAAAGCCAGACCAGGTAGTGAGATCCATGAGGCTTTTTTTTTTTTGGTCGTGGGACTTGAACTCTGGGCTTGGCGCTGTCCCTCAGCTCTTCAGCTCAAGGCAAGAGCTCTACCACTTGAACAGTGCCACTTCTGGTTTTCTGATGGTTTATTGGAGATAAGAGTCTCATGGGCTTTCCTGCCCAGGCTGGCTTTGAACCGTGATCCTCAGACCTCAGCTGCCTGAGTAGCTAGGATGACAGGCGTGAGCCTCCAGCACCCTGCTCATGAGACTCTTAAGAAACTACAAGAAAAGCCTGAAGTGGAGCTGTGGCTCAAATGGTAACGTGCTAGCCTTGAGCAAAAGTTCAGGGACAGTTCAAGCCACGGGACCAGGAAAAAAAGAAAAGTTTGAACTATTTTCAGTACTGAAGAAAAAACCTTTGCATGCCATTTTGCCCTGTGGTACAGATGTGAATGAACATGGCATCAAACAGTCAGCCGATTCTTCATCTCTTTCTGGACAAGGGACCTAGCTCTGCAGAGTCACTGGCAAGGACACAGAACAACGCGAAGGTCTAGGTCCAGGATCTACGTCCAAGGACAGAGGCTGGCTGAACCCAGTGTTCAGCCACACACTGCAGGCTGGTTTCCAGAACACGAGAGGGAAGAAGAGAGAGCAGTCCCAGGCAGACGAGGACTCCTGGGTGCCATCACCTCTGCGCCCTCCTGACCCCGACAACCTCCAGTGCCAGCGCATGCACAGAAGAAACCGAGGCTGAGGCCACTGCGGCCCCAGCTGTGGAGCTGCTCAGGGTGTGCACTGGTACGGTATACGGGGAAGCTGGCTTCAGCTGCGATCTCAGGGAGCCTCAGCCCAGGACTCCTGGTCCTGCCCCAAAGAGCTCTGCCTTCTGAGAAGAGCAGGCTGAGGGGCAGGGCTGGGCAGGACAGCAGGGGAGGGGAGGGCAGGGCAGGGGAGGAGCTCTGAACTGGGTAGTGGCTGGGACTCCACTGGGATGCACTGTCCTGAGGCTGAGACTAGGAAAATGAGAGAGGCCCATGAGGCTGGAAAGCTGAACTGTGCTGAGGATGATGGGAAGTTTACTCTAAAAGAGAAGCTCAGACAGGCAAGCTGGAGCTAGGCTAGATGTTTTGTGCGGTTCATCAGCGGGGAGAAAGTGAGTGGATTCCGGGTAGCAGACACAGGCTGGAAGGGCCCAAGGAGGTAGGGATGTGTCCAGCTTGGGGGGAGCGGGAGAGCCAAGTAGACCCAGGGCGAACTGTGAAACCAGTGCATGCACAGGGCTGCATTCCCGTGCACCCCTGCTGCCCGCTCGAGTGGTCTTAAAGTTCTACAACCATTCTAACCCCTCAGCAAGACCATGTGTCACGAGCAAGGGAGCCCCACCCACTGCATTCAAGGTACTACAGACATCTTCATGACCCTGAAAAACAACAGCCAACCAGAGTGGGACATTCTCCAACGTCCCACCTGGCCTCTTTGGCAGCCAGTGGTGCCCTCAGACACTTCTCCAAGTATCTCAACGTCTCAAAATATAAAGTGAAAAGGGCAAGAAGATGGCTGGAAATTGGTGCACTCTGGTCCTGGAGTTTGAACTCATGGTCTTGTCCCTTAGCTTTTTTCTTTTTTGTTTTGTCGGTCCTGGGGCTTGAACTCTGGGCCTGGGCCCTGTCCCCTGTCCCTGTGCTCTTCAGCTCAAGGCGAGCGCTCTACCACTTGAGCCAAGGTGCCACTTCTGGTTTTCTAGTGGTTTATTGGAGATAAGCCTGGGCTTTCCTGCCCAGGCTGGCTTTGAACCGCAATCCTCAGATCTCAGCCTCCTGAGTAGCTAGGATTACAGGCGTGAGCCACTGGCGCCAGCTGCCCCTTAACTTTTTCTGCTCTACAATAGTGTCTTCCACTTCCAGCTTTTTGGTGATTCATTGGAGATAAGAGCCTCAGGGATTTTCCTGTCCAGGCTGGCTTCACATCCAAGATCACAGCCATCTGAGTGAGCCCCTGGTGCCCAGCTGGACTTGGTTTCAGATGCATTCTCTAGCAGGAGTGGGGTATCCTCCCAGCACTTGGAGGCTGGCAGGAGTATGCTCAGTTCAAGGCTAGCCTGGACTAGGAAGCAAAATCCTCTCTCAAAAGAGAAACAGCTGAGCTGGGTGTTCCCCAGCTCCTGGTGACTGCTTCTGGCAGAGCGCTGCTCGGGAGCCTAGGCTGAAGCACACAGCCCTAGCCCATCCCCAGTGTCGGGGAGGGCAGTGCTTCTCTGCTGGGCCCATTCACGCCCCTGGTTTCTGAGGACTCAGCAGCAGGATGCTCTCTATCCCCTCAATTCACTCTGGCTCCACCGATCACCCCCACAGGTGCCGGCTCCTGTGCTCTCCCATGGTCCTCATCTCAGACTGCGAGGACAATGGCGGACAGCGGTGGGTGACTCCTGGCTAGACTGTAGTCAGGAGCCACCTGGAAATCACCTTTGCCCTTCTTGGGTCCAGCACAGGGCTGGAGTTCACACACAGGTACTCAGAAAGTACTCCTGACAACGGTGGGCACACAAGGGATGAACCGAAACCCGGTCAAAGCCAGGGTCTCTGCCAAACCCACCACAGGCCAGAGCCAAGTGAGAGGTGGCAGTCTGGCCCCAGACAAAATGCCAAGGGGACAAGGCGTGGTGCTGACAGCTCCACAGAGGTATCCAAGCCCTGCTCCGTCAGCGGCCGCACCATCTCAGGACCCCACGCCAGGGCCCCCTGCCACACGTACCACCGCCAGCTGGCAGCTCACCTCCACCTGTCTGCCCAGGACCTTGTCCCACCACCAGCCCTTTCCCCCGGAGCAAATGCTCCGGCCCACCCGGCACCGCCGGCCTGCCGGGCTCCCCGCAAAGCGCTCGGGGCGTCGCCACCGCCCACCGGATTCAGTGTGCAGACCGGGGGGCCGGGCCAGCGGGGCGTCTGGGGGAGACCCGGAGATGGGGGGAGGCCCGGAGAGGGGGGGAAAGACCCGGAGATGGGGGGAGCCCGGAGAGGGGGGGAAGACCCGGAGGTGGGGGGGAGCCCGGAGATAGGGGGAGACCCTGAGATGGGGGGGAGCCTGGAGATGGGGGGAGACCCGGAGA
>NW_012267395.1:917306-924666 GCF_000151885.1 Dipodomys ordii | reverse complement strand
CCCCCGCCAGTGTCCCCCCAGGCTCTGCTCAGCCGCCTCCCAGCACTCCCCTCACAGTCTGGGCCAGCACCTCAGGTGCACTCACCCCAAGGTAGGCAGGGGAAGGCCGGTTCTGTGGCCCAGGACACTTGGCTGGGCAGCAGACAGCAGGATGCAGCAGACTGCAGCCAGCAGGGGGCCAACCCGCAGTCCTGGGCCTGCAGCCCGAGACAGGCCACCCAGAGGCTTCGGGGTCTGCTCGAAAATCTTGAGCTTCGCCTGGCGCTGGTGGCTCACGCCTGTAATCCTAGCTATTCAGGAGGCTGAGATCTGAGGATCGCGGTTCAAAGCCAGCCCAGGCAGGAGAGACCGTGAGACTCCTATCTCCAATAAACCACCAGAAAACCGGAAGTGGCGCTGTAGCTCAAGTGGTAGAGCGCTCACCTTGAGCTGAAGAGCTGAGGGACAGCGCCCAGGCCCAGAGTTCAAGCCCCACGACTGCCAAAAAACAAAAAGAAAATCTTGAGCTTCAGGGCTGGGGATGTGGCTTGGTGTAGAGCTTGCCTCACATGCACAGAAACAGGAAAAGGCCAGAAGTGGCGCTGTGGCTCACCTAGTAGAGCGCTGGCCTCAAGCAAAAGCAGTTCAGGGACAGCCGCCCAGGCCCTGAGTTCAAACCCCAGGACTGGCAAAAAAAAAGCCTTGAGCTTCATGGAAGCTCCAGGACCCCTGCTCACCGCGACACCATGGGGTGCATTCCAAACAGCACGTGGGTGTCAGCCGGTCACTTGGCCTTGAGCATCTGCAGCTGTCTTATAAAGTTCATATCGTGGCTGGTGCTGGTGGCGCAAGCCTGTCATCCTAGCTACTCAGGAGGCAGAGATCTAAGGATCATGGTTCAAAGCCAGCCCCAGCAGGAAGGTCCGTGAGACTCTTATCTCCAGTAAACAGCTCACAAGGGGCTGGGAAGGTGGCTCAGTGGTACAGCACTTGCCTTGCATGCATGAGGCCCTGGGTTCGATTCCTCAGCACCACATAAACAAAAAGAAAAAAGCCGGAAGTGACGCTGTGGCTCAAGTGGTAAAGCGCTAGCCTTGAGCTGAAGAGCTGAGGGACAGCGCCCAGGCCCAGAGTTCAGGCCCCAAGACTGGACCCAAAAAAAAAAAAAAGTTGGTATCATGGTCTGGGATGTAGTTCAGTGGCAAAGCGCTTGCTGAGTTCAATCCCCAGTACCAAAAGAGAAAGACAAGAAAAAAAAAATCATATCATGTGGTACTTCTGATGCCAAATGTCAGGATTTGTAGATGAAGCTGTGTAGCCACACAGGGGCTCAAAACTGTGGGTGCCATAGATATCTGTCACCTCACAGTGACAGCAGCGGCTGGTGGCTCCACCAGTGGACCTGAGAGCCAGGCTGGTAGCTGGGGCCAGAGGACACACAGAGAAGTGACCCCATGCGGGAGATACCCCGAGAGGACACAAAGTGTTCTCAGATGGAGAGAGGAGTTGGGGCTCAGGATACCCCAGGCTCGGGCTAGCACAGCAGGTGACTGATCAGCTTTGAGGAGGTTCAGGGCATCCGTGTGCGTGTGGAGCGGTGCAGTGGAGAGTCCTGAGTCTGTCCTTTACTGAGGACCCACCTCCAGGGCTCAGGAAGCGTGGGGTCAGGTAAAGACTGAAGACGTGTCCTCCAGTGAGGACCCCTGCCCCTGAAGGAAGGCCCACGGTCCCCTGTGTGTCTGCCCTGCTGCCCCTCAGCAATCTGCAGTAAAAGAGAAGTCTGGTACAAACCCCCTCTCCTCAACTACGACAAGCCTAGTATGTACTGTCACCTTTCTGCAGGAGACTGAATTCCAGACTCCATGGCTGGCTGTGTAGTAGGCCACTGTCCTCACTCTTGCCAGAAGGACTGAGGCTTGATTGTCATCCTCCAAGTCCAGGCCAGAGGAACATGGCGCCCTCCTAGGATGAGGAGTTCTGGAATGCTCCCATTTAGCCCTGTACCTACACAGGTCCAGGAGACGTAAGGTGACACCCAGGCTGACATGTCAGGAGAAAGGAAGAGCTACATGCCCCATAATCATGCACTATCCAGCACAGACGCCACTGGACGCCTGTCCACCAACCAACCGCCACTGCCACTCTGAGACCAGGAAGGAAAGGGTTGAGAACTCCTCTGAAAGAAGAGCGAATCCTACCCTGTTTCCATCTCAAAGACCCAGACCCTGTCCTAGGCCGCAGCTCCAGATGGACAGCACATGCCCTGGACTGGATACGGAGCACCCTGTCCTAGGCCGCAGCGTTGTGCTCCAGATGGACAGCACATGCCCTGGACTGGATACGGAGCACCCAGTACGCTGGGTGCTGCTGGGCCCATCACACCAAGAAAACCCTCTCCAGGGCACCACGACACCTTCCCATGCATGCCCCCTTCCAGTGCCATGACAACCCCTCCTCCAAAGGTCATCTTCCTAATTTTAGCACTTCACGTTTCCCACAAACCCATGTCCCCAGTCCCCACAGATTTCATAACTGATATGAAAGAAAAAAGAGCTTAAACAGCAGTAAGAAGCGGGGCTTCCACACAGAGGTGAAAGGAACGCGTGTGCACTGTCCTCAGTGCTCGGAGCCTGTGAGTAGTGCCTTATTTGGAGATGGATCTTGATGGATATGATTAACTCAAGGGCTTTTAGATAGAAACCTTTGAAGGTCAAGGGCCCTAAGCCCAGTGGTTGGTGTTCCCCAGGAGGATGGGAAGGAGGTGTGTGTGCGGTGATCCTGACGGAGTGTTGTGGAAGGAACCATTCCTCCACCTCCCATGGAAACCGGCATGGCTGATTCTTTGACTTCAGACTCTGGCCTCTGGAACGATGAGCAAGTAAATGTCTGTTGTTAAACTTTTGGGAATACTAATGTGTTCTGACATTCCTGAGAAACGAGGACAGTGTGTTAAAGGTTTAACTAACTCATTAGCTAGTTGAAGAGTCAAGACAGTTGTTAAAACCAGCTCAAAAGAGACATTCAAGCTGGGCACCCATGGTTCACACCTGTAATCCTAGCTGCACAGGGGCCTGAGATTTAAGGATCAAGGTTTGGAGCTGGTCTTGGCAGACAAATCCAAGAGACTCTTATCTTCATGTATCTAGTAAGAAACTGAAGGTAGAGTGGAGAGTGCCAGCCTTGCATGGCTAAGGCTAAGATCGAGAGTGCAAGGCCTTGAGTTTTAGCTCTGTCTCTCTCTCTCTCTCTCTCTCTCTCTCTCTCTCTCACACACACACACACATACACGCACGCACACACACACACACACGCACACACGGGGGGAGGGGGAGACTTTCAAGAACCATGCTATTTATAAGGGACGTTGCAGTGAGGTTTCAGATGGACGCAAGACCAGCTTTCTCAAACAAGAAGAAACAATGATGGCCCCTGAACTGGAGTTCTCCGCAGGCCTGCAGACAGGAAGCGCCTGGCCTGCCTGGGAAGTCTGTGGCTTCTGGCAGGGACCCAGCTCCACAGGGGAGCAGGAGCCCAGCAGCTGGAATCAGCAGCCTGGAAGGGTGTGCTCCAAAAGGGTTATTTTCCCCTAGAAACTTCTGCGCATGTTAGAAGTTTTCATTAGACTTCTCAATTCTTTTTGACTTAGAAAAAAATCTAAAGAAAAATAAAAAAGCAGTCAGCCTAAGCGCAGCCAAGAAGGAAGGCTGGTTCTGTAAGTGTGCCAGTATTTACACAGGTGTGGTCAGGGCCCCAAGCTGCAAGGCCCCTCGAGTCTGTTTTGCTGAAAGTTTCCATGAAAATCTTAGATTGAATTGGAGCTTCCAGAACCACCCTGATTGCTAAACAGGTAGGGACAAGACCTCTAGTTTAAGTGCATTTCTACATTCCTGCATTGATTCCACCTGCAAGCTCTTGGAAAGGCTCCCCACCCTACCAGCCTGTTTCCCAACAGCTTGGGCGGGGGCTCCGCTTCCAGTTAAAAGGGGGCAGCTGAACCTCAATGGTCTTTTTTGTAGTGGGAACTGAGTTCAGGGCCTGGGCACTGTCCCTGAGCTCTTTTTGCTCAAGGCTAGCACTCTACCACTTTGAGCCACAGCTCCACATTTTGGTTTTTGAGTAGTTGGAGAAAGAGTCTCACGGGGACTTTTCTGTCCAGGCTGGCTTTGAACTTCGATCTTCAGCTCTCAGCCTCCTGAGTAGCTAAGATGTGAGCCACTGGTGTGAACCACGGGCGCCTGGCCCCTCTATGGTCTTAATGTGGCCCCAAATTCCTGTGCTGGAAACAGCTCCAAAGGATAGCGCAAATTTCCAAAAGATGGCGTGGGGGGAGGGGTGCTCTCCAGTGGCAGCGGAGCCCTCTGGATGGGCTCCTGCACTGCCAAAGCAGCATGTCTGTGATGAGAGGTGACGAGGTCAACTTTTCCCTTCCCTCCCTCTCACCACATGATAACGTCTTCCATGAGCAAAGCCCCTAGGAGCTCTGGCCCTCAGTCTTGGACTTCAGCCACCAGAGCCATGAGTTGACAAATTCCTGTTCCTGGAAAATTACCCATCTGTGGCGTTCTATTATAGCAGCACAGACCAGAGCAAGACTCTGCACACGTCTCCACTGAGGAGCGCTGGTAAGAACAGAACTGGCAGAACAGTGGAGATTTCTCTGGGAGATCTCCAAGGGGGGGGTTTAGTTAATTTTTGTGGCATTACTGGGGCTTGAACTCAGGACCTGGGTGCTTACCCTGAGCTTTTTCATTCAAGGCTGACTTTCTACTACTGAGTCATAGCTCCACTTCTGGCTCTTTTTTGGGGGGGGTTCCGGTTGTGGGGCCTGAACTCTGGGCCTGGGTGCTGTTCCTCAGCTCTTCAGCTCAAGGCTAGCACTCTACCACTTGAGCCACAGCGCCACTTCCGGCTTTTTTTTTCTTTTTGCTTATGTGGTGCTGAGGAATCAAACCCAGGGCCTCATGCATGCAAGGCAAGGCTCTACCACTGAGCCACCTTCCCAGCCCCACTTCTGGCTTTTTGTTGGTTAATTGGAGATAAAAGTCTCAAAAACTTTGCCATCTAGGCTGTCTTCAAACGAAGGCCCTCCCAAATAAGTTAGATTACAGGCGTGAGACACGGTGCCCAGGCTCCTTAGAATTTTCTATCCATGAAGATGTATGCTGTGAACAGAGATATTTTTACCTCTTTGCCAATCTGGATGACTTTTTCTTATTTTTGACTGAATTACCCTGGACAGGACCTCCTGTACAAGGCTGAGTGGAGTTAGAAAGTGTTAATTCTTATCTCAATCCTGATCTTAGGGGAAGAATATGAAGTATTTAGTCTCATCGTTAAGAGTGAAATAAGTGTCAGGGGCCAGTGGTTCACACCTGTCATCCTAGCTACTCAGGAGACTGAGATCTGAGGATCTCAGTGTGAAGCCTGCCTGGGCAGGAGAATATGTGAGACTCTTACCTCCAATTAATCACACACACACACACACACACACCAAAAGTCCAGAAGTGAGCTAGCTCAAGTGGTAGCATGCTAGCCTTGAGCAAAAAAAAAAGCTCAGGGACAGCACCCAGGCCCTGAGTTCAAGCCCCAGGACTGGCAAAGAAAAAAAAAGTGAAATTAGCAGGTGGGCATAGCAGCTCACAGCTATAATCCCAGCTACTCAGGAGGTTGAGATCTGAGAATCACACACAACCCAGGCAAACAAATCTGTGAGACTCTTCCCTTCAATTAGCAAAAACCTAGACCTGGAAGTGTGGCTCAAGAGATAAAGCATGAGGCCCTGACTTCAAGCCTCAGTTCTGGCACAAAAAAAGCAAAATGAGCTGGAGGAGGGTGTCTCACCATGACATCAGGGCTGGCCTGGAACCCCGGCTGAGACGCAGAGACCACGCCTGCGGACAGTAGGGTTTATTAAATTATTTCTCTGAATATATTGAGATGTTGTTGTCCCTTACTTTGTTAATATATGTATTGCATAGGCTGCTCTTTTTTTTTTTTTTTTTTGTCGGTCATGGGGCTTGAATTCTGGGCCTGGGTGCTGTCCCTCAGCTCTTCAGCTCAAGGCGAGCGCTCTACCACTTGAGCCACAGCGCCACTTCCGGTTTTCTGGTGGTTTATTGGAGACAGGAGTCTCACGGTCTCTCCTGCCTGGGCTGGCTTTGAACCGCGATCCTCAGATCTCAGCCTCCTGAGTAGCTAGGATTACAGGCGTGAGCCACCAGCGCCTGGCTTAGGCTGCTCTTCTTATCGTAAGCCAAGTTTGTGTTCCTGTGATGGATGCACCATGTTTAGTGTACACACAGCCCTCGGTGTACGCTGCTGCCACACTTTGCTTGCATTGTGTTGATACTTGCATGTAGATGCACAAGAAACATTGGTCTGTAGAGTTTGACTTCTGATACCTTTTTTGTGCAGCAGTTCTGGGGTTTGAACTCAGGGCTTGCATTTGCTAGACGAGTTCTACCAGTTGAGCCACACTCCCACTTTTTTTTTCTTTGGCTTTAGTTATTTTTTGGTAGACTCACCCATTTTTTTTTTATCTAGGTCAGACTTAGATTTCTATCTTCCTACCTTTGCTTCCCAAAAGCTGGGGTGACAGGTCATCTACCACACTCACCTTGTTGGTAGAGATGGGATCTCACCAACTTTTTACCGGGAATCATGGCCCTCACCATCTTTCTCTGCTGAATAGTGGGATTACAGAATGCAAGTGTGTACTACCACAACTGGCTGGCTTTGTGATGTCTTTGGACTGGGATCCTCAGATATTAGTGTCTTGAGTAGTTAGAATGACAGGTGTGAGCCACAGCACTTAGCTTTGTGTGGATTTGATGAGAGTAATATAGCCTCACAAGTTTCATTGAAAAAATGCATTGAGACGGATCAACCCCCCTTCTGCTCCTAGGAATGTTCCTCTAATTCTTTAAGTGTGTGACAGGGTTGACAGGGATGTCATAGGAGCATGCACATTTCCTTGTGGGAAGTTTTATCTTTTCTTTTTTTTGCAAGTTCTGGGGCTTGAACTCAGGGCCTGAGCTGCTGCTGCAGCTGCTGCTGCTTCTTCTTCTTCTTCCTCCTCCTCCTCCTCCTCCTCCTCCTTTCTTCTTGCTTGACCTCTGGGCCTGGGCACAGAGTCCCTCAGCTCTTCAGCTCAAGGCTAGCACCCTACCACTTGAGCTACAGCACCACTTCCGGTTTTCTGGTGGTTTGTTGGAGATGAGTTTCATGGACTTTCCTGCCTAGGCTGGCTTTGAACAGCAATCTTCAGGTCTTAGCCTCCTGAGTAGCTAGGATTACAGGTGTGAGCCACCAGCACCTGGCAAGTTTTTAACTTTTAAAAACACAGTTGGCAGGCTGGGAATGTGGATTAACAGTAGAGTGC